>NC_134357.1:434449575-434778950 GCF_048569485.1 Anomaloglossus baeobatrachus | reverse complement strand
ATTCGGCCCCTCTCAATTTTTTTTTTCTATATACGGCCCATGCACCCAGCTGAGTTTGAGACCCTTGCTTATAGTAAAGTGCCCATCCTGTAGT
Source organism: Anomaloglossus baeobatrachus (assembly GCF_048569485.1). Classification (NCBI taxonomy): domain Eukaryota; kingdom Metazoa; phylum Chordata; class Amphibia; order Anura; family Aromobatidae; genus Anomaloglossus; species Anomaloglossus baeobatrachus. Next base: position 434,778,856 of record NC_134357.1, on the reverse strand, counting down.
ATTGTGCTCATTCTTTTCTCCTTGTAGTAATGTGCCCATCCTGTAGTACTGTGCCCATTCTGGTCTCATTGTAATAAAGTGCCCATCCTGTAGTAATTTTCCCTTATATGCTGTTCTTCATATACACATTTAAAAAAACAAAAAGATTGTTCTCAATTGTCCTCTGTTCCCTTGGTGTACTCTTTACTGCTTCTTGCGGCCTAGAGGCATGTGGACCATGTGAAAATCACGGCTGGTGCCCATATTAGTCAACGCTTAAGTTCATTTGAATCAACTGGTGGCATTGCGCTGAGTTTCCTGCAGCCCTAAACCAATGGCAGCCGCTGGCTTTGAGTCCAGCACTTGACACCATACCACTATGTCAGCTGCTGACCTGTGATTGGCTGATGGTTGTCTTAGGTATAGCTGCAGAGAGCTTCTGTATGCAGCGCCAGTAATTCATTCAAATTAAATGAAGTGCTGATTACTGCGGCCCATGGCACTGGCCGCGATCATCACGGGGTCCACGGGCCTGCTAGACACAAGAAGAAGCCTGAGGGGCTGCGTGTTTGAGACCTCTGATTTAGAAGCACATTACAGCACATTGGTTCCTTCACTAAAAGAGTGGTGGTCTTTACTTAAAGGGGTTGTCCACTACTTCAGTTGGCTGCTCACTTCCTGGTGATGTTTTAGACATCTGAGGGCATGGACAGTGCAGCATGCTGTCACAAATCCACCGCTTACTGAGTGATAGCTCAGTCGCCAAACTGTTGGCAGAGCGTGCTGGGTTGTTGGTATTGCTGATTGATGAGCCAGTTACCCAATCTGGGAGTGTGCCATGCTGACTAGCCTCGTGCTCTTCTGGATTGCCCAGCAGCCAATTAGCCTGAGCCTGCTGGGTTTCCTCAAGGTGTCACCCATTTATGGTCATTGCCTGGCTATTTAGCTGGCTGTGGTCAGACCATTGTAAGTCATAGCTTAGCTCGGTGGTGTGCTTGTCTTGTGCTTTATGTTCTCCTGTTCTGATCTCTAATTGCATGACATAGGAACTTGCCTTTGACTATTCGTTTGCCTACCCCCTTTTGTTTACTCTTTTGGCCCTCTGCCATTGATGTACAGTCCTGGTTCACTTACTTTGCTTGCTTCTTAGTAGCATTGAGGTAGTCACGGGAGACTCTTTGAATATAATTTCTAGGTTGCTTTATTTACACTTCATAAAGCATAACACCAATACAGGAAAGAAACGATCTTCCAATGCAGGGAAAACAGCATACACATTACCAAACAGCGGCACTTCAGTGACTGTCCAGTAAGTTCCAGCATGTAGACTTCTCACAGGAGGCCTTCTTACCTCTGCCCACTGAACCCAGTCAATATATCCAACCTCTCATAGGTTCATTCCTGGAGTTACCACAACTAGAGATAAGCGAATACCATAATATTCGTATTCGCTATACTAGTAATGAGTACTTTGTAATATTCGTGTATTCATTACCAATAGTGAGTACAATACAAGTCAATGGGAAATGCGAGTAATTTTCTGCTGGACCCAACAAAGAGGTCTGAGGGTCTGAGGAAAAGGCTGAAATGGATAAGAAAGTGATGAAACTGAATGGGGAGAACCTGGAGACTACTGTATGCCTGCATGCATTTCTGATTCACATATGGTTTCTGGGAATGAGGATGTCACAGTATTACGTCACTTATTCTCTTTCTTCTCTCATTCTTCTTCCCTACCCGCTCATTAGGCTCATACATATTCACTGCCTCTCCCGACCAATGGCGTCTGTCATTGGTTGCAGTCAGACTCGCCCCCACGCTAAGTGACAGCTATCTGACTGCAACCAATCACAGCCACCTACGTAGGTGGGTCTATATCGTACAGTAAAATAAATAAATGATTTAAAAAAAAAAAAGACGTGCGGTCCCCCTTAATTCTGATACCCAGCCAAGATAAAGCCTCACAGCAGGGGGTTGGTATTCTCAGGCTGGGGAGGCTATTTACATACAACCATGACAGATATAGAGCTGGGTAAGAGCTGTATACTCAAAATGGTAGAAAATCAGGGAGATTGAAAATTACTCAATAGTCTACATAGTACATACACTTTAATTGTGATTTCTTTTTTTCACACTTTTTTTTTTATAGCACCCATTTTTCCTTAAAACATCATTTATACTCTGTTAATATTTGCAAAAGCCTCTCTCTAACAATGCCCCTATTAGTGATTGCCAATTAACCCCTGCCAGTCCTGCTATGCATGAATTTAACACTTATTTAGGTTATTTTACTTGTTTAGACAGGTGATAATAAAGAAAAGCTCGCTTCCCAAGTAATAGGAAATTCATTGCAGCCTGTGCATGAACGAACTAGAATTTTCAATTATGTTATTGCATATAAAACAATTGAATCTGTTCTCAAATCATGTTCTTTTGTCACTTAAGAAAATAGCTTTTCCATGCAGCGGAGACTCAGTGATCTCACAATGAATCTGCCATCAGTCAGCAAATAAAACTTTAAATCCCATAATGTGAAACGATGTTATATGTTACCTGACGTCTTGGATATATTTCTATAGGAGCTTCATTTATAACCAATGGATAGAGCTCAATACAAATCCTGGAGCTTTTCTTCTACTGTGAATGCCTCAGTATAACATGTAGTACTGTATACTAGTTATACCTTCTATTACTAGGATATGCCATGACTTTATCACAGGTGGACAACAGACTTTTGGGACCCCAATCAATCCTGAAAATGAAGGGGCTATATCATGGATTTAGCACTGAAGTCGCTTCACAAGTCCACACTCTATACTGTATCTCTGCGCAGGAAGCAATAGTCCACGGAAACTGTCCTTTGCTACAGCCTGGTCATCTCTAGGGCCTAGTTTTGATTGGGTCATAATCTTCTACTGGCACTTATCACGGTTCTTCCACTGGCTCAGGTCACAGTCTTCTACTGGTGCAGTTCACGGTCCTACTGGCATAGATCACTGTCTTCCTCTCAGCTCAGGTCATGGATCTTCCTCTCTGTTCAGGTCACCGATCTTCCTGGTGCAGGCTCTGGCGTAAACTCTTCCTCTTCTTGGCACATCCTGGCCTTTTTATATTTAGTAATTGCGACACAATTGTAACCTGACTTGGCATCTGTTCCTATCCCTTCCATCTAGTAAACTGACGATTGGCTTTGTAGTTCCACCTGATCTTACAATTTCTGGCCACTAGAGGGAGATATTTATCTCACCTGCCCGGCCGTCCAGCATTGGCTGCCCCGTCCCCAGTCCATGCTGCTGTTCCTGCAGGAATTTAATCTGCTACTACAAGTATTTATGTCAGCCATCTACCACGATAAATATAAATGCAAACAAGGTAACGGCAAGGTATATCTCTACATTTTTGGCTTTTTTCAGTGTGCAACTGTTTGCATTTATAGTTACTATGTTTTTTCAGTTAGCACCTGTTCACATTTGTTGGATGTGCGGGTCAGTTTTTTGATATTTCCAGTGTCTCTTTCTGACTGGGCACTCCGCCCTAAGACCTGGCTGTTCATAACCATAAGGCTATGTGTCCACGTTGCTTTTCCCTACTTGCAGTTCTAAATGCACGTTTTGTCCTTAATTGAATTAGCCAAAATTGCCTTTTTCAGAACTTTAGCGCTGAAAACGCATGCGTATTTGCCGCGTATTTGATGCGTTTTTAGCGCTTTTTGAATGCTTTTTCAAATGCTTTTTGACACATGCGTTTTGAACATCAAGACAATGATAAATAAAGTTACAACAGTCAAACCAAATGAAAAAAGAGAAAAAAAATGGGCACATAAATATTTGTATGAAAAAAAGAAAATACAGTTAGGTCCAGAAATATTTGGACAGTGACACAAGTTTTGTTATTTTAGCTGTTTACAAAAACATGTTCAGAAATACAATTATATATATAATATGGGCTGAAAGTGCACACTCCCAGCTGCAATATGAGAGTTTTCACATCCAAATCGGAGAAAGGGTTTAGGAATCATAGCTCTGTAATGCATAGCCTCCTCTTTTTAAAGGGACCAAAAGTAATTGGACAAGGGACTCTAAGGGCTGCAATTAACTCTGAAGGCGTCTCCCTCGTTAACCTGTAATCAATGAAGTAGTTAAAAGGTCTGGGGTTGATTACAGGTGTGTGGTTTTGCATTTGGAAGTTGTTGCTGTGACCAGACAACATGCGGTCTAAGGAACTCTCAATTGAGGTGAAGCAGAACATCCTGAGGCTGAAAAAAAAGAAAAAATCCATCAGAGAGATAGCAGACATGCTTGGAGTAGCAAAATCAACAGTCGGGTACATTCTGAGAAAAAAGGAATTGACTGGTGAGCTTGGGAACTCAAAAAGGCCTGGGTGTCCACGGATGACAACAGTGGTGGATGATCGCCGCATACTTTCTTTGGTGAAGAAGAACCCGTTCACAACATCAACTGAAGTCCAGAACACTCTCAGTGAAGTAGGTGTATCTGTCTCTAAGTCAACAGTAAAGAGAAGACTCCATGAATGTAAATACAAAGGGTTCACATCTAGATGCAAACCATTCATCAATTCCAAAAATAGACAGGCCAGAGTTAAATTTGCTGAAAAACACCTCATGAAGCCAGCTCAGTTCTGGAAAAGTATTCTATGGACAGATGAGACAAAGATCAACCTGTACCAGAATGATAGGAAGAAAAAAGTTTGGAGAAGAAAGGGAATAGCACATGATCCAAGGCACACCACATCCTCTGTAAAACATGGTGGAGGCAACGTGATGGCATGGGCATGCATGGCTTTCAATGGCACTGGGTCACTTGTGTTTATTGATGACATAACAGCAGACAAGAGTAGCCGGATGAATTCTGAAGTGTACCGGGATATACTTTCAGCCCAGATTCAGCCAAATGCCGCAAAGTTGATCGGACGGCGCTTCATAGTACAGATGGACAATGACCCCAAGCATACAGTCAAAGCTACCCAGGAGTTCATGAGTGCAAAAAAGTGGAACATTCTGCAATGACCAAGTCAATCACCAGATCTTAACTCAATTGAGCATGCATTTCACTTGCTCAAATCCAGACTTAAGACGGAAAGACCCACAAACCAGCAAGACCTGAAGGCTGCGGCTGTAAAGGCCTGGCAAAGCATTAAGAAGGAGGAAACCCAGCGTTTGGTGATGTCCATGGGTTCCAGACTTAAGGCAGTGATTGCCTCCAAAGGAATCGCAACAAAATATTGAAAATAAAAATATTTTGTTTGGGTTTGGTTTATTTGTCCAATTACTTTTGACCTCCTAAAATGTGGAGTGTTTGTAAAGAAATGTGTACAATTCCTACAATTTATTTCAGATATTTTTGTTCAAACCTTCAAATTAAACGTTACAATCTGCACTTGAATTCTGTTGTAGAGGTTTCATTTCAAATCCAATGTGGTGGCATGCAGAGCCCAACTCGCGAAAATTGTGTCACTGTCCAAATATTTCTGGACCTAACTGTAGCAAGATTTAATAGAATTATAGCGGTTATTTAATAAAAAACGGAAATATAGCAATAAAATGATAATTTTCTTTAAATAAATTGTCGGACTATGTGTGTGTGTAAAGGGACATATGAAATCATTATTTTGATGTGCAAAAAGCATGCGCTTTAGTAGTCTAAAACGCATCTTTTCTGCACCTAAAAAGCAGGTAAAACGCTGGAATTTTGATGTTTCTTGGTTACTCCCTGTTTCTCATTGACTTCTATGTTATCTAAACGCACCTAAAATGGCAAAAACAATTGACATGCTGCTTTTTTAAATGCATGTTTTTTGCCACAAAATATGCAAATTAAACGCAGCATTTTGAACTGCATGGTGGGCACAGGAAAACCCTATTTCCCATAGACTTTGCTGGGAAATCAAAACGCAGCCATTTGGGCACTAAAAAGGTGCAGTTGAAAACGCTGCAGAAAAGCATGAAAAAACACACCGTGGGCACATAGCCTTATAGCAGGAGCCTAGCTGCCCATACATGGAGGTTTGCAGTCCAAATAGTGGCATTTTTTCCCAGATATGGATGTTTTTAACCTAGATAGTGGCATTTAAGTTAGGTTCCCGGAATACAGAGATATACCTTGCCGTTTGGTTTCCGGGCTTACATGCATTGGCCAATACATAAACTAAATATCTCTCTTTTGCAGTAATGCAGAGCCATATTTTTCCTAGTACATTTTTGGCTTTTTTCAGTGTGCAACTGTTTGCATTTATAGTTACTATGTTTTTTCAGTTAGCACCTGTTCACATTTGTTGGATGTGCTGGTCAGTTTTTTGATATTTCTAGTGTCTCTTTCTGACTGGGCACTCCGCCCTAAGACCTGGCTGTTCATAACCATTATAGCAGGAGCCTAGCTGCCCATACATGTAGGTTTGCAGTCCAAATAGTGGCATTTTTTCCAAGATATGGATGTTTTTAACCTAGATAGTGGCATTTAAGTTAGGTTCCCGGAATACAGAGATATACCTTGCCGTTTGGTTTCCGGGCTTACATGCATTGGCCAATACATCAACTAAATATCTCTCTTTTGCAGTAATGCAGAGCCATATTTTTCCTAGTACATTTTTGGCTTTTTTCAGTGTGCAACTGTTTGCATTTATAGTTACTATGTTTTTTCAGTTAGCACCTGTTCACATTTGTTGGATGTGCGGGTCAGTTTTTTGATATATCTACCACGATACCCACTGCCATCCATACCATCCAAATCAACGACACTGACTGTTGCTGCTGTTGCTGCAACCAGAGACTGTATTGAATCCGTGGTGCCAGCTGCTAGGATACTGCTGATCCCCTGGGGCTGCCCTCTGCTGGCTTCTTACCTGTGTGTGTATCTATTGCCACCTCCGGTGGCAGTAGTGAAGACTCGGCGGCCGGTTCAGTTCTTGCCTACAGGAAGTGATTGGTACCTTCGGTCCAGTGGACCCACTAATCCTGTGCTTGCCCCGCAAACATAATAGTATGCCCAGGCCATGGATCCTGCTGGCGCCAATGCTGCCCAACTGTCTGGAGTACAACAGGAACCCAAAATCCCATTACCAGTAGCAGTCACCTCTGGTAATCCTGCTAACCCTGCTGGTACTGCCAGGTACAAACAAAAGTCCTTTTCAGGGCTAATTTACATACATTCTATTGTCCAATAATAATATCGCTATTAGCTACAATTATTGTAGGGTTAATATATGGAGTAGGGATAGTGTATTAGAGGAATTTAGGCAGGGTTCACTGCTGTAAGCCCTTTCAGCGCAAATTTAAATAGATTCTAGTCTCTAATAACACTGCTCTGAGTCTGCAAGTAGTGTAGGGTTATTTTCTGCAGTAGGGATAGTGTGCTAGAGGCATTTAGGCAGGGTTTATTCGAGTGCAGTCCTTAGGGATGACAATTACAAGCAAAAGTCATTTCAGAGTTCATTTACATACATTCTAATCTCTAATAGTACCAATCTGAGTTGAAATTAGTGTAGGATTACCTTCTGGAGAAGGCATAGTGTATTAGAGCATTTAGGCAGGGTTCATTGTCTTTTCGTACATTGAAGCTGCCATGTACAATCAAAAGTCATTTTCAGGGCTAATTTAAATAAATTGTAGTTTCTAATAACACTGCTCTGCATACATAATTTAAAAAGCGCAATGTGTGCTGTAAGGGACGTGGAAGTGGACATCCTGCTAATGGTGGTGCATGCAGAGGTTGTGGCCATGGGACAGGGCAAACTAAGCTTGTTGTAGTAGCACACCAAACACACTTATCGTCTAAACTTCCTGTCTCACTTTGCAGGGGGATGCAGGACACCACTGTTGAAGCCAGAATAGTTCAAGCAGGTTGTGGGTTGGATGGCTGATAATGCTTCCAGTTTGTTCACTAGCACCACCCTGTCTTCCACATAGTCCAGCCTGACTAGTCAGGAGTCTGGACCACATAATCCTTACCCTGATCTTCTTTCCTCCCACCATGGCGAGTTCTAGGAGACAAGTGACCTCACCTTCAGATATTCAAAGGAGCTTTTTACTTTTCCATTTATATCTTTTTCTGGAATTTCACATGCACATTTCATGATGAACATGAGCAGATAGTGTGCGGTGATGGTCAAATATTTGAGCAGCCTTGGTCATTAAAAGTCTGTGTTGAGAAATGGCAATTACTGTCTCAAGAGGTGTATGATGATGATGATGTTGAGACACAGTTACCGTCAAGTCATGTTAACTCAACAAGTCAGGAGGAGGACCAGAGTGAGGAAATGGAAGATGAGGTGGGAAGATGAGGTGGTGGATGATGAAGTCACTGCCCAACAAGAGTGAGCACAGCAGCTGCCACACAGAGTTTTGCACAAAACTCGCTAACTGTCATGGCAGTGTCAGGCTCTGTTCACATTGCAGAGTCTGACACTCCATCCGATGGTTTCTCTGGCGTTTATGATCAACTTGGGAAGACCCGGGCGTTTACCTCATTCATAGACAGGCCATAGATAGACTGGAGGAAATCTTTTACCTATGCCAACTATCGCTTATGCTGTATTGGACTGTGAGTTTTGGTGACCCAGACTTGTTGAACAAATAGTTGCTTTTTGCTTGGTGTTGTTGTGGAGTTACCAATAGTCTTATTGTTTCTACCCTGCTCTTGTTTTCCTCCTAATCTCATATTGTCTTATACCTCTGTGAGCTCGTGCTGTGTGAGAAAGTTTTGGTTTCCCCTGTGTGTCTATTTCTGTAGGTTAAATCACACTTCTGCTGTACTGCCAGAAGGGAGGTGGTGGGAATTTAAGTTCAGGTCTGGTCAGGAGCAGGGCTATGAAGGAGACTCAGACAGCCACACTATTAGGGATATCTCTGAGAATAGGGATAATACAGGGCCCCGTAGACTAAGGGTCAGTTCAGGGGCCCCGGTTTCCAGCTTTCCCATAGTCCCTTGTGACAACAGCAGAGAGGGGGAGACATCTGCAGCACTGCAAGAAGCAGTAAGTAGCACTGGGATGACCAGATTCCAAGCCAAGAGTTAAATGTTCCCTAGTCTAGTGCTTTTTTACGGAGAGTGCAGAAGACAAGAAAACTGTCATTTGCAACCTTTGCTGTACCAAGCTCAGCAGGGGCCAGACCACTACCAGCCTGACCACCACCAGCAGGCTCAGGTGCATCTCTTTCAAGCACCTGATTAGGTGGGCCAAATACCTGGGTCCAAAATCATTGTTGGTGTATATTTGTAATCACCATCAGCAACCAGGTCCACTTCTTTGTCCTAATGCAGTGTTCTGCTGTCTCTCCCCCAGGCGTTGGAATGCAAGTGTAAAAATGCATCCAACCACAGGCCTATACACTAAATGGCCACATTTCCAGACTGCTTGCCATGGAAATTTTGCTGTTTAGGCTTTTAGACACTCAGGCTTTCCGCAACCTAATGATGGTGGCTGTCTCTCAGTACTCCAGTGTTTCTCCTGATGTGCCGTCTCCACATTACACAAGCATATATTCTATAACAATGCCTGTACCCTCATCAATGTATTTACTGGGAAGGTCTCTTTAACCCCCAGCACATGGACAAGTGTTGTGGCCAGTGACGCTACATTTCCGTAACGGCACACTGGGTGAACCTGGTGGAGGCCGGGTCCGACTCAGACCCTAGGATGAAACACATGTTTACGAAGCCTAGAATTATGGGTCCTTTTTCCATCAGGGTTTCCACCACCTTCTACACCAGTTTCTGCACCCCACCTTCTCTTCCTGAAGAGGACTGGAAGGACTGCAACCCTGCCTCGATGAAGAATAAACAGGCTATTCTGAAACTAATTTCTTTAGCTGACACACAGCTCACTGCACCAGAGGTGTTAAAAAGTATAACAGATCAGACATATCTGTAGTCATTTCGATGTTTTTGATTGTCATTATGATTTAAAAAGAGAAAACACAGTAGTTTGACAATAAATGGCTTCACCCAACCACTAACCATGAGTGGAAAAAAAGATTTTGTCTTTCATATTCTCTGAAAAAAAGCCAAGAAAGCAAATAAATCTGCCGGGGTATGTAAACTTTTGAGCACAACTGTACAGGTCATGTTTCTTAAAACTTTTCCAGTGAAATCCATTTTGGCTTTAGTTTTGTATGTTTTAGTGTCAGTACATAAAAGTGGCGTAACACTCTGACATTGTTTTCAGTAGCGACCTGGGAGTCAGAGATGTCTCAAAGGGCTCAAAGGGTCTTCCCCATGCTGTTCCCATTCTATTTAAATGGTGTTTCCATCCATTTCAGTGTTTTCAGGCCCCACCCAGACTTCATGTTAGGGTCTACCAGAAAAATGTTTGCGTTTCTCATTGACTTCCATTATGCTCATTACTCGAGATGAGTATTACAAATTGCTCAACTCAAGGAACGAGCACCCAAGCATTTTAGCGCTCGCTCATCAATATCTATTACCAATTAGTTAATTTAATTAGTCATCTCATTTTCCCTGTAGTTTCCCTTTTACACTTCCTACCAGATTCCCCTACAAATAGCAGCAACTCAATAGATATTCAAGTTTCATTTTTGGGCAACCTTTCAGAGAGGACAACTACATTAATAAAAGTGAATTATCTGGCTGATTGATATCAGTCTGTTCCCTAATAAGCATCCCTGTGTCATCTGTTGCGATCTCCTAGAAACAGGACTTGGGTTAGACTTAGGTCTAGGGTTAGACTTTGGGTTAGGGCTAGTATAATTAAACAGTTACATTTAAAAAAAATGTAATTAAAAATATTTGCCTTTCCCTAACTGCTGGCAACTCACACTACACCACTGCATAGGGGAACCCTGAGGAGAGGACCACCCTCTTTGATGTCAATTAATTCTGCTTTTGGACAGAGGTTGTCTTCAAGAGTCATACATTTTAATTGAAATTACCCTAATTTGGGATCTCAAATAAACTGGACATTGGAGTGACTTCTCTTGTTCTAGAGCAGTGTTTCGAGGTTCTCCAGTTCTAGGCTCGAATGATTTTGGGGGCTGTTCGAGATCGAACTAGAACTCGAGCTTTTTGCAAAAGCTCGATAGTTCTAGATACGTTCGAGAACGGTTCTAGCAGCAAAAAGCAGGGCTTTTTACAGCTACAGTGTGCAGGAGCCATCGCTGGCAGCCTGCCAGAAGCTGGTAACCAAGATAAACATCGGGTATCCAACCAAAGCGCTTTGGTTAGTAACCCGATGTTTATCCTAGTTACGTGCAGGCAGCCCACACTTCCCCGCTCAGCTCGCTCCGCCCCCTCCTGCCTGCGGCATGTACACATACACACACACACACACACACACACACACATGGTCCCGCTCGGCTTACCTGCGGTGATGAAGTCCCGCCATCCCGACCTCAGCGCTGTCACTGTCCTCCATGGCCGCCGCTTGTCACATCACCTTCTCTCGCTTCCGACCCGAGACTGACTAGCGGTGACGTCACGGGCCTCTCGCGATACTTGGTGTGAAGGCGCCGGTCATTGAACTCAGTGACAGGTGCTGTCAGTGTGCTGGAGATCAGCGCAGGTAATGTACCTCGCTGACAGCAGCACTTGTCATCCCCTGCAGTGACCTGGGCTGACCCATTGATGTTAGCTCAGGTCACTGCACTGCTCTCCCAGCCAATGGGGAACGTCCTGCTCTTCATTGACTGGGACAGTGTGGATTGTCATGGCAACCCCTTGGATTACACCAGACCTGGATTTGTTTTTCTTTCTAATAAATTGGTTAAAGAGGGAATGTATTGGGGAGTGTTTTTTCAAATAAAAATGTGTTTGTCGTCTATTTTTTTTATTACTGACTGGGTTGGTGATGTCGGGTATCTGATAGACGCCTGACCTCACCAACCCCAGGGCTTGATGCCAGGTGACATTACACATCTGGTATTAACCCCATATATTACCCCGTTTGCCACCGCACCAGGGCGCGGGATGAGCTGGGGCGAAGCACCAGGATTGGCGCATCTAATGGATGCGCCACTTCTGGGGCGGCTGTGGCCTGCTATTTTTAGGCTGGGGAGAGTCCAATAACCATGGACCTCCTTAGTCTGAGAATATCAGACCCCAGCTGTCTGCTTTACCTTGGCTGGTGATCCAATTTTGGGGGGACCCCTACGTGTTTTTTTTTTTTTAATTATTTATTTAATTTAAAATAACAGCGTGGGGTGCCCTCAGTTTTGGATTACCAGCCAAGGTGAGGTTGCCAGCTGTGGTCTGCAGGCTGCAGCCGTCTGCTTTACCCTAGCTGGCTACAAAAATAGGGGAACCCTACGTCATTTTTTTTTTTTCATTTTTTTGGCTAAATACAAAGCTAAGCACCCCTTAGTGCCACATGAAAGGCACCAAAGGGTGCAAAATTACAAAATGCAGGAGAGTGGGACATTATGTGTCTTTCTGCCATTATAATGACAGAAAAGACTGATATGAAGTGCACAAGCACAAGAAAATCACCAGAGCGCTCTACGCTGTGAAAAGCAGTAGAAAATGGCACTGGAGTGAACATGTGACCGCCTCATGTAGGATGAAGCTATGGATCCTGGGTAAATTTATGTATTTTCCCATCTTCAGTTTTTTTGCAGTACACAAAAAAAACGGAAGGCACACGGATGACAAACAGATGATATACGGACCGTCTACGGAACGGAAACGGATGCCACACGGATGCACCCGTGAAAAAAAACGGACTGTTTTTTGCAGACCACAAAAATGGATCGGTCGTGTTAATGTAGCCTTATTCTGATCTGCCGTTTATAAACAGCAGGCAGAAATAAGTGAATAACGCCCCCCGGCGTCAGAAAATCTCCGGGGTTTCAGGGCTAGCTGAGACCCTGGAGATCATGATTCAGGACGGTTTTTCCGGTCCCCACTCACGTGATCACAGGTATACACCGTACACCGATGATCACGTTACAGTAAATGACAGCGGCGGTAAAAAATTATTTATCTCCCATCTGGCATGAACAAACACTTCTCCACTTCTTCTCCACTTTTTCTCCACTTTTTCTCCACTTTTTCTCCACTTTTTCGCCACTTTTTCTCCATTTTTTTCTCCACTTTTTCTCCACTTTTTCTCCACTTTTTCTCCACTTTTTCTCCATTTTTTCTCCACTTTTTCTCCACTTTTTCTCCACTTTTTCTCCACTTTTTCTCCACTTTTTCTCCATTTTTTCTCCATTTTTTCTCCACTTTTTCTCCACTTTTTCTCCACTTTTTCTCCACTTTTTCTCCACTTTTTCTCTACTTTTTCTCCACTTTTTCTCCACTTTTTCTCCACTTTTTCTCCATTTTTTCTCCACTTTTTCTCCACTTTTTCTCCACTTTTTCTCCATTTTTTCTCCATTTTTTTTCCACTTTTTCTCCACTCTTTCTCCACTCTTTCTCCACTTTTTCTCCACTTTTTCTCCACTTTTTCTCCACTTTTTCTCCGTTCTTTTTCTATGGTCGGTCTACCCATTAGCTCTGCCATGCATAGTGTAGCTCTACACCTACTGCACATGTTACTTTATGATTGACATCTCTTTCGTACCAGAGCTGTCTAAGCCTACTCTGACCCCCTATTTGTCATTACTATATTTTCCTTGTACTGTATTATGACATTTGTATCATGTGTTTCATTTCTTGCTGTGTTGCAATTTTTTTGCTGCATCCCAATTGTACCTCTACATTGTTCGAGTTTATGTTATTGTTCTCTCACTCTTATGTGATACTGATTATTGTCATTTTTCATGATTACATGCAGATAAGTCCAATCTGACGAAGGCTCAGGCCGAAACGTCATTTGTAACTTATTTTGGACAAAAACATATATGCTTATGAAAAAAAAAATTTTCTTAATACGGACCAATAAAGAGTGATTTTGCATTACTATCCGTTGTGACTTAGGGGTGCTTCACACACAGCGAGCTCGCTGCCGAGATCGCTGCTGAGTCACGCTTTTTGTGACGCAGCAGTGACCTCATTAGCGATCTCGCTGTGTGTGACACTGAGCAGCGATCTGGCCCCTGCTGCGAGATCGCTGCTCGTTACACACAGCCCTGGTTCGTTTTCTTCAAAGGCGCTCTCCCACTGTGACACACAGATCGCTGTGTGTGACAGCGAGAGAGCGACAAATGAAGCGAGCAGCGGAGCAGGAGCCGGCGTCTGGCAGCTGCAGTAAGCTGTATCCAAGATAAACATCGGGTAACCAAGGTGGTTACCCGATATTTACCTTAGTTACCAGTGTCCGCAGCTTCCAGACGCCGGCTCCGTGCAAGCGCAGCGTCGCTTGCACGTCGCTGCTGGCTGGGGGCTGGTCACTGGTCGCTGGTGAGATCTGCCTGTTTGACAGCTCACCAGCGACCATGTAGCGATGCAGCAGCGATCCTGACCAGGTCAGATCGCTGGTCGGATCGCTGCTGCATCGCTAAAGTGTGAAGGCACCCTTACTGACTTAAGCTGGGTTCACACTAAACGACAGCGACAACGACGTCGCTGTTACGTCACCATTTTCGGGGACGTAACAGCGACCTTGTAAGTCGCTGTTATGATCGCTGCTTAGCTGTCAAACACAGCAGAAGCAGCGATCATAACGTCGCTGTGCTACATGTTCAGAGAGCAGGGAGCCGCGCTTAGCGCTGGCTCCTTGCTTTCCTGCAGCACACATCGGGTTAATTAACCCGATGTGTGCTGCAGCTACATGTCACAGTTCAGAGAGCAGGGAGCCACGCGCACTGCTTAGCGCTGGCTCCTTGCTCTCCTTGCTACAGTATACATCGGGTTAATTACCCGATGCATACTGCAGCCACATGTCACAGTGCAGGAGCCGGCACTGGCAGCAAGAGCGGAGGCCGGTAACCAGCGTAAACATCGGGTAACCAGGGAAAGGTCTTCCCTTGGTTACCCGATGTTTACGCTGGTTACAGCTTACCGCAGCTGCCAGTGCCGGCTCCTGCTCGCTTCATTTCGTCGCTCTCTCGCTGTCACACACAGCGATGTGTGTGTCACAGCGGGAGAGTGACGACCAAAAAATGAAGCTGGACATTCAGCAACGACCGGCGACCTCACAGCAGGGGCCAGGTCGTTGCTGAATGTCACACACAGCGACGGGACGTCGCTGCAACGTCACAGAAAATGGTGACGTAGCAGCGACGTCGTTGTCGTTGTCGCTGTGTGTGACACCAGCTTTAGTCTGGGAGATTTAGAGTGCCGAGGTTACTCACTAATTTTATCTATTATTATCTCTGAGCACCTATATACTAGTGAGCAGAGCTTCCTCTACAGTAGTTCTCCTGATTAGGCATGCTCTTACCTCATGAGCAGGGCATTGCAGCTTTGGTAGCAACCATTACGACATGGACTCTGCTGCTGTGGACCCGGGGAGAGTGAGTGCAGATTCATTGCACCCACACTCCTCACATGAAGGGTCCGCACTCCTAGAAAATGGGGGATACGTTCCCTGAGTGTCTCCCCCCCATATTCTAGACGGTCCAGAGTCGTCGTGGGACCCCTTTATTTTTTTTCTTACAATAAATTGGTGAAAGAGGAAATGTTTTGGGGACTGTTTTTTCAAATAAATTTATTTTGTCGATTTTTTGTTTTTGTTAGTATTGACAGTTTATGATGTTGGGTATCTAATAGACGCCATGACATCACAAACTGCTGGGCTTGATCTCAGGTGACTTTACAGCTAGTATCAACCCGATTTATTACCCCATTTGCCACTGCACCAGGGCACGGGATGAGCTGGGGTGAAGCGCCAGGATTGGCGCATCTAGTGGATGCGCCACGTCTGGGGTGCCTGCGGCCTGCTATTTTTAGGCTGTGAAGGCCCAATAACTATGGACCTTCCCACCCTGAGAATACCAGACCACAGCTGTCCGCTTTACCTTGGCTGGTGATCCAATTTGGAGGGGACCCTACTTTTTTTGTGTAATTATTAATATTTATAAAATAATTATAAAAAATGAGCCTGGGGGGACCTCCACATTGGATCCCCAACCACGGTAAAGCTGCCAGCTGTGGTTTTCAGGCTACAGACGTCTGCTTTACCCTAGCTGGCTATCAAAAAGGGGGGGGCCCAACGTCATTTTTTTTTAAACTATTTTTTAAATAGAAAAAATTAATGGGCTTCCCTGTATTTTGATTGCCAACCAAGGTAACGACAGGCAGATGGGGGTGGCAACCCATAGCTGTCTGCTTTATCTGCGCTGAGAATCAAAAATACCGCGGAGCGCTATCTCATTTTTTTTAAAGATTTATTTTTACAGCACTGTGATGTCCAGCAATCAAAATACAGGGAAGCCCATTTTGTTTTTAGTTATTTAAATAAATAATTAAAAAAAATATATATGGGCTCCCGCTGCATTTTTTGTATTGCTAGCTAAGGGTAATCCAAGCAGCTACTGGCTGCTAACCCCCACTGCTTGGTGTTACCTTCACTGGCAATGGAAAATCCAGGGAAGCATTTTTTTATTTTTTGGCCAAAAAACTTCAAAAAAAGGACGTGAGCTTCGCCATATTTTTGTATGCTAGCCAGGTACAGCAGGCAGCCACGGGCTGCCTCTAACCGCCAGTTGCCTATTTGTACCCGGCTGGGAACCAAAAATATAGGGAAGCCCTTTTTTTTTTAATTATTTCACTTATTTCATGAAATAATTAAAAAACAAATGATGTGGGCTTCGCCCCATTTTTGTGTCTAGCCGAGTACAACTAGGCAGCTGGGGATTGGAATCCGCAGCACAGGTTAGCCCGAGGTTTCTGGGCACCTCTGCTGCGAATTTCAGTCCGCAGCCATCCCAGAAAATGGCGCTCTCATAGAAGCGCCATCATCTGGCGCTGTATCCAACTCTTCCAACAGCCCTGGAGCCGGGTGGCTTGTTGGGTAATCATGAGTTAATACTGGCTTTGTTTTACTAGCCAGTATTAAGCCAGAGATTCTTAATGTCAGGCACGTTTGACCCGGCCATTAAGAATCTCCAATAAAGGGTTAAAAAAAAGACACCACACAGAGAAAAAATACTTTAATAGAAATAAATACACAGACACATTAGAGACTCCATCTTTATTACCCCCTGTCAGCCCTCCACGATCCATGGTCTTCTGTCTTTCTCGTTCAACAAATGCAGCTCTGCTACATCACAGCACTGTGGCGCATTCACTCCGTGAAAGCTGCACGAGAAGCAGCGTGCAGCCTTCACTCCGTGAGTGATCAGTGCTGCAGGCTGTCAGCGGTAACGCTGACAGACGCGTTACCATAGCAACGGTGCTCTCGGAGCCGCGGTTAGCGGTGACGTCACTGCTAACTGCGTTGCTATGGCAACGGTGATCTCCGTTAATGACCGGCTTTGTCAGCCGGTCCCTAACGGAACGGGGAGTCGACCGTGTGCTAGAGCATGTCGCCGGTACACGGCGATACACAAATGTGCACCGTGTACTGGAGAGATGCACTCGCAGGTCCTACATGACGCGTCATAGTCATGTGACCAGTCTGTAGCCAATGAGATAATAGCCGCGTGACTGGTCACATGGCTATTTTGACGTCACTATAGGTCCTGCATCACTGCTTGCAGTGCCGGTCACCGGGAGGATTCAGCGATCATCGGATGGAATAGCGGCAGGAGACAGAGTACAGGAGGGATCGCGGGGACCGGTAAGTGTTATGGCAATGTTTATTAACTGTTTGTGTACATTTATCATGCATTTTTATGTTTTATGTTTATGTTTGTGATTGCCTCCCATTATAGCCTATAGGTTCGAGTTTGGTTCGTCGAACCGAACTCGAACGGGACCCCCGTACGGCGAACCGACCTCGAGCCGAACCGCGACCGGTTCGCTCATCTCTATTCTCAACTCCAGTCTTCAAGACCCACCAACAGATCATGTTTTCAGATTTTCCTCAATCAGGTTTTCAGGATTTCCTTAATGTCGCACGGGTGATGGAATTATTCCCTGTCTAATTTTGAGGAAAACCTGAAAACATGAATCTGTTGCTGTGTCTTGAGGACTGGAGTTGAGAAACACTGCAGTAGAGGATATCAGTCCATTATCGATTAGTTCATTAGGATGATAACTTTTCCTGTACAGTGGAACCTTGGTTTACGAGTAACCCAATGTGTGAGCGTTTGCTATATGAGCAAAGTTTGCTGTAAATTTGTAACATGGTTTACGACCAATGGTTTGCTGTATGAGCAATTACTCACCGTACACACCTTCGGTTCTGTACTTTCACCGCGCTCTGATCCACTCTTGCAGTTTGCACAAACATGCACAAACACACACAAACACATATAAACACACACACATATTATGCTCACCTATCCTCCGTTCCCTCAGTGGCCTCTTTGCTGGTACTTGCAGTCCGCAGGTGGATCCGGTAATCATCGCAACCGTTGCAGAAGCTGCCGCTGTCAGCTCTTCCCAAAGGCAGTGTGCTGACCAATCAGAGGCAAGCGGCTCATGGCAATAACGTCAGCTGCTGAAGCGCTGACAGCGGAAGCTCCTGCATTGGTCGTGATGGTTACCAGATCCACCTGCGGACTGCATAAAACAGCGAAGAGGCCGCCAAGGGAACTGAGGATAGGTGAGCATAATATATGTGTGTGTGTTTGTGCGTGTGTGGAATGGTACAATAGGGGACCAGGATGGGACATTGCTACAAGTTGTCTGATTTTCAATTATTTCCTATGGGAAATTTTGCTTTGCTATACAAGTAACTTGGTTTACGAGCACACTCACAGAACGGATTGTTCTCTTAAACCAAGGTTCCACTGTAGTTACCCTTTCACACTTTCTACAGGGTTCTCCTACAAATAGCAAGATCTCAATAGGAATTCAAGTTTCATTTTAGGGCAATTTTCCAGCAAAAGTACTGTCTGGAGAGGACAACCACTTTTACAAAAGTGAATTATTTGCCTGATTGATGTCAGTCTGTTCCCTAATAAGCATCCCTGCGTTGTCTGTTGCTTTCTTCTTTATATTATACTCGGTAATTCAGTTTACAGGCACTTTACAGACCTAAATAAAAGAATACATGTCAGACGTCTTATTAAATAGAATTTTCCTGCAGAGAAACCAGCCTGGGTCTTTTACGCCAATTTAATGCAGCCAGCTCTGCAATTGTAAATTTGCTGATCAATATGACAGTATTAGGCTCAATGTGCTGATTGGGCAAGAACAAACACAACATCTATTTTACCAATAATCCCTCTGGTTCCACTGTTCATTGAATTCGGTCTTTGTATTAATGTGTCAATTGTGAGTAGTGAGAACAATAGAAGATGAATCTCCAATCATAAATTCATAGCCTTGTAGAGCAAGTACATATTGCCGGGAATCAATATTGAATCCAGGGCAGAGATATAAAGATACATTGTATCAAGTAATGCAGTTATCTTACCAGCTGAAAGCCAAGCTAATGAGCGCAATGTATGAATTTTCACACCCCAGGCCACCGCTCAGTGTTTCTTTTCTTAAGACAATGTTCACACATGTTTTTTTCAATGAACGTTTTAAAGTGGGTCTGCTGTAAAAAATACACAACGCTTTAAAAGCACGAGCAAGACTCTTCTTGTTTCTAATTTTTTGTTAATACAGTCAGTATTTTTAATAATCTTTCCCACTTCAAGTTTTGATAGGTTAATCCAAAACCAATATCCCAATATAATTATTAAAATCAAAATGATTATCACCAATAATAACACAATAAGAGTCTTTATTAATAGCAACTAATGTAAAAGATAAATCATACAAAAGACATAATAAAATCATAAAAACACAGGACATGGAGAGGAGGTCATACTCAAATTCATGTAAGGTGATAAATAAACCACACTAGGGGAATATGTAAATACAACATTTATTTTAAAAATTGTATGTATTTTTTTTTCTATAGCTAAATGCAACTAATAATCCATTTTATAATGATATTTGCATATCTATCTATCTCTCTCTCTCTTTATATATATATATATATATATATATATATATATATATATATATATATAGTATTTATACTATATATATATATATATATATATATATATATATATATATATATATATATACACATCCAGGTATAGCAGATTATGCAGTTCTATGTTCAATATCTAATATGTTTGTGTGTGTGTGTGTGTCCGCTGAAGGAATCCGCACCGTCGAATGTATGCGCATGAAATTTTGCGCATGAAATTTTGCACGATCACACCATTTGACTCAGGAAATTTCATAGACTATGGTTTGAGGGGAAATTTTAACCCTGGGCTTTACAGTTATTTGCCAAAAATCCTGCCTCCATTAAAATCAATGGAGCTAGGAGCCACAATGTAGCCAGAACTTCAGAAGAATGTTGAGGTGTCACAATGCAGCCAGGGAAAGAGACAGACAACGAGACAGACAGAGACAGACAAGGAAAGGGACAGACAGAGACAGACAGGGAAAGAGACAGACAGACAGACAAAGGACAGACAGACAAAGAGAGAGACACAGATAGACAGACAGACAATGAGACAGACAGACACAGATAGACAGACAGACAAAGAGACAGACAGACACAGATAGACAGACACAGACAAAGAGATAGACACAGTGAAAGAGACAGACAGGAAAGACAGGGAAAGAGATAGAGAGACAGACATACAAGGAAAGAGAGAGACAGACAGGGAAAGAGAGAGACAGACAGGGAAAGAGATAGAGAGACAGACAGGGAAAGAGATACAGATAGGGAAAGAGACAGAAAGATGGGGAAAGAGACTGACAGGGAAAGAGACAGACAGACAGAAAGACAGAGACAGACAGGGAAAGAGACAGACAGACAGATATAGAGAGACAGACAGGAAAAGACAGACAGACAGAGAGAGACAGACAGAGAGACAGACACAGACAGAGTGAGAGAGAGACAGACAGACAGAGAGGGAGACAGACAGAGACTGGGAGAGAGACAGAGAAACAGCTACTATCTCGGGCAACGCCGGGTACTACAGCTAGTATTAGTATAATACTCCATAACACACATAACATATGTGCAAAGCATCACCTGTAGAAAAAAAGACAGGGAAAGTCAAAATAATCCACATAACAGACCTGATGCCATAAATGACCAGAGTATGACCCTGCTCCCCTTCCATGCATTCCGCTCTAAACTAATCTATGCACCGTCCAATCAAAAGGCTACAAAAAAAATCATTATGAAAACAGCTATACTAAAATACTTGATAAACTATTCAAAACCGCTTCAAATGAAAAACTCAAAACAAAAACTCTCCAAGCAAATAGCGATTACTAAAGCAGTTTTCGCTTGAATATTTTTTAAAACTGGCTATGTGCACATTCTTGTCTTTTTCAGGCTGATTCTGAAAACGCACTGTGAAACGGCTCCATAAATTTAACAAAATGCATTGCAATGTCAAACAGCAATGGTCTGCACAAATGCCATTGAATGTCACATCTCTTAACTTCTTCAGAGTTCAGGATCCCTAAAGTGGTTAAAAAAGTGACTTCACCTCGGAAGATACCCATTTTCTATTCTTCACAGCAAAAAATTTCTAATGGTGGAGCTGCCGCTAGAACGATGGCAAAATTACTGGTAAAGCTGCTGCAGAAAAACAAGCACCAACATTTTCCTGGGAAATCTATCCGCTACGGCAGCATCTAATTGCTGACCTAAGGGTATGTACACCCAATGTCTTTTTGCCGCCAGCACCAACTTTTCCTGACCAACTTCAGAAAAAAGTCAGAGCTGTTTCGGTGGTGGATTTATTGTAGTTTTTTTATGGCAGCTCCATTACCAGTGTCTTTTCTCTGTTAGTAGAGAGCAGCTTCCAAGTAGAAGTAGAAGCCACCCATAGGATGAGCATGGTACTTCTTTTATCTGTTTCAAAATTTAAAAAAAAAAAAAAATTGGTTAAAAGAAGTACCAAAATACTGAACACAGCAATGCCATTTTTACATTGCTGTGCATTATGTTCATTTAGTGGTTTTGTGGCACTTTTTCCAGGCGCAATCTGCCTAAAAAAGATGTTGCAGGCACAAACCCGATGGGGTACCACAACAGTAAGCAAATCACAAAATATTCCCCGGCTAGGACCCAAAGCAATCAGATCTTATATATGCGGAAAAAACTTTTACCAAGTTTTGAATTTCCCTACAGCTCCACCACAGAGTTGAGGAATTACTCACTGTGCATTCAAGTTAAAAGATTGGTTATGGTTTAATACCGAATAGGTCATGTTGTCCAGAACGAGACCCTTTTTAAAGATTTTTTCGAATTTGGTCAAATTTAAGGATCCTGAATAGCAATGAGCAAACCCAAAAGGTAAAGTTCGGGGTTCATACCGGACATTGGGTGTTTGGAACTCAAACTCAAACATGGACTATTGAAAAAGTAAGGAACTTCCAAGATTTCTTTTTAATTAATAAATTGGTGAATGAGGGAGTGTTGGGGAATCATTATTCAAATAAACTCTTTTTTCCTGTGTGTGTATTTTTAACTGTCTACTTGCTGGGTTAGTAATGGAGGTGTCTGGTAGATGCCAATCCATTATTAACCCCTGGGCTTAATGCTAGCTGTCAATTCACAGCTTACATCAACCCCAAAAGTATTACCGCAATTGCCACTGCAATCTGGAATAGCCAGGCAGAGATCCAGAGTTGGTGCATGAAATGGATGCACCACTTCTGAGGTTGCTGTTATTTTTAGGCTGGGAAGGGCCAAATAAACATGGCCCTTCCCAGCCTGATAATACCAGCCCCCAGCTGTCTGCTTTACCTTGGCTGGTTATCAAAACATGGGGCGAACCAAAGGCTGTTTTTTTTATTATTAATTTAAATAATTTTAAAAAATGGTGTGGGATCCCCTCTATTTTTGATATCCAGTCAAGATAAAGCAGACAGCTGAGGGTTGGAGTCTGCAGTTGTTTGCTTTACCTGTGCTAGTTATCAAAAATAGGCCAGAGCCCAAGTCAGTTTTTTTTATTTATTGCCTATCCACATTTGTTTGCAGGACAATTACACCAATTTTGCTTCCTTCAAGAGCCCACTAGCCCTTACTGCAGCCATTTTACAGCACAGCAGTTCAGGTCTCCATTGACTAATATGTGGTCCGGGGTCTAGTTTGGGTCCCGAACCGAACTTTTAACTATGGTCCGGCCGAACGTGGCGAGCCTGAACTTCCATGGGTCCGCTCATCCCTAGTCCTGAACAGAGGACCCTCACCCCATCTATTAATTAAAATTCACTATAGGTTATATAGCTTTTCTAAAATGGATAACCCCTTTAATGCCTGTATAAATTAAAGCAATATATACCCTAGGTACATAAAAAGTGTTTCTGTATGTCTCTTTATGAAGCAGTTACTTGGAGGAAGAGGGATGTAATACTTATATCTCAGGAAGAGTAACATGTAGGTTTATACAGATACAAGGTCGTCTCTGTCACATCAGATAAAAGACAAGTTAAAGCTTTGCAGGAAGAACATGTATCTGGATATGAAATGTAGAAAACTTGGCAGATTCCCCATCTTTTTCTGAGGAACATCATGGTCTCTCGAGTGCTTCCTTTTAAGTTGAGATTTCTCACTGCTAACGGAGATTTCATTGCATATTATATGGCTTTCTACACTCACAGGTGATTTTGCTGGGTGATTACATGAACATGGATCTTGCAAAGAAAAATCTATAACGGTAATTGTTGCCAATATGGTTACAAATAAGGAAGCGAAATGGCTCTTAAGTTAACTCAAGTTCCAGCAGCATCTGTGACAGGCGGAGGAGACAGAACAGGGACAAAAATGCAATTCTATTCTATGAGGAAGGTAATCAGTCCTTCATCATTGGCTGCAGAAAAGTTCAGATGGAAAGTCGCTTCTGTAAAGGGCATTGAGTCAGGGACCATGCTGCTCCAAGAAACTGATAAAATAGTTGAAAACTTAATAAAAGTATAAAAACTTCAAAAAAATTGTATGAATATACAACTTTGGACCCCATGTTGTTTTCTGGTACGATCTGTGCTGACTAATTTCTTAATACAGTATTAGTAAATTCTCTTGCATTAAAAGTAAGATGATAAAATTCTGGCTGCCCACAGCCTCCACTAGGGGGAGCTTCAGAGGCTAGACTTTGCAACATACTGTTTTACTTTAAATTCCAAGCCTCCTTCTAGCAGTGACTGCAAATAACCAGAATTTTACCATTAATAGTAAGAAAATATATAAAAATGGACTCTAGTAATTATTTGTATTGCTATTTAGAAAATTTCCTAGAAAGTTAACAAAGATAAAACTTTAAGGCTAGTTTCAAATGAAGGTATTTAGAAGTATTTGTTGCAGAGCTATCAACTGTGATATAACAAGGACAATAACCTGTGCAAAGTCTTATGTTTCTCAGAAGCCAGACTACCTTTAACTGCTATTAGACTGGGCAATCAAGGGGGAGTCACTAGATATACAGTACATACCAAAGGTTTGGACACACCTTCTCATTCAAAGAGTTTTCTTTATTTTCATGACTCTAAAAATTGTAGATTCACATTGAGGGCATCAAAACTATGAATGAAAACATGTGGAATGAAATACTTAAAAAAGTGTGAAACAACTGAAAATATGTCTTATATTCTAGTTCAGTCATCGCGAACCTTTTCCAGGCCAAGTGCCCAAACTGTAGCCCTAAATCCATTTTTTTTCCCGAAGTGCCAACCAATACTATTATGTAAATAATTGATTGTAACCTTACCTTTGCCGTCTTCTCTTCTCTTCAGCAGGGGGCATCACACTCGTGCTTACCACACATTGAAGCTGAGCCCCTGCCCTTTCCAGACACAGCAGTTGGACTGATCTTTCTGGAAAAAATTGCAGCATATTAGACAAAGATTTTAGCATGGAGTGCAATCAGATTTCACCCTGTAATCCACATCTACATTTCAAAGTCTGAACATCTTGAAATCCCATAAAGACGTAGGAGTTGCTCCCCTCCCCTTTCATTCTATAGTTCTGTCCCCCTTCCTGGGCCACATCCTGGTAAACATGTCCCCCATCCTGATATATATTTCCTACATTCTGGTATATTTGTCCACATCATGGCCCCATCCTGGTAAATGTACCCCATCCCAGCATATTCCCCATCCTGGTAAATGTACCCCATTCCTGGTAAATGTACCCCATCAATGTAAATGTATCCCGTCCTGGCATGTTCCCCCATGCTGTTAAATGACCCCATCCTGGTAAATGTACCTCATCCAGGCATGTTACCTTATCCTGGTAAATATCCCCTTTCCTGGTAAATGTACCCCATCCTGATAAATGTCACCCTTCCTGCTAAATGTTCCCCATCCTGGCATTTTTCCTCATCCTGGCATGTTCATGTTCCCCCTATCCTGGCATGTTTCCCCCCCATTCTGGTAAATGTATCCCCCATACTGGTAAATGTACCCCTTCCTGGCATGTTCCCCTTCCTGCTAAATGTACCCCATCCTGCATGTTTTCCCCCATCCTTGCATGTTTCCCCCATCCTTGCAGTCATGTTTCCCCATCCTTGCAGCCATGTTTCCCCCATTCTTGCAGCCATGTTTCCCCCATCCTTGCAGCCATGTTTCCCCAATCCTTGCATGTTTCTCTCCATCTTTGCACGTTTCTCTCCATCTTTGCACGTTTCCCCCATCCTTGCAGCCATGTTTGCCCCGTGCTCTCCATGTTTTCCCCGTGCTCTGTTTGTTTACTCTGTGCTCTGTTTACTTGCCCCGTGCTCTGTTTGTTTGCCCCGTGCTGTTTGTTTGCCCCATGCTCTGTTTGTTTGCCCCGTGCTCTGTTTGCCCCATGCTCTGTTTGTTTGCCCCGTGCTCTGTTTGCCCCGTGCTCTGTTTGCCCCGTGCTCTGTTTGCCCCGTGCTCTGTTTGCCCCGTGCTCTGTTTGCCCTGTGCTCTGTTTGCCCCGTGCTCTGTTTGTATGCCCTGTGCTCTATTTGCCCCGTGCTCTGTTTGTATGCCCTGTGCTCTGTATGCCCCGTGCTCTGTTTGCTCCGTGCTCAGTTTGTATGCCCCGTGCTCTGTTTGTATGCCCCGTGCTCTTTTTGCCCCGTGCTCTGTTTGTATGCCCTGTGCTCTGTATGCCCCGTGCTCTGCTTGCCCCGTGCTCTGTCTGTATGCCCCGTGCTCTCCATGTTTGCCTCATGCTCTGTTTATATGCCCCGTGCTCTTTATGCCCAGTGCGCTGTATGCCCCAAGCTTTGTCTGTATGCCCCGTGCTCTCCATGTTTGCCCCGTGCTCTGTGTGCCCCGTGCTCTGTCTGTATGCCCCGTGCTCTGTCTGTATGACCCGTGCTCTGTATGCCCCGTGCTCTGTATGCCCCGTGCTCTGTATGCCCCTGTGCTCTTTATGCCCCCATGCTCTCCATGTTTGCCCCATGCTGGCTCTGTCCCCCCACACCTTGGCACAGCTGCACACAGCTTAAAAATAAAAAAAACCCTCATCTTCTATCACCTGCTCCACCGCGCAGCCACAAGACGCCTGCACTGCCTACTGGCGCTCCTCCGCCCCTAGGCAACAGGCCTGCGACCCAGTAGAGGAGGCGTGTCAGAGGGAGGAGAAATGTCTCCTCTGCTAAACACCAATTTGAACTGCCGGCGTGATCACATCGGCAGTTCAAAGTGGCTCAGTGTGGCGACAGCGCGCATGCCAGTACAATGGGCTCTGCGTGCCCAGTCTGGCACGCATGCCATAGGTTCGCCATCACTGTTCTAGGTTCATCAAAGTAGCCACCTTTTGCTTTGATTACTGCTTTGCACACTCTTGGCATTCTCTTGATGAGCTTCAAGTGGTAATCACCGGAAATGGTTTTTCAACAGTCTTGAAGGACTTCCCAGAGATGCTTAGTGCTTGTTGGCCCTTTTGCCTTCACTCTGCGGTCCAGCTCACCCCAAACTATCTCGATTGGGATCAGGTCTGGTGACTGTGGAGGCCAGGTCATTTGCCGTAGCACCCCATCACTCTCCTTCTTAGTCAAATAGCCCTTACACAGCCTGGAGGTGTGTTTGGGGTCATTGTTCTGTTGAAAAATAAATGATGGTCCAACTAAATGCAAACCGGATAGAATAGCATGCCGCTGCAAGATGCTGTGGTAGCCATGCTTGTTTAGTATGCCTTCAATTTTGAATAAATCCCCAACAGTGTCACCAGGAAAGCACCCCCACACCATCACACCTCCTCCTCCATGCTTCACGGTGGGAACCAGCCATGTAGAGTCCATCTGTTCACTTTTTCTACAAAGACACGGTAGTTGGATCCAAAGATCTCAAATTTGGACTCATCAGACCAAAGCACAGATTTCCATTGGTCTAATGTCCATTCCTTGTGTTCTTTAGCCCAAAGAAGTCTCTTCTGCTTGTTGCCTGTCCTTAGCAGTGGTTTCCTAGCAGCTATTTTACCATAAAGGTCTGCTGCACAAAGTCTCCTCTTAATAGTTGTTCTAGAGATGAGAAGGTGTGTCCAAACGTTTGGTCTGTACTGTACCTTCCATGTAATGGAACATGACCGCTAGATGATTAAGCAAACAACACTCACGGCCTCAGAATGAGGCATTATGCCACAAAAGGTGCAACTGCAGCCGGGGTCAAGCAGGAAGCAGGACTGCTGATGCCTATTTCACCTGGATGTGAGTCCTCTGTTGCACATTCAGGTAAAATGTATTGTGGGGCAGAGACCTGTTGACTCAATGCACTGCAATACATGCATCTGGCCAATCAGAGGCTGGTAACATGTCAGCTTGCCCGTGACGGGCAACAGATGGCAGAGACGTCTATGCTGGTATGCTGTCTTCTGCTCCAGCTGTAGAGGAGGACGTTACACATCTTTGGAGAAGGTGAAGGTAAAAATAATTGTCTGTTTCTTTTTAAATTGTCCTCGATAAGTACTGAGGGCAATTTTACAATAAGTGGCTTAAGATCGGGGACATTATACTAGGAAGGGGCCCAAGATCAGGGACATTATAACAAAGTATGAGACATTGTCAGGAAGGAGCCCAGGACGGAAAACATTATGCCAGGATGGGGGACATTACACCAGGAAGGGGCCAGTTTTAAACTATGGGGCCCAGAATGGGTGGTATTATTTCTGAAAGGGACCAGGGCAAAGGATATTATTATTTGTAATGTCCATGATAAAAACATTATTACTAGAAGGGGCTCAGCATGGAGGACATTATTAAAGAAAAGGGCACATGATGGGGGACTTTTTTAAATAAAGGGTCAAAGATGGACAACATTATTACACAATGGGAGATGTTATACCAGGATGAGGCAAATTGTTATAGAATGGGACTCGGGATTGAAGGCATCTTTACTGAAAGCGCCTAGGATTGGTATTTTACTACTGGAAGGGGCCCAGGATGGGGGATATTATTACAGGAAGAGGCCAGTATGGAGGAGAATATTACAAGAATGATCCAGATATAGGGACATTACTACATGGGGTGTAAACACATATTTTTATAGGAGATAGAACTCAAAAAGGGCCCATATATCTGACCAACATTCAGGTGGAGGCCGAGGTCCAAGTTTTGCACCGGAACCCATCAGACTCCAGTTATACTCCGAACCTCAGCTCCTTTCTGATGAGTTACTGCAGAGCCTCATGCTTGGGATCCCTGGGGATTCAAGCTATCAGACAGTCTGCTATCATTAAGTCATCCCATGGAAGGAGATAACTTGAAATATTGGGAAATTCTTGTAGGTGATAAAACTTGTCATCCCCACCAAAGCCTAATTGCTACACCCTATAAGCTAAAGTAGTCATCATCTACAATGACATGTCCATTCTCCTAAGCAGTTCTCCCCCCAACCTATTATTACTTGATGCTTCTATACAAGTCCCGTGTTTGTAACTAGGAATTCATGGCTTGTGAACAAATCCTTTCCTCCCAATTAAAGCAGCAAAGAATATTGAAGGCCTCTAGTTGTTAAATAGATATAATATTGGAAGGAGATACCGTACACTCGTTAGTCAATGGCCACTGAAACAGTCAATCAATACAAAATAAGCTATTGATTGTCACTCTCTAGACAATAAGCAATGAAGCCTTAGGAGAAGAGAAAGCTTCATTTGTGGGCTATATAGGAAGAGTTTAATCGATATTGACACAGCATACCTTCCCAGTGAAAAACGTCTGCTCCTCAATAACATTGACGCTAGATGTTGACTTGGCACCGTCAAAGGGCCCTGTGGCCCCTGAAATTAGAGTGGTGGAATCTTTACATTGCTTGCTCATTATATGCACAGCGCAGAGCTGTCTGAGGAGACATCTGAGGGAAGAGCAGGTTGTAGAGATCAGGGGAAGTTACAAATTATATCCTGATCAATTCCAGGGAAGTCACATAATAATGCAGCCAAGAAAACGCTCTCAGGCTTAACCCTTCCCCGCTATAATGCACTATTCAAAGATGTTTCATATAGTCTTTCTTACTGAATTTCTTAGTAACACTGATTTATATTTTTCTGCCACTAAAGAGATGCAATATTAGATATTAGTAGTGGCGTAAACAGAACTACAATCTCAAAATGAACCTAAAACAATGGTCCCTTTATTTTCTAGTTAGGACAGAAAGACCAAGTGTCTTTTTCCCTCTCTACATTTTTTTGAAGGACTAAAGGCCGCTTTACACACTGCGATATCGGTCCCGATATCGCTAGTGTGGGTATCCGCCCCCATCTGTTGTGCGACACAGGCAAATCGCTGCCCCGTGCCGCACAACATCGCCCAGACCCGTCACACATACTTACCTGCCCGGCGACGTCGCTTTGTCCGGCGAACTGCCTCCTTTCTAAGGGGGCGGTCCGTGCGGCGTCACAGCGACGTCACTGAGCGGCCGCCCAATAGAAGCGGAGGGGCGGAGATGAGCGGGATGTAACATCCCGCCCACCTCCTTCCTTCTGCATAGCGGCCGGGAGGCAGGTAAGGAGAGCTTCCTCGTTTCTGTGGTGTCACACGGAGCGATGTCTGCTGCCGCAGGAACGTTACTGCTGCAGTAACGATTTTTGAGAATGGACCCCCATGTCACCGATGAGCGATTTTGCACGTTTTTGCAACGATGCAAAATCGCTCATCGGTGTCACATGCAACGACATCGCTAATGCGTCCGGATGTGCGTCACCAATTCCGTGACCCCAACGAGTTCGCATTAGTGTAAAGCCCTATTAAGAGGCTAAACGACTGAGACATTAAATTGTTGGGTAGGGAGGAAGCTACAGATGGCTGATAGAGTTCAGAACCTAATATTCACACCATGTAAAAGAATTTCAACAACTAAGATGCTGAAATTAGACTTTTAACCCCTATACATTTGGTACTTGGGCGTTCACTAACTCTATAGATATGTATTGAGAATAGGGATGAGCGAACCCGGACTGTAAAAGTCAGGTTTTGTGCGGTTTCAAGGGTATTTGGGTGCCGTGCCCGTGCCCGGGATTCCCGGTGTTTGAGAAAATAAAAAAAATAAAGGAATAATAAATAAAATAAGACTGAAGTGAGCGCTTTATACTTACCGAGGCTCAGTCATGGCGATACACAGCTTCCAGGTCGCGCATTCGCTTCCAGCATTCCCCCGGCCTTCTTCAACCCCTCTCCACCACCCCCGGTAATCTACATTCAGATTATAAGACGCAGCCCTCACTTTCCTCCCAAATTTATGGGAGTAAAAGTGCACCTATAATTCGAAAATTACGATACACGTTTTTGTGCTAAAAAATATTTTTTTTTTGCAATTTGGCTTCATTCAAAATTTTGCACCGTTTTGCTTATACAGCATATTTGCTTTTCTACAAGTTTTACTTTTCTCTGTTCTGTGGTCATAAATCAGCTGAGAAAAGCTCAGAGAAAGGCAGATAAAAAAGTTACAAATTCCTTGTCAGACTGTAATAGAAAACTGACTGATGGATTCTCAGTTTACTCATCTTTCAGCCAGCTATACCCAGTGAAACACAAAATCTATAGAAGCACAGCAAGGCAAAATGTTTAATTAAACCTAAATGCAAAAATGATTTTCACCCTCAATTATAGACATTATAGTAAAAAAAAAGAAACAAAAAACTTGGTTCACAGAAGGACAACCTCATTAAGATACAGGATGCCATGGAATAGGACCCTAAATCAGTAGGATCTGGGCATACTAAACCACTGAACTTAAAGGATTATTCTCATCTCCAAGATCCTATCCCAATATGTACTAGGCACAATAATAATAATAATAATAATAATAATATTAGCAAACACCTCCGGTTAGAATTGTAGTATAATTCTCCTGATATAGACGTGTCTCTTACCTCATGTGCAGGGCATTGCAGGACCTTAAGTACCCATGGTTATGACTACGCATATAGTGACAGTTATGAAAGGAAGAAGGAAAAGGGTTAACCCCTGCTGATGTGTGGGATATGAAGATGTTCACTTGCAGATAAAATTTTGATTTATTGTTCTATGCGTTTCGGAGTATTGAAACTCCTTCTTCAGGAACCAAAATCACTGATTTGCAGCTGCTGAACTCATGGAGGTTGACCAAGTCAAGATGTCAGACCAACACCACCAGAATGAAACCCTATTTGTGCCTTTTTATCTTTTCCAGCAATTTTATTTATAGTGACAGTTAGTTCGTTGCTCATGGTCGTAACCATGAATACCTAAGGTCCTGCAATGCCCTGAAAAGGAGGTAAGCAACATAGTGAATCAGGAGAACTATACTACATTTCTAATTGGAGGTATTTGCTAATATATTTATTATTACACCTTCTACATTTTGGGATAGGATCTTGAAGATGGGAATACCCCTTTAATATCTAACTGACAATGTTACATTTCAAATGATTTCCAAACTGATTATTTTTAAAAGGAAAGTTTTTCAAATTCTTTCTTTTTAAAATAAAAAAAGTAATTGTGAAATGCATCATGACAGATGATCCGAGATCAATGCCTATTGATATCATCCAAGAGGCGGTACCAGGTACAAGGGGTGGAGCCGTCAGAATTGTGTTACCATGGAAACAAGCTTCTGATTGCTTAATAGCAACAGCGCTGCATACGCAACAATGTATTTTTCCAGATTTACAGTAGGTATTGGATTGTGCATTGTTTTCCGAGGCATTGTCACCGCAGATTTGCAAGTGCCAATTAGGAGACGTATCAACAAGAGCTATTTTTACTGTACATACCTGTCAGGGAATCAAGATGATATGTTCTATTGTTTTACATGAGGAGAATAAAAAGACCTACAAACCTACCGCGCCTTAAAATTGCTATAGGAGAAGCGAACGGTAGAGTAATTATGTGAAGCACAATGTTCACCTGTCCAATTATTTTTTTTTTTTTTTAGATTTGAGGCTATAACATGCTGCCAATTACACTCGATAGCAGAAAACAGGCCACTTTCTATTATGTAATTGCTCCATTCTGAGTGAAATTTTGTCTTTTCTGCCCTATGGCCTGTGAGGGATAATTAAACAAATGTCTCTATCAATGCGTGTAACCTCCAGTCCCTTGTATCTTAAACGTGAGTTACAATATACGTTGGCCCAATTAAGGCTATGAAAATCACAACTTTGAAGGAGAGCTACTGAAAGTATTTCTGCCGTACAGCACAATTTAACTTCCAAGACCTGTCTGAGATGGTTTAGTACAATAAAACTATAATACCCTATTAGGGAGTGTTTTTTTTATAATGAGTCCCCCCGTTCAAAATCCTGACCTATTTTCTGGAATCAAGAGAACCTACAAAGAGTGTCTCTGGACTCTGGAGGACCTGTCCTGTCCGCTCCTATGCACAAAGCCTATTGATTGCATAAGGAACTGTGTAATACATCATTTCCCCTGTGGGGGCACTGCAGGGTAACTGAACACTTCCTATGAAGATGACAGCTGATTCCAGTAGCAGGACATTTGGGTCTGTAATCAGGGACCCTTCTAACAAACAGGGAAAACTCATTTAGTTAAGAGGTTAAAAGGCAGGGGCAGATAGCCATTCCAGTCGTGGTTAGCAGTCACACATGTCAGCTGTATAAATCAACTGACATGTGCTGATCCCCGCAGGTTGCTTGCATCAGCCCGCAGGGATTAGCACTATGACCGCTAGGACGTAATATTACTGCCCGCACTTGTTAAGGAGTTAAAGAAATTGGCCACTACTTTAACATTGATGGCCAATCCATAGGTTAGGTCATCAATGTTTGATCGGCCAAGGTCCGACATCCCGCAATCCCGCCTTTCGGTGCGGCAGCAGCAGGCAGCCGAAAGTGCTCAGTTCTGGATCTGCCCTGTCTTCTGATAGTGGCCACAGCCAGGTACTACACATTGCCTCCCATTTGAATCAATATGAAGCAGATGTGCAGTACTCAGCCACGGCCGCTATCATAAGACGGGGCAGCTCTGGAATGAAGCATTTATGGCTGCCTGCTGCCACCGCCAACATTGATAACAGGTGATCGCCGGAGGTGCGATGTTTCGCACCTTGGTCGATCAGACATTGATGACATACAGTGAAATAAATAAGTATTTGATCCCTTGCTGATTTTGTAAGTTTGCCCACTGACAAAGACATGAACAGTCTATAATGTTAAGGGTAGGTTAATTTTAACAATGAGAGAATATCCAACATAAAATCCAGAAAATCACATTATATAAATTATATAAATTTATTTGCATTTTACAGAGAGAAATAAGTATTTGACCCCCACCAACCATTAAGAGTTCTGGCTTCTATAGATCACTTAGACGCTCCTAACCAACTCGTTACCTGCATTAGAGACCGCTGTCCTAAATTGTCACCTGTATAAAAGACTCCTGTCCACAGACTCAATTAATCAGTCAGACTCTAACCTCTACAACATAGGCAAGACCAAAGAGCTTTCTAGGGATGTCAGGGACAAGATCACAGACCTGCATAAGACTGGAATGGGCTACAAAACCATAAGTAAGACGCTGGCTGAGAAGGAGACAACTGTTAGTGCAAAAGTAAGAAAATTGAAGAAATACAAAATGACTGTCAATCAACATCGATCTGGGGCTCCATGAAAAATCTCACTTCGTGGGATATCCAGGATCATGAGGAAGGTGAGAGATCAGCCTAAAACTACATGGGGGGAATTTGATAATGATCTCAAGGCAGCTGGGACCACTGGGACCAAGAAAACCATTGGTAACACATTACACCATGATGGCTTAAAATCCTGCAGTGCCTGCAAAGTCCCACTGCTCAAAAAGGCACATGTGCAGGCCCATCTGAAGTTTGCCAATGAACAACCTGGATGATTCTCAGAGTGATTAGGAGAAGGTGCTATGGTCAGATGAGACAAAAATTGAGCTCTTTGGTCTTAACACAACGTGCTGTGTTTGAAGGAAGAGAAATGCTGCCTATGACTCAAAGAACACCGTCCCCACTGTCAAGCATGGAGGTGGAAACATTATATTTTTGGGGTGTTTCTCTGCAAAGGGCACAGGACTACTTCAATGCATCAGTGGGACAATGGATGGAGCCATGTACCGTAAAATCCTGATTGACAACCCTCTTCCCTCCACCAGGACATAAAAAATGGGTCATGGTTGGGTCTTCTAGCAGGATAATGACCCAAAACATACAGCCAAGGCAACAAAGGAGTGGCTCAAAAAGAAGCACCATAAGGTCATGGAGTGGCCTAGCCAGTCTCCAGACCTTAATCTCACGGAAAACTTATGGAGGGAGCTGAAGCTCCGAGTTGCTAAGCGACAGCTTCAAAATCTTATTAATTTAGAGATGATCTGCAAAGAGGAGTGAAGCAAAATTCCTCCTGACATGTGCGCAAACCTCCTCAACTATAAAAAACGTCTGACTGCTGTGCTTGCCAACAAAGGTTTTGCCACCAAGTATTAAATCTTTTTTCCCAGAGGAATCAAATACTTATTTCTCTCTGCAAAATGCAAATATATGTATGTAATTTATACAATGTGATTTCCTGGATTTTATTTCGGATATTATATCTCCTAATGTTAAAATTAACCTACCCTTAAAATTATAGACCGTTCATGTCTTTGTCAGTTGGCAAACTAACAAAATAAGCAAGGGTTTAAATACTTATTTCCTTCACTGTATACTAAGGACAGGTCTTCAATGCAAGAAAAGATCATGTAATGGAAGAGAGAATAGTGTTTTTGGGGATATGGACATGAGTGCATAGCAGGATGAATGTGGTAGACTAGACCTAAGGTATTTTTTTTTCCTTTCGTTAATGTTGGTCCTCCTATGGGAAAGAATCCTGGTCCTGGATATAATGACTTGGCTCCATCATTGGGCCCTGTGGCCCCTGCAATGATAGAGGTGAAAAGATTATACTGCTTTCTCATTAAATGCAGAACGTAGAAATGCCTAAGGAGACGTCTGAGGAAAGTGCAGGTTGTAGAGATCATGGGAAGTAACAAATTATATCCTGATCAATTCCCAGGAAAGACACATAATAATGCAGTGGGGAAAAAAATATCGCTCTCTGGCTTAACCCATTCCTCTCTGTAATGCACCTCACATGACTGATTCTTAGGGCGGCTTTGCACGTTGCAACATCGTACGTGCGATGTCGGTGGGGTCAAATCGAATGTGACGCACATCCGGCGTCACTTTCGACATCGTTGTGTGTAAATCCTAGATGATACGATGAACGAGCGCAAAAGCATCGTTATCGTATCATCGGTGCAGGCTCTGACATTTTCATAATGCCGGCGCCGCGACAGGTACGATGTAGTTCCTCGTTCCTGCGGCAGCCCACATCGCTGTGTGTGAAGTTGCAGGAGCGAGGAACATCTCCTACCTGCCTCCTGCAGCTCACGCCGGCTATGCAGAAGGAAGGAGGTGGGCGGGATGTTTACATCCTGCTCATCTCCGCCCCTCCGCCGCTATTGGCCGCCTGCCGTGTGACGTCACTATGACGCCGCACGACCCGCCCCCTTAATAAGGAGGCGGGTCGCTGGCCAGAGCGACGGTCGCAGGGCAGGTTAGTGCATGTGAAGCTGGCGTAGCGATAATGTTCGCTACGCCAGCTATCACAAGATATCGTACCTGCAACGGGGGCGGGGACTTTCACATGCGGCATCGCAGCATCGGCTTGCGATGTCGCAACGTGCAAAGCCCGCCTTACAGTTTTGATTTTACTGAACTCTTTGGTAATGTCTTTATCTCATTCTTCCTACTGTGGAGATTCTATTCTAAATTCAACAAGTTGCAAAGTGGGAAGTGGATTTTACGACCCAGGATGAAAGAGCTTAGTATATTTTTCTCCACAACTTTTCTATGCGCCTTTGATCCCTGTCCCACTACCCCTTTACCACCCCAAACCACTAGATATATAGTACACGGCTGGAACCCCCGACCCCCCGGGTGTGGGTGGAGGCCGGCATGACTTTGGCTGGGGGAGAGGTGACCAGGGGGGGGGGGGTGGTGTTATAGGGACCGGTAGAGTATATAAGGTTTAGCTGGGGGGAGGGATCTTTTGGCATGCAGTTCCCTGGGGATTGTCCTGCTCGCCCTCCCTTATTGAATGTTTTGCAGGGTCATGGTGGCTGTGGCGGTTAGGGTGGGTCCTCAAAGTTAGTTTAAATTGGATTGGGGTCCAGGGAGATGTGGATCCCTTTAAATTCTTGGTTTGGTGGTTGGTCTAGTGATTTTGGGGGAACGCAGGCTATGGATTGTCGGTTCCCGTCTGTGGTGGTTTAACCCTTTCTCCTCCCCTTTTACATTGGTGCTCCGGAGTTGGTGGTTGCGGCTGGGAGTAAGTTGGTTCAGGGGGAAGATAATATTTGGGTATTGTTAATCACCAGACTTATGGGCTTCGAGGACCACACCCCTATTAATGTTCTTTTTGTTATTTATGTTTTAAATAAAGGCTGCTGTGGCCATTTCATCCAGCTCCGTGTCTGTGGTTATTTCGTAGTGGGTAAGTTAATGATGGCGAAAGTGAGGTGTAGTAGGGGTCACCAGAACTCCACTGTGCCAAAGTCATGTAGATTAATTGCTAAATGATTCTTAACTAATTACAATTACTTTTACTAACCCATGGATCTTTCTAAATAATATTTGATGTGACTGGATATGTCATATGTGCACACAACTTCTCTTTCACGTGGATTCAGAAAACACTCAAAGGAATGAACAATTCAATTTCACAACGACTTGCTGTTCAGGCTTTTAAATGTCAGTTATGCGCTTCAGGTTTCTAAAAAAAAAAAAGCCAAGTGGTTTTAAAAGAAGTGACCTTACTTTTCAAATGTTTTATTCTGAACAGAAGATGACCTGTGGTTTACAATAGAAGTGAATGGGAAAGCTTAAAAGACGTCCAAACCAAAAAAAATCGTTTGGAGCCTTTTGCCATACTTTTTTCTTATAAAAAACAGCTAGCAATTTTTTCATTATTCAATGGAGTGAAAAACTTACCCCAAAATGCAGTAAAAAAACCATAAGAAGACTCTCCAAAAAGAGCAGTAGCAAAAAACTATTGGAAAAATTCTCATGAAACATGCAAAAAAAAATACAAAATAATTTCTAGGAAAAAACTCCAGAGTTTCTTGAAGAGCAGTGGCATAACTAGAGTCCGATGGGCCCTGGTGAAAAATTTGGTCCCCATCTAGATGATGGTCAGATATATGGGCTCTTGTCGTGTTCTAAATCCTATAAAGACATGCTGCCCCCCATCCCATAATGTAATATTCCCTCAACCTGTACCAATGTAACCCATCCTGGTTACATCCCGGAATGGGATAATGTCCATCAGCTGGATCCCTTTCTGGTAATAATATACAACTCATCCTGGTCCTCTTCCAGTAATAATATCCCCCATTCTGTGCCCCAT
This sequence comes from Anomaloglossus baeobatrachus, assembly GCF_048569485.1. NCBI lineage: Eukaryota > Metazoa > Chordata > Amphibia > Anura > Aromobatidae > Anomaloglossus > Anomaloglossus baeobatrachus. Next base: position 434,741,065 of record NC_134357.1, on the reverse strand, counting down.
CCAGTAAAAATGTTTTCAATCTTGAGTTCTTTCCAGTAACAATGTCCACCATCCTGAGCCCATTTCAGTAAAAATGTCCAACCTCCTTGGTTCCTTCCAGTAATAATGTCCCCATTCTGTTTTAATGTCCCTATTATGTCCCCTTTCAATATTATATATCCTTGTATCCTTCCAGTAATAATGCTCCCCATCCTGGGACCCTTCCAGTATTAATGTCCTTCATTCTGGGCCCTTTCTAGTAATACAGTCCCCCCTCCTGGGCCTATCCTGTAATAATATTTCCTGTTCTCTAACACATTTAAAGAAAGATTTTTTTCAACTTTCTATGCTTCCACATCCTCTTCTATTGAAGGCACTGAGGCCAACAGCTAACTTCGGCATGCCTGCTATGGCGACACATGATGTCACTGCTATGCACCTCCTGGGATTGGCACTCTGACATCAGCTGCCAGGTTTTTATTGGCCAGTGTTGTGTTTTGCAGTGCAGAGATCTGGTGTCTCTGTGCTGCATTATATTTCAGTTGAATGTGCGTCCTCGGATGCACATGTGCCGCCCCCACGCCTGTAGCAGCCGGGCTGCTCAGATCCGGACCCGCTGTGTGGCTCAATGGATCCTCCAGACCCGGGGGTCACGCGGACACGCCAAAGGAAAAGGGGAACATAGTTGCGCGGGCTTGGCCGTATTCAGTTTGTGACGCCACCCACAGTGTGTGGTGAAGTGGGACACCACCACTGCTGTTGCGGGACACCCGGGGGAGATGTTGTGGCAGCTGGATGTTAACCCCTCTGTGGGTAGGGATGGTTGCCCTGGGACCCAGTGTCTCTGTGCAGGGTATGGCGATAGCAAGGGATTGCGTGCCCGGATGTACCAGGGAATGTTTGGTTACTCACAATTCAATGAATCACACAAGTCTTTTGGTAAAGCAAGGTGTTGGTGGCCGGCCACCGCGGCCGGTTGTACTCTGGTCCCAGACCCGGGCTGGTGGTCGCCGTCTTCTCCTCTGCACTAGTTCTGTTGTTTGTTTAGACTTCCCGGTATGGAACATGGGAGTCCGCTCCTGGCTTTTTGTGTACCTGAGGACCCGTGCCCACTGAGGCTGACCCGTGGGATCTATGGGCCCTGGCGGTTGCCCTATCCCTCTCTGTGGGTGGTTATCTGCTTTTGGGACTTTGGTTGGGACAAGACCTATAATTCTGTCCTCAATCGGTTGATTAGCTAGGCCGTTGGTTCTAGTCCTGGCTTCAGGGTCCGAGTACCCTCTCTGTGCACGGTTTCCGGGTCGGGCCTCTGGTGTCGGCACCGGCAGGCTCCAACCCTGTCCCGGTCCACCTCGGATCTCCGGCTGCCGTCTTCCCGTTGCCTGCCGACAGAGACCACCATCTGCCACCTAGGGTTCCAACCCCGGCATTGTTCAACTTGAACTTCTCCGCTGGAGCTACACCTAGACCCAGCCTCCACTCATCTCAACTTGAACTCCAGACTGATCTGCCTGTTTTCCCGCCCTGGGCTGTCTAGACCTCTAGGTGGGCGTTCCCTAACTGCCTGGTTCTGCCCACTGGTGTGCCTGTTTTGCCCTGAGGGGGGTGACTAGGGTTTCAGGACGGCTGTATGTAACCCTGTGAGGGAAGGTGTTTTGTGGGGGCCTAATGTGTGACTACCTGGTTTTGCCAGGGCGTCACACACATCCAACTGAGATAGTCTCTGGTATCACTAGGCCCCCCCACCTTCTCATGCCCCTGCTGCAGTCTCTTTGGCTTGAAAAACTCAGCGGGTTCGCCTTAGTTTAAAAGATTTTGTGTGCACAGAAACTGATGGTTCATTCAGATGTTTCTGAAAACTGATCCAAGTTTTGACTGCAATGCACAGACTGACCACGGGTCTTCTGACCTGAAATCAGCAGCTTCATAGAGATTTATGAGGCTGCTGACTTTGGGTTAAAATATACACTATCAATCTATGCATTGCAGTCTGTGCTTGGACTGATGCACATGGACGCCTGAATGTGCCCTTAAGGCCCGTTTCACACGTCAGTGAAAAACAGTGACGTTTTTCACTGACGTGTAAAACACGCACATGTTCCTGCGTGTGCCGTGAATCACGGCACACGTGGGTTGTCTAAGTGCAATCCGGGCTCCGTTATCCGTGGCCCGTGATTGCACTTAGAAATCAACTCACCTGCGCCCGCTGTCCATGGTGCTGATCGCTCCCGCGACGCAGCATCCGGCCGGCGGTGACCCCCGCAGCAGCTGCTCCCGGGTCGGCTGTGTCGCGCGTAATGAATATGCGCGACAGTAATCAGCCGGCACAGAAGGAGCAGGGAGAACGGGCTGCAGAGGACATCGCTGGACGCCGGGTGAGTTAAAATGTTTATTATTTTAAATGCACGTTTTTTTCTGGCACGTGTTTCACGGACCACACCACTGCGTGGACCGTGGAACATCAGTGATGCCAGAAAAAAATGGACATGTCTCCGTGCAGCAATCACGCACACGCGGGTACGCCGCACGGAGACACGTGCAGTGAAAAATCACTGATGTGTGAGCAGACCCATTCATTAGAATGGGTCTGCGTATGTCAGTGATTCTGGTACGTTTAAAAAAAAGCACAAACGTACCAGAATCACTGACGTGTGAAAGGGGCCTAAGGAGTATAAATTGGGAGTATTTTTATAATCACGGAGAAACTAAATACTACAAACATAATTATAAATAAATAGAATATCCTAAATGATTCATGGATGCTGTGAGCGAAATACACTCCTTCTATGCCATTGGAACTCCAAATTAGTAATACTTGTTTTAGAAGCGCTTGGGAAATTATTGCAGCACACACTCTTTGTGGTGTACTAAAGGTTTGTGCTTTATTACATCATGTGACCAGTTTATATAGTATTCCAAACAAAGAAATAACTTCTCAGAACTATGCACCAATAAGAACCACAGAGGTGTGTGTAGAAATATGGAACTTCCCCGCTCATCAGTGTTAGCTGAGTCCTACGACATCATTCCGTTATAACACAAGATGGTCTCTATAAGAACAAAATGGATGATATTCTGTCACAGGTGCTGTTTATCTGGAAAAAAAAATATCAATAGAAAAATAAAGAAAAAAACAGACTAAAAAAAAGGACACCAAGCCAGCACAGCCTTATAATAAAAATCCCTATAATTTTTATTTAACACAAAACAATAGTAACAATTAGTGCTTTTAAACCTTGGGTTATAGTGATTTTGTATATCAGTCACTAAGGGCATGCTTGCCTGAAACATGTTGAGACTATAATTCAACCATCATGATGTTTTAAAAATTTGCTGAATAAAGGTGAAGATTTTAATTATGGGACTCGCCACTTTATCCTTTGTCATGAATAGTAACAATATCTTTAAAAAATCTACCTATAGAGTGCATGCTCCTTGTAACTAGATCCATGCTAAATACACACACTATCACTTACACATATATATATATATATATATATATATATATATATTTATATATATATATACACCAATGGTCGGTCTGTTAGTATAAAGGGAAAGGGTGCTATAATTCGATATGGCATGTGCAAAACTTGGTTATAAATAAAAGAAATCCTAATATAGGTCACATAAATAAACTGCTGGGACCTCTAGTACCTTAACGATCAATATGCCATCCAAAATATGTCTCAATGATTTGAAACCTAATGTATGCGAATACTGCCTAAGGGCGTATTGACAAGTCGATATTTTGCAGCAGTGTTTGTGTGCCAAAATCAGGAGTGGAAATTAAAGAGAAAATCGATAATTGAAAGACTGACTCCTGTTCTAGGTTTTTCGAGAAGCTCCGTGTTTTGGCATGAAATACTGATGAAATACTGATGTGTGAATAAAGGCTAAGCAACATGTTTGACAACAAAACATTACATTTATCAATACTATTTACATCCAAACAAGTTTCATTTTACTGTTCATTTCAGCGCCCACATAAGCGTGGTGGTCGCTGCAATTTCCATTATATGAAAACTGGAACACCACAGAGACATTGTATAGTAAGAAGTAGAGATGAGCGATGTTCGATTCGAACCGTTCGCCAATTTCAAATTCGAGTAATTTTGGGCGGTGTTCGAGTCGTTCAACGAACTCGAACGATTTGCTTCAAGTTCGGCAGTTCGAGTTACCGTTCGATAACGGTTCGATCACCAAAAGCGTGGCTTTTCACAGTAAGGCTATATGCACACGTTGCGTACCTGCATGTGTCCTGCATCCCCAGCACAATCCCTCTCTCTTTCCTACTCACCGATCACGGCTGTCACACAGCTCCGGCGGCTTTTCCTCTTTTGAAAATGGCTGCCGCTCATTATTCAATCTGGTATTCCCTGCTTTCCGTGTCCACCGGCGCCCATGATTGGTTGCAGTCAGACATGCCCCCATGCTGAGTGACAGCTGTCTCACTGCAACCAATCACAGCCGTCGGCGGGCGGGTCTATATCGTGCAGTAAAATAAATAAATAATAATAAAAAAAAACCTGCGGTTCCCCCTAATTTTGATACCAGCTAGGATAAAGCCACATGGCTGAAGGCTGGTATTGTCAGGATGGGGAGCGCCACGTTATGGGGAGCCCACCACCATAACAATATCAGCCAGCAGCCGCCCGATATTGCCGCATCCATTAGATGTGATAGTCCCGGAACTCTACCCAGCTCATCCCGAATTGCCCTGGTGCGGTGGCAATCGGGGTAATAAGGGGTTAATCATGGCAGGCGTCTCCCCAAGATACCTTCAATGATTAACCTGTAAGTGAAAGTAAATAAACACACACAATGAAAAATCCTTTATTTGGAATAAAAGACAAAAAAACACCCTCTTTCACCATTTTATTATATTCCCCAAATACCCCTCCAGGTCCGACATAATCCACAGAGGTCCCACAACGCTATCAGCTCTGCTACATGAAGCTGACAGGGAGCGCCGTAAAACACGAGCTCTCTGTGTCAGATCCAAGCAGCAACTGAAGCTGTCAGCGGGGACGTCACTAACGTAATGCCTGCGTGTGCGGTGAAGATTGGGGCGATAGTGCCGGTGTTTGTGCGGTGATGAGTGCGGTAGTGCCGGTGTTTGCCCTCCCATCCATCCATCCATCCATCCCTCCATCAATTTATCCCTCCCTCCATCCCTCCCTCCATACATTCATCCCTCCCTTCATCCCTCCATCCATCCCTCTATCCCTCCATCCATCCCTCTATTCATCCATCCATCCATCCCTTCATCCATCCCTCCCTCCATGCATGCCTCCCTCCATCCATCCCTCCATCCATCCCTCCATCTATTCATCCATGCCTCCATCCCTCCATCCCTCCTTCCATCCATCCATACATCCCTCCATCCCTCCCTCCATCTCTCCATCCATTCATCCCTCCCTCCATCCCTCTATCCATCCATACATCCATCCATCCATCCATCCCTCCATCCATTCATCCATCCCTCCATCCATCTCTCCATCCCTCCCTCCATCCATCCCTCCATCCCTCCCTCCATATCTCCATCCATTCATCCCTCCCTTCACCCCTCCCTCCATCCATCCCTCCATCCATTCATTCCTCCCTCCATCTCTCCATCCATCTCTCCATCCATTCATCTCTCCCTTCATCCCTCCCTCCATCCCTCTATCCCTCCATCCCTCTATCCCTCCATCCATCCCTCTATCCATCCATCCATCCATCCCTCCATCCATCCCTCCCTCAATCCATTCATCCCATCATCCCTTCCTCCATCCCTCCATCCATCCCTCTATCCCTCCATCCATCCCTCCATCCATCCCTCCATCTATTCATCCATCCCTCCATCCATCCCTCTCTCCATCCATCCATCCATCCCTCCATCCATCCTTGTAGCTAAATATTCAACTTCTGGATTCTCTACTGCAATATAGCGGTCAAGATTACCAAATCTTCCTATGCTTTTCATTACAGACAGTGGTTCAATGGGGAGAGCTACTGCCTAAGGAGAATTAGTTCACGAGTTTGAGTCCCAGCTATCCCGGTAAAGAATTGAATTTATTTATAATTATTATTTATTTAGAATTATAATTTAATTTAATTTAATTATGCACTGTGGGGAGGAGCCGGACATCAGCTGTGAGCCGCGGGACACACCTCTAAAATCGAAGCAGTTCACGGAATGAGGTTGCATTGCTCCCTCCTCTCTCTCTCTCCTCTCTCTCTTCTCTCTCTCTCCTCTCTCTCCTCTCGCTCTTCTCTCTCTCTCTCTCCTCTCTCTTCTCTCTCCTCTCTCTTCTCTCTCTCTCCTCTCTGTCTTCCCTCTCTCTCTCTCCTCTCTGTCTTCCCTCTCTCTCTCTCCTCTCTGTCTTCCCTCTCTCTCTCTCTCTCTCTCCTCTCTCTCTTCTTTCTTTCAGACCTGGCGATGATCAGCTGATGCAGTCACCTGACGGAATCAGCTGACACGATAAGTCGAGCGGTGAGGTCGGCTTTTTACCACCTGGTCGACTAAACTATCAGCTGATGGTGCCTGACAGGAGTCTGCACAGAAGTGTGTAGTTTTTTTGTTTTTTTTTTTTGCACAGATGCATCAGCTGATTGTAAAAAAGCCGTTTATACAATCAGCTGTTGTGTCATGTGATTCAGGCCCTCGGACCTGACACATCATCTGATTGCTTTGCCTTCCAGCAAACCGATCAGATGATATTGGATCCGGATTGGACAGCGTGGGACCCTTGACCCAGGATTACTGCGGAGGGGGGTTCTTTATTGCAATAAAGATAGAGTCACTAATTGTGTTGTGTTTTATTTCTAATAAAAATATTTTTCTGTGTGTTGTGTTTTTTTTAATCTGTACTAGAAATTCATGGTGGCCATGTTTAATATTGGTGTGACACCATGAATTTTGGGCTTAGGGCCAGCTGATAATATACAGGTAGCCCTAACCCGATTATTACCCAGCAAGCCACCCGTCACCAGGGCAGCTGGAAGAGTTGGATACAGCGCAAGAAAATGGCGCTTCTATGAAAGCGCCATTTTCTGGGGCGGCTGCAGACTGCAATTCGCAGCAGGGGTGCCCAGAAAGCTTGGGCACCCTGCGCTGCGGATTCCAATCCCCAGCTGCCTAGTTGTACCTGGCTGGACATAAAAATTGGGCGAAGCCCATGTAATTTTTTTAAAATTATTTCATGAAATTCGTGAAATAATTAAAAAAAAAAAGGGCTTCCCTATATTTTTGGTTCCCAGCCGGGTACAAATAGGCAGCTGAGGGTTGGGGGCAGCCCATAGCTGCCTCCTCTACCTGGCTAGCATACAAAAATATGGCAAAGCCCACATAATTTTTTTGGGGGGGGCAAAAAACTCCTGCATACAGTCCTGGATGGAGTATGCTGAGCCTTGTAGTTCTGCAGCTGCTGTCTGCTGTCTGTCTGTATGGAGGAGAGGAGACAGCAGCTACAGAACTACAAGGCTCAGCATCCTCCTTCCAGGACTGTATGCTGGAGGGAGAGGCAGGGGGAGCAGAACTGCAAGGCTCAGCATACTTCATCCACTAGTGTATGCAGGAGAGCAGACAGCAGCTGCAGAACTACAAGGCTCAGCATACTCCATCCAGGACTGTATGCTGGAGGGAGAGGCAAGGGGAGCAGAACTGCAAGGCTCAGCATACTTCATCCACTAGTGTATGCAGGAGAGCAGACAGCAGCTGCAGAACTATAAGGCTCAGCATACTCCATCCAGGACTGTATGCAGGAGTTTTTGCCCACCAAAAAAATGACGTGGGCTTCGCCATATTTTTGTATGCTAGCCAGGTAAAGCAGGCAGGTACGGTTGCCCCCAACCCCCAGCTGCCTATTTGTACCCGGCTGGGAACTAAAAATATAGGGAAGACCTTTTTTTAATTATTTCATGAATTTCATGAAATAATTAAAAAAAAAAAAAAAACAACATTGGCTTCGCCCAATTTCTGTGTCCAGCCAGGTACAACTAGGCAGCTGGGGATTGGAATCCGCAACACAGGTTGGCCCGAGGTTTCTGGGCCCCTCTGCTGTGAATTGCAGTCCGCAGCTGCCCCAGAAAATAGCGCTTTCATAGAAGCACCATCATCTGGCGCTGTATCCAACTCTTCCAGCTGCCCTGGTGACAGTGGCTCGCTGGGTAATAATGGGTTAATACTAGCTTTGTTTTACTAGCTAGTATTAAGCCAGAGATTCTTAATGTCAAGCAACTTTGACCTGGCCATTAAGAATCTCCAATAAAGGGTTAAAAAAAAGACACCACACAGAGAATGAATACTTTAATAGAAATAAATTCACAGACACACTTAGAGACTCCATGTTTATTACTCCCTCTCACCCTTCCATGATCCTGGTCTTTTGTCTTCTTTCTCCTTCAACCCATGCAGCTCTGCTACATCAGACAGCACTATATGGGAGGAAGACGGTGCTGCTCCCGTGCAGTCTAATCACTCAGTGAGTGAGCAGAGGCTGCGGGTTGTAAGCGGTGACGTCACCGCTGCCACCATTGAAATAGTAATCTGACAGGCGGATTACTATAGCAACGGTGATATCCGATCACATGATTCCCGGTGCCGCTATTCACCGGCTGTGGCATCCAGTCCTTGCATGTGGGCTGACTCTTTAAAGAGCGCCGACATGCAGGGACGGAGAGTCAACCATGTGCCCAAGCATCTCGCTGGTACACGGAGATGCTCAAACGAGCACCGCGTACCAGAGAGATGCACTGACAGGACCTAGCATGACGTCTAGCCATGTGACCAGTCTGTAGCCAATGAGAAAATAGACAGGTGACTGGTCACATGCTATGACGACTAGTGATGAGCGAGTACTAAAAAGCTCGGGTGCTCGAGGCTCGGGCCGAGCATCCCAAGATACTCGTGTACTCGTCCCGAGCACCGAGCCCAATGTTATCCTATGGGAGACCCGAGTATTTTTATGAAATGACCCCCGGCAGCATGTAGAAACCCTAAAAATGTCACAAAAGTCTCAGAAGAGTGCTCAAATGACATGGCAACAGCATGGGGAAGACCCCTTGAAGCATTTATCACTCAAAAGTCACAGCTGTGAACAATTTTGTCCGCGTTTTACGCCATTTTTACGGACTCACCAGAAAACCTTCAAAAATGACACCAAAATGAATTTTCATGGCAGAAATGTTAAGGGCACATACCCAATAGTGAGATAGAGCTGGTGTATGTTACTTTTTGAGATTAATACATGAAAGATTTTACGTAAAACATTGTGTGGCACTCCGATGTCCCTGAGAAGAGACGTACATGAAGGCCTCTTGAGTCTAATGTGCCCATTTTGAGGAAGTGAGTCTTTGTAGTATTTTCCTTTGCCAGGGCAGTCCAAAATTGTGAGGTTCACCAATGCCCCTGCATACAGACGTGAATGAGGGCCACATCTACTCGCTCGCACGTCCTGTCCCAAATTCTTGGGGACCGCAGCAGTACACCGCTCTTGAACCAAGACCAGTGTCAACAGGTTGTTAGTTGGATAGCGGATAATGCTTCCAGTCAGATTGGCACCACCACAAACACTCTGTCTTCCACACGGTCAAGTGTCAGTAGCCGTGATACTGCACCGCACATTTCAGAACCTGATCCTCCTTCCTACCACCAGGCCGAGTACACATCCATGGACATTACTGATCCCACACTTGGACACTCGGAAGAGCTGTTCACGTTTCCATTCACACATTCTGGCCTCTCGCCAGATCCTGTTGAAGTGGGCCATGACGAGATTGTATGTACAGATGCCCAAATATTTGAGAAGCCACGTTCTCACGAAGTTGGCAACGTGTCTCAACAAGGGGTGGACGATGATGAGACACAATTGTCAGGAAGTCAGGAGGATGAGCAGGGTGCGGAAGAGGAAGACGACGTGGTGGATGATCCAGTAACTGACCCAACCTGGCAGGAGGATATGCAGAGCGAGGACAGCAGTGCACAGGGGGAGGGAGGCGTAGCATCCCAACAGGCAGTAAGAAGCAGGGTGGTGGCCCCAGGCAGACGTCAGGCAACCGTTCCCCGGAACAACAACACGACACAAGGTGCCTGTACAAATGTTAGGTCTTCCCGAGTCTGGCAGTTTTTTAAGTTGGCTCCAGATGATTCTAAAAAGGCCATTTGCAACACCTGCCATGCCAGCATCAGCAGGGGTACCAAAACTAGCAGCCTGATCACCACCAGCATGATCAGGCCCATGTCAGCCAAGCACCCGACTTTGTGGGATGTACAACAGAGTCGAGGAGCAGTGCTTGCTGATGTCACTGCTACGTCTTCGCTTGTTGTGCATGCGAGCCAATCCCCTGTCTATGCTGCCCACGAACAAGCCTCCTCCGGCCCTGCACCTGCAGTTGCCCACGCAGAAATAACACCATCATCAAGCACGTCCTTGTCCCAGCGCAGCGTTCAGTTATCCATTCAGCAAACCTTTGAACGCAGGCGCAAATACACTGCCAACGCCCCACATGCCACACTTCTAAATGCTAACATTTCGCTACTGCTTGCGCTGGAAATGTTGCCTTTTAGGCTGGTGGAGACAGAAGCATTCCGCGACCTGATGGTGGCAGCTGTCCCACGTTACTCGGTCCCCAGCCGCCACTATTTCTCCCGGTGTGCCGTCCCCGCATTGCATAACCACGTGTCACAAAACATCCCTGAACAACGCTGTTTCAGCCAAAGTCCACCTAACCACAGACACGTGGACAAGTGCTTGTGGGCAAGGCCGCTACATCTCGTTGACGGCACACTGGGTTAATATTGTGGAAGCTGGGACCCAGTCTGAGCGAGGGACGGAACACGTCCTTCCCACACCAAGTTTTGCAGGCCCTACCTCAGTCAGGGTTTCACCCACACTCTACAGCTCCGGAATGTCATGCTCCTCAGCCTCCTCCTCCTCCTGCGCATCCTCATCTACTTTATCCTCCACACCAGTCCCAAGCTGCAAGTGTCGCGGGCGGAGGAGGGGACGCTGCGCTCTCCCACTGCTCGGGTCCGGCTGCCGCTGCTCTACGGCTGCTGCTGCTCGGTGGCTCGAGCGATGGCCGGATCCCGGGGACTCGAGCAGCGCTCCTCGCCCGTGAGTGAAAAGGGGTGGTTTGGGTTTTGGGGATATTGTCCGTGACGCCACCCACGGTTGTGGTGATTGTGTGGACACCACCGCTGCTCTGGACGGGGATCCCGGGAGCCTGTGACAGGGAGCAGCTTTGTTGTTATTTCTCCCCTCCGTGGGTAGGGGGGTTGGTTGTCCCGGGGCCCGGTGATGGGGTAGAGATGGATGACAGGCGGGTTGCGGGGCCTGATGAGGTGCAGGGTCGCAGGGGCAGCGCTGTGCCGCACGGCACAGAGGTACTCACTCAGCCCAATGATGATGACACAGTTTACGGTAAAACAAGTGGCTGGATGGACGGGTCCCTCGGACGGCTGCGGTTGTTCCTCCCTGCAGGTTAGTGATGACTGTCTCTCCCTGCACCTAAGTTCAGTGTTGGTAGTGATGGTTTCCCACCGGTAACCCGCTCCCCGACCTGGATATGGGCCGGAGGAGCCCCTTTTGCCCACAGGCGCTGTCCCTGGGAGACGGTTGCCCTTGGCGGTGGCGGTGTCTCCCCTTCACGGTTGGATGGTTGCCTTCTATCGGGACTTGGCTGTTTGGAAACCCGGAGGTCCCCTTCACTAACGGATTTGGCAAATTCACGGTGACACCAAGCCTTGCCGGGATCCGAAAGGCCCCTGCCAATGGTGCTGGCTTCTCTTTGTATACCGGTCCGGTACGGCCGGGTCACCACCCGTCCACGGTCCTTACGGCAGACTCCAATCGGCCTCCACTGCAGACGGTCACCACATCCTGCCAACCTTGCTGTCCTGTCCGGGCCACACACCCAGACCAACTTCAGGCTCTTTGCTGTCACTTTTCTCCTCTCTACTACTTTCCTCCTTCCACTTCCTTAGCTTAACTCTCACTGCCTGTGTTTTCCCTCCTCCAGGACTGTGAACTCCTTGGTGGGTGGAGACCAACCGCCTGGCTCCACCCCCTGGTGTGGACAACAGCCCATGGGGAAGGCAACAAGGATTTTGTGTTTTGACTATGATGTGCCTGCAGGGAGTGTGGGGTGTGTAAGTGTTGTGCTCTGTGGCCCCTGGCTTGTCCAGGGCGACACAGAAGCACTGCAGCACTGCCTCGGCGAAGCGGCAACAGGCTGTGCTGAAGCTAATCTGCATAGGTGACAAACCCCACAATGCAGAAGAGGTGTAGACAGCTCTGAAACAGCATGCAGATCACTGGCTCACACCTCTGAACCTAAAGCCAGGAAAGGTTGTGTGTGACAATGGCCGGAACCTGGTGGCGGCTTTGAGGCGAGGCCAGCTGACACATGGTCCATGCGTGGCCCATGTGCTCAACCTCGTGGTTCAGCGGTTTCTAAAGTCATACCCAGAGCTGTCTGATCTGCTGGTAAAAGTTCGCCGCCTGTCTGCACATTTTCGAAAGTCACCTACTGCTTCAGCCGGCCTTGCCGGCTTTCAGCGCCATTTGCATCTTCCGGCTCACAGACTGGTGTGTGATGTCCCCACGCGTTGGAATTCAACTCTGCACATGTTGGTCAGGATATGTGAGCAGAAGAGGGCAGTTGTTGAGTGCCTGCATCACCTAAGCCGTAGGGAAATGGGTTAAACTCCACACATAACACCTGAGGAGTGGAGATGGATGTCCGACCTATGTACCATCCGCCAAAACTTTGAGGACTCCACCAAGATGGTGAGCGGCGATGACGACCTTATTAGCATCACCATACCGCTTCTCTGCCTTCTAAAATGGTCTCTGCTCAAAAAACAACCATGATGCATTGCAGGCGAAGCGCGATGAGTTTGATCAAGAAACAGTCGTGGGTGTGGGTGATAACACACAGCCCAGCCTCGTCTCATCACAACGTGCAGTGGAGGACTATGACGAGGAGGAGGATGAAGACATGGAGCAACTCTCCGGCCAAATTGAGGATATGACATGCAGTCATATCCTCGGTTCAGCGTGGCTGGCCAGAGGACAGGGTAGATGATGAGGAGGAGGAGGAGGAGGAGGAGGAGGACAGCATGTTTAGTCATCGTGTTGGTCAGGATACTGAAGTGATGGCTGTTAAGAGTCTGGCACACATGGCTGACTTTATGGTAAGCTGCCTGTCTCGTGACCCTCGCGTTAAGAACATCTTGGCCGACAATCATTACTGGTTGGTAACACTGTTAGACCAACGCTAAAAGGAGAACTTTATGTCTCTTATTCCCGAGGCGGAGAGGTCAGGCAAAATGCAGCAGTTCCAGAAGGCCATAGTAACGGAAGTAGGCAAAGCATTCCCCTCACAAAACGCTAGCGGCATAGGTCAGGAATCAGTGGACAACCAAGGCGTACAGCCGAGAGGGGCACAAGTCCAATCCGCCAGAGGTAGGGGAACAGTCTTCAAGATGTGGGACAGTTTTCTCAGCCCCTCACATACCACAGCCCCTGAGGTGCGGGGTAGTGCCACAAGAAATCCTAAGTTTGCCCAGATGCTCAAGGAGTACCTTGCAGATCAAACAACTGTACTCCGACATTCCTCTGTGCCTTACAATTAATGGGTATCCAAGCTGGACACATGGCATGAATTGGCTCTCTACGCCTTTGAAGTCCTGGCCTGCCCTGCCGCTAGCGTTTTGTCACAGCGTGTTTTTAGTGCCGCAGGTGGAATCATTACAGATAAACGCACCCGCCTGTCAACTGAAAATGCTGACAGGCTGACTCTGATCAAGATGAACAAGGGTTGGATTGGGCCAGACTTCACCACACCACCAGCAAATGACAGCGGAATTTAAAGTTTGTAACGGGAATTTGCCATGTACCTCCACTCACCCATGGTAACACACTTCTGGACTTTGGCTAATCGCTGGACTGCTCCTCCTTCTCCTCATGCGCCATCATGATGACCGTTACAATAGTTAGGCCGTTGTTTCAGGTATACCCCCAGTGGTAAATTTTTTCGCCCATTCTTTCAGAATGGACATTACAACGACAGGAGACCCGCTCCTTTGCAATGGGAACAATGTTTTGAGGCCCTCATGCACATCTCTATCCAGGGACAATGCGGAGCCTCCCAATTTTTGGCTGCCCTGCCTAAGGGCTATACTACAATAGACCCACTTCCTTACAATGGGCACTTCAGGTTTACAGGCCATCATGCACGTCTCTATCCAGGGACAATATGGAGCCTGACGCTGCCACCGACTGCCACACACGTGCGGTTTTTAAATGCAAGCACGGACGCACTAAGAACCTAACAGGTTTTTAGGAGCGACAATTACTGAGAAGTCTGACACTATCAGGCACTGCTGACTGACGTGTATTATACACTAGACTTGTGCGTTATATAATAGTTTGTGCAAATCGTGCACCTGTACGCTGCCACCGACAGGCACACACGTGCGGTTTTTAAATGCAAGCACGGACGCACTAAGAACCTAACAGGTTTTTTGGAGCGACAATTACTGAGAAGTCTGACACTATCAGACACTGCTGACTGACGTGTATTATACACTAGACTTGTGCGTTATATAATAGTTTGTGCAAATCGTGCACCTGTACGCTGCCACCGACAGGCACACACGTGCGGTTTTTAAATGCAAGCACGGACGCACTAAGAACCTAACAGGTTTTTAGGAGCGACAATTACTGAGAAGTCTGACACTATCAGACACTGCTGACTGACGTGTATTATACACTAGACTTGTGCGTTATATAATAGTTTGTGCAAATCGTGCACCTGTACGCTGCCACCGACAGGCACACACGTGCGGTTTTTAAATGCAAGCACGGACGCACTAAGAACCTAACAGGTTTTTAGGAGCGACAATTACTGAGAAGTCTGACACTATCTGGACTGTTTTACACTGTGTACACCAGCCCCAGATATGATGAAGGCTGGTATACGGTCACCACTAGGAATGGCTATATACCCTGCCTGCCTGCCTGCCTGTATACTGCTACAATAGCCCTGACAAGGACTCTTCTGGTCACTAGCCTGTATTCCGACCTGGCTATACCCTGCCTGTATACAGCAACAATAGTCCTGAGAAGGACTCTGCTACTGTACTCCGACCTGGCTATACCCTGCCTGCCTGTATACAACTAGAATAGTCCTGAGAAGGACTTCTGGTCACACTGTTTGCAGCCCTGCTCCGGAACTAACTATAAAGGGCCGAAAACCTTTCCCTGAAGCAGCAACACTCTCCCTGCACTCACTGTCTGGATGGCTGTGTGCAGAGCACAGCGCGCCCGCCGGTATAAAGGCTCGGTCACGCTGTGCAGGCCAGCCAATCACTGCAATTCCACAACTAACAGGGCTGTGGCATTTCAGTGGTCTGCCAGCCAATCCCTGCATGAGGGCTGGCTCTCAAAAGAGCGCCAACATGCAGGGATCCCCGCCGAGTAGCCTGAGTACAGTGATACTCGTGCGAGTAACGAGTAGTAACAAGCATAATCGCTCATCACTAATGACGACGTCACGGAAGGTCCTATCATCTGTGCAGGTTACCGGGATGGCGCAGCGATGATCGAAAGGAAAAGCGGCGGGAGACAGAGTGCAGGACGCGTCGCGGGGACCTGTAAGTATAATGGCAATGTTTATTAACTGTATGTGTATATGTATAATATGTTTTTATGTGTTTGTGTGTTTGTGTGAGTGCCTGCCATTGTTTTCAATGGGGTTCGAAGGTGTTCGTCGAACGTTCGCCGAACTGAGCCGACGTTCGACGAACCGAACTCGAACACTAGGGGGGTGGCTTAACACTAGTAAGAAGGTGAGAAATGCGTGCATGGGTGATGGTGTTATTCACAATCAAGTGTATTCCTCAACCCCAAATATCCATAGTGGCCAGCAGGGGTTTACTCAGTGTCCTATGTCTAATGATGAAGCAGTTAGAATGTTAGTAACACGGCAAAGCAGCAATGTGAAGTGCATTATTCTAGAATATTAGTGAATCAATAAAGCTGTAGCGCAGTCCATTATTTCAAGTGATATTGATAGCGATTGTATCACGAAAAGAGAAATTGCACTGATTAGTTGATTAGTTTTACTCACGTCAGTAATAAATGAAAATTTTCATTATTCCTGAATAATTGTATGAAATATTACTCGGATATAGTTTTAAACCCACATTTAGACCCTATTTAATCAAAGCTATAATTCTGTTATAAAAAAGCTTTGAAAAGTTCCTTACACCGCAAATTTTATTCCTGTCACTGACTGGAGTAAGATTTATGGTGGGGCACACCAGGAGCCGCACACCACTCCACCCCTTGCCCGATCTTTAATGGGAACCTGTCAGATGCAATATTAACTCAGAACCATGAGCAGTTCTGGATGTACCGTATATTGCTAATCCTTGCCTAACCGTCCCTGTATACACTAGCATAGATAAAGAGATCTTTAGAAAATGTATTTCTAAAGATCTTTTATCGTATGCTAATGAGCATGGGGACTAGTCCCAAGGTTGTTGCTTCACTTGCTAGTCGGCCCCATTAGCATGTTAGTACGCCCCTGTGGGCTACCAGCAGTCGAAAGCATAGATTTCTCTAAGGAATATAGCATCTAATGCCATCACCAACACTTTGTCTCTCGTTTTCAGAATTTCTTAAAGTACATAATTGTAAGTGTGCCGCCCCCACATCAGCAGCCGAGCTGCTCGGATCCGGATCCGTGGTGGCTAAAGGGGCGTCCGGACCCGGGGGTCGTGCGGCCACTCAAATGAAGGGGATATGTGTGTGTCTGGTGGGTGTGGTTCAGAGTGTTCTTAGGATTTTGATTAGCTGGTTTTGGCAACACCAAAAGTTAGGGACCCGTAACCAAGGAGGAAGTGGATATTGCTCAGAGGGCAGATTGCACAATACCCTGTGACGACCTGATAGGCCAGGGCGTCACATAAGCACAAATGCCCATAGAAAATCCTTGTTTACCCTTAAGAGTCAAGACTGGTTCCAACTGCTAACAATGGACATTGTATCAATCATCACCTGTAGACCTGTAATGATCTGATTCTTGGAATACATGAGGAAACAATAATATGGACAGAAAAAATAACTTATAGCAATCCCTATACTAGAACTGCTCTAAGTTGGTTCTGTGATTGATTCCCAAAACAACATCACTCAGAAGTGGAAGTGTGATTCTGAAGTTCTCAAAAATCTCCTTTGTGCCACAATACACTTTCACTTGTAAATGCGCAACCTTACCTCTTGGGCTCCTGTGCTGCTGCACACGCAGCATCATTGATTTGTCCACCCCTGATAGTTATATTAATTATCTTCTGTGAAGCCCAGTCACAGGCAGGGATGGGGTCCTTTAGTAAGCCCCTGGGTGTCATGGTGCTGTAGAGGGCAGCAAACAGCGGTCTGACAGGGCTCCGCTGTACTTCACCAGCGTGAACCTGTGTTTGTGATCTGCCCCAGACGGGGGGGTGCGACACTTACTGTGGTCTTCAGGGGCATGTCCACCTCCCTGCAGCCAGTCACCGTTGTAGATGTGGCAGAGCAACACATCACACAGAGAGTTTCTTTGCAAAACAACATGGAATGGCATATTTGGTCTTCAACCTCTTCGACAGACATGGAACTTTCTATCCCGTTCTGCTGCCCTGCTCCCTGGGGTACTTCTGTCTAGCCCACTGCCTATGATTTAGCCTTCCAGCTGTCGAATCTAAGCCTCTATTTTACACCATTCTTGTCTCCGACGCTACCCGTGTCCACTCACTACCTCAGACGGCTTCAGCCTTTCGACTTCCCTATGCCCATCCGGAGGAACTGTATCTTTCGGGCACGTCCTTCTACTCCCTGGACACTTCTAAACCTGTCCCAAGGTGAGCTTTAGGTTTTGGACACTTCTAGGATACCTCCAGGTTCATTGACAGACCCAAGTTGCCAAGCACCATCTACACACCAGGAACTCCTCTGCAGAACTAACTTCTCTCAGGCCTGTCTCACCAACCAACGGTAACAGCTAAATCACAGTGGGCTAAGGTACCTCTTCTAATGTCCTGCCCATGTGACCAGAAGGGGCGGGGCCTTCGCCAACATAGCTGATACCAGGAAGAAACATTATTTTTTTAAGTCAACGTGGTCATGGAGTTGTTTATAATAGAAGCGAGAGTCTGGGGGTAAGACCCCCAAATAACGGGTACGGGGGGGGCAATCTTCAATAAAACCACTTTAAACTTTTGACCAATTAGATAATACTGAAAGCTGCACTGCTCCGGCTCTGCTACACTGCCATCCTGTAATCTCCAGCAGCTGCAACACTTAGCCATTTTATAAAACACAGCTATTAAGACACACACAACATGTCGGATGTGGCGCCCCAGGACCTGGTCGCCACAACAGCATTGCCCCTCCAAAGGGTTAATGCTGAGCCTGGAGGTAATTGGGGGAATCATTGGCCAGTAAGTTTAACATCCAATGTAGTTTCTCCCTCAGGCCAGCAGGGGGAGCTCTGAACCTGGAGTTCCAGGGAGCATTCCTTAAGTCTGACCTGAGGGAGAAGTTAGTGTTCAGTCTGTAGAGAGAAATCAGAGAAAGCAGACGCAGAGTGTGCTGTCTTGTGGAACTGGGGCCTGGAGCTGGAGTAGCTTGGCCCAGTGAAGCAAGATTTGCAGAGAGGCACAGAAGAGACTCAGATATCAGAGTCTGTGGTTGCCAGGGTATAAAATCCTTCCCTGGTGGCCGAATCCAGAGGGCAGGAGAGCTGCAAGCCCCCTGGCCCAGAAACAATCTGAAGGTACAGCTGCATCCCAAGGGCCCGGTGTGGACTCCAGCAGAGAAGCACCAGACAGGGCCTGCTCAGCCTACCACACAGAAAAAGGGACGAACCACCGGTCCCAGCAGCAAGAGGGCCATTGCTAAATACAGAGTGCAGGGTCCTGTAGAAGAAAAGAAAGATTAGGGAGTAGGCCTCATACTCAACTGGCCAAGGATATCACCCCCAGGCACTTCCAGGCCGGCCGGATCATCTTTACCACCTGTGACGGTCTCCCTGGACTAAACTGTTGCCAAGTAAAAGAGGAGAAGGTAAAGAGACTACTGTTTGTGCCAGTTTCTTTCACTGCCAGTCGGCCCTGCACCGTATTATTCACACAACATCACACCATAGACTCTCACGAGCACCAACTGTTGCCCCGGGGTACCGCTCCACCTGTGGGGAGCAGGACCATCCAGGCTGCCATTCCATCAGCCCCGGAGGCCTCACACAGCAGCGGCGGCTTAATAGCCGCAAACCACAGGTGGCGTCACGACAACCATAAACTGTATTCACCAGCCATATTTAACTGACACCCACCAGGGCCACGGAGTCGGGCCCCGCCACCACTGACGACCCCCGGACTAGTCCGGCCTGGCACCGGGTGTCCCATAGCCCTGGGGTGGGCGAGTCAATTTTGGCGCTGTGAACAGGATTTCATGCCCGGTCCCACGAACTGCAAAAACTGTGCTTAAAAGACTGTGTAACTGTTTGAAAACTGCCGCCGCCATTAGCCTCGCTGAGCACAGGAAGAAGGGGAGCATGCCCGAAAAAGAGCGCGAAGGGAGCGCGCCATCAGAGCAGAGCGCCGTTAACCCCGCGCGACCCAGAAGGGAATTTGAAAAGTGAACGGAGCCTGGTAAGGTTCACTAAGGGGGAGGCAGATGTCCGACTCAGAGGGAGAGCAGGTGGCTGCCATAGCCCGAGACGCCGCAGCAAAAATAAAAATGAGATTCTTCGGGTGCAAACAACGGGTCACAGACAGCATATGGGACTATGCCTTAAACCTGCAAGAGGCCCTGAGAGCAATTAAACAGGTGGACCCAGAGAGCGTGCGTGAAGAAGACAAGCTCCTAACTGAGCAGTTCATAGAAGGGCTCCTGTGAGATGCCCACAGGACACAGCTGCGTATCATGGTCCTGCAGAACCCTGCTCTGGACTTTGCAAAGTTTAAGGACCAGGCCATCCGGGTACTGAGAGAATCTACACCGAATGACCCAGTACCCCTCCGGCCTCTTGCTATCACGTACCCAGTGGTGGTGCCTGCAACACGAGCCGCTGCGGGGGCTGAGGCTCAGTCCCTGGATAAGGATCCCGCTGCAGAGCTCAGACAGCAGGTCCAGGAGCTGACCAAGACTGTAGCTGCCCTTGCCAAGACCGTGCAGTCTCTACAAGTGACCCCATCGCCTTCAAGAATCGAGTTGGCCTCCAGCCCAGATGACGTCTCGTGGATGCGACAGAGGAGGATTCGCCGACCCGAGGAAAAGACACAGACCGGTATGATTCAACTGGACAACCGATCTGCCGCCACTGCAGCCAGGCGGGCCACATTGCAAGATACTGTCCTTTAAACGGGCCGAGCCTGGGGCCAGGAGCCAACCCCCAGGTGTAAGGAAGCCCGGCTCAAACCCCAGCCGCAGCAAGTATGTGGGAGGACGACCGGTCCTTCCTATTGTGCTGGATGGGATCCCTTTGAATGCCCTCCTGGATATGGGGTCCCAGGTAACAACCATCCCCTATAAACTGTACAAAAGATATTGGGCTGATTCAGACATTGACCATGGCCGAGATGATGATTTAACAATTGTGGCCAGTAATGGTCAGCCCTTGCCTCAAATTGGGTATAAGGAAGTAACCATTAAAGTGGGGCGGGTAGAATTGCCATGTCAGGGGATGACAATTGTAGATATTGATCGCAGAGAATGTAACCCACTGCTAACCATTGGTACAAATGTGATGGAAAATTGTCTTGCCGAAGTGATAATTTTGTTGCAGCAGGCGTCTGAAGGTGCCAGCTCCGGGCAGCAGCGTGCCCTACAGAGGGAGATCAGAGCCCTGATGAGGAGGCAGCAGGTAGAGCTGGCCGGAGGAGAAATTGGCAGTGTAAGGGTAAGTGACCCTCTCCCCATTGCAATCCCCCCAAAAAGTGAAATGTTGATATGGTGTCGGGCAGCAATAGGCCTCAAAAGTCAAGATTACCAGGCCCTGGTGGAACCTGTGTATTCAGAAAGTAGGCCCGGAGTCCTGATAGCCAGAGGGGTAGCAGACGTCCGCAAGGGAACAGTGCCCGTCCGCGTCCTGAATTGTGGGCAGGAGGAAGTCAAATTGCCCCGGTACGCCACTATAGCAAAACTGTACACTGTCAGTAACAATACCATCAAAGCAGTGGAACCCTTGATCCCGTCTGACCAGGCGGAAGACAATGGCTCCAAGGGACAGCTGGAAGACTGGTGCCAAAAATTACATGTGGGCACCGACTCCACCCCCTCACACCAAAAGCATGGGGTTTACCGGGTGGTACAGGAGTACGAGCGGGTCTTCAGCAAACACCCGCTAGATTTTGGGCAGGTAAAAGGGGTTAAACATCAAATCCCCACGGGTGATCATCATCCCATTAAAGAGAGATACCGCCCTGTACCCCCAGCACAGTATCAACGTGCCAAAGAAATGTTACAGGAAATGAAGGAGGCTGGGGTTATCAGAGATAGTTGTAGCCCCTGGGCAGCTCCACTAGTGCTCATAAAGAAAAAAGATGGTACAATGAGAATGTGCGTAGATTACAGACAAATTAACCGCATTACACATAAAGATGCTTATCCACTACCCAGAATAGAAGAGTCACTAACAGCCTTAAAATCAGCTAATTGTTTCTCCACCCTGGATCTCACCAGTGGGTATTGGCAGGTTCCCGTGGCAGAGGCGGACAAGGAGAAGACTGCATTCACGACACCAATGGGTCTCTGCGAGTTCAATTGTATGCGGTTCGGGCTCTGCAACGCCCCAGGGACATTTCAGAGATTGATGGAGTGCTGCTTGGGCCATCACAACTTTGAAACCGTGCTATTGTACCTGGATGATGTCATAGTCTACTCCAAGACCTACGAAGACCACCTGAGGCACTTAGCAGAAGTGTTTGAGTCCTTGTCGGAGTATGGCCTGAAGATAAAGCCGTCCAAATGTCACCTCTTGAAGCCAAAGGTACAGTACCTGGGTCATGTGGTCAGCGCAGAAGGTGTGGCACCTGATCTGGAGAAAGTCACCATAATCAAGGACTGGCCAAGACCCACCACGGTAATGGAGGTGCGGCAGTTCCTTGGGCTGGTGGGCTACTACTGAAGGTTCATTGATGGTTTCACCAAGATAGCAGCGCCTCTTCAAGATCTCCTGGTGGGACAGCCAAAAAAGGCTAAGAAGCAAAGCCCTCCATTTGAATGGAACAGCCAAATAGAAACATCTTTTGTCTGGCTGAAAGGGGCTCTCACGGGAGAAGAAATTCTTGCCTACCCTGACTACAGCCAGCCGTTTGTACTGTACACAGACGCCAGCAACGTGGGACTGGGAGCAGTTCTGTCCCAGGTGCAGGGAGGCAGAGAGAAGGTGATAGCTTACACCAGTAGGAAGCTTCGTCCCACAGAAAGGAATCCAGAAAACTACAGTTCCTTCAAGCTGGAATTCCTCGATATTGTTTGGGCAGTGACTGAACGCTTCAACCACTATCTGGCGTCGGCCAAGTTCACCATCTTCACGGACAACAACCCGTTGACACATCTGGCAACAACCAAGCTAGGTGCGTTGGAGCAGCAATGGATGGCCCGGCTGTCTAACTTTGACTTTACCATCAAATACCGGGCTGGCAAGAAGAATAACATTGCTGATGCGCTGTCCAGAATGCCTCACTTACCCGAGTCTGGAGAAGACCTGGATGAACTCGAAGAGATAGAGTTACCGGCTTTCCATCACCAAGGTGTTTGCCAGTGTGAGCATGCTGTAGGAGAGAAGCGCTCGAGCCAGCACGAGGTCTCGGTCAACCCATTACTCCACTATAATTGGGAAGAGACACAGAACGGTGACCCGGCCGTGCGATTGGTCAAAGAAAAGCTAGCACAAGCTGAGACCCATCTCGGTCCAGACACTCCACAAGAAGCCCAGCAGCTGTGGAAGGAGAGGGGACGACTGTTCACCTACCAAGGCAAGCTCTGCAAGAGATATGTCAACTGGCAAACGAATGAACTCGTCTGGCAGATAGTGGTCCCACAGAGGGATGCTCCAATGGTCCTAGAAGCTTACCATGATAAAGCAGGACACTTCGGGTGGAAGAAGTTGGAGACCCTACTCCGCGATCGGTTCTACTGGGTGCACATGAGAAAGACAGTCGAGAAGTGGTGCCGAGACTGTGGTCCGTGTAACCTGAGGCAGAAGGATGATGCCAGCCAGAGGTCTTCCCTACAGCCAATTGTCACGAAGCAGCCCCTGGAGTTGGTGGCCCTGGACCACGTGAAGTTAACACCATGCCGGTCAGGCTATGTGTACGCCCTCACCATTGTGGACCATTACTCTCGTTTCCTGGTAGTAGTGCCTGTGAAAGACCAGACAGCCAGAACAGCAGCTAGAGCATTTCAGGCATACTTTTGTCGACCTCACGGTTATCCGGAAAGGGTACTGACTAGTGATGAGCGAGCATGCTTGTCACTACTCGGTACTCGCACGAGTATCACTGTACTCGGGCTGCTCGGCGGGGACCGAGTAATCTCGCGATACTCGTGCTTTACTCGTGGTCTTCATTTCTGCATGTTGGCGCTCTTTTGAGAGCCAGCCCTCATGCAGGGATTGGCTGGCAGACCACTGCAATGCCACAGCCCTGTTAGTTGTGGAATTGCAGTGATTGGCCGGCCTGCACAGCGTCACCGAGCCTTTATATAGGCCGGCGCGCTGTGCTCTGCTCACAGCTATTCTGACAGTGAGTGTAGGGAGAGTGTCGCTGATTCAGGGAAAGCTTTGCGGCCCTTTATAGCTTTTTCAGTTGCAGGGCTGCAAACAGTGTGACCAAAAGTCCTTCTCAGGACTATTCTAGTTGTATACAGGCAGGCAGGGTATAGCCAGGTCGGCGTACAGTAGCAGAGTCCTTCTCAGGACTATTGTTGCTATATACAGGCAGGGTATAGCCAGGTCTGAATACAGGCTAGTGACCAAAAGAGTCCTTGTCAGGACTATTGTAGCAGTATACAGGCAGGCAGGCAGGCAGGGTAGTGGTGACCGTATACCAGCCTTCATATCTGGGGCTGGTGTACACAGTGTAAAACAGTCCAGATAGTGTCTGACTTGTCTGTACTGTAATTGTCGCTCCCCAAAAAAACCTGTGTTAGGTTATTATTGCGTCCGTGCTTGGTTTTTAAAACCGCACGTGTGTGCCTGTTGGTGGCAGCGTACAGGTGCACTGGTGTGCGTTTACCAAACTATTATATAACGCACAAGTGTAGTGTATAATACACGTCAGTCAGCAGTGGCTGATAGTGTCAGAGTTCTTAATTTTTGCTCCTAAAACCTGTGTTAGGTTATTATTGCGTCCGTGCTTGGTTTTTAAAACCGCACGTGTGTGCCTGTTGGTGGCAGCGTACAGGTGCACTGGTGTGCGTTTACCAAACTATTATATAACGCACAAGTGTAGTGTATAATACACGTCAGTCAGCAGTGGCTGATAGTGTCAGAGTTCTTAATTTTTGCTCCTAAAACCTGTGTTAGGTTATTATTGCGTCCGTGCTTGGTTTTTAAAACCGCACGTGTGTGCCTGTTGGTGGCAGCGTACAGGTGCACTGGTGTGCGTTTACCAAACTATTATATAACGCACAAGTGTAGTGTATAATACACGTCAGTCAGCAGTGGCTGATAGTGTCAGAGTTCTTAATTTTTGCTCCTAAAACCTGTGTTAGGTTATTATTGCGTCCGTGCTTGGTTTTTAAAACCGCACGTGTGTGCCTGTTGGTGGCAGCGTACAGGTGCACTGGTGTGCGTTTACCAAACTATTATATAACGCACAAGTGTAGTGTATAATACACGTCAGTCAGCAGTGGCTGATAGTGTCAGAGTTCTTAATTTTTGCTCCTAAAACCTGTGTTAGGTTATTATTGCGTCCGTGCTTGGTTTTTAAAACCGCACGTGTGTGCCTGTTGGTGGCAGCGTACAGGTGCACTGGTGTGCGTTTACCAAACTATTATATAACGCACAAGTGTAGTGTATAATACACGTCAGTCAGCAGTGGCTGATAGTGTCAGAGTTCTTAATTTTTGCTCCTAAAACCTGTGTTAGGTTATTATTGCGTCCGTGCTTGGTTTTTAAAACCGCACGTGTGTGCCTGTTGGTGGCAGCGTACAGGTGCACTGGTGTGCGTTTACCAAACTATTATATAACGCACAAGTGTAGTGTATAATACACGTCAGTCAGCAGTGGCTGATAGTGTCAGAGTTCTTAATTTTTGCTCCTAAAACCTGTGTTAGGTTATTATTGCGTCCGTGCTTGGTTTTTAAAACCGCACGTGTGTGCCTGTTGGTGGCAGCGTACAGGTGCACTGGTGTGCGTTTACCAAACTATTATATAACGCACAAGTGTAGTGTATAATACACGTCAGTCAGCAGTGGCTGATAGTGTCAGAGTTCTTAATTTTTGCTCCTAAAACCTGTGTTAGGTTATTATTGCGTCCGTGCTTGGTTTTTAAAACCGCACGTGTGTGCCTGTTGGTGGCAGCGTACAGGTGCACTGGTGTGCGTTTACCAAACTATTATATAACGCACAAGTGTAGTGTATAATACACGTCAGTCAGCAGTGGCTGATAGTGTCAGAGTTCTTAATTTTTGCTCCTAAAACCTGTGTTAGGTTATTATTGCGTCCGTGCTTGGTTTTTAAAACCGCACGTGTGTGCCTGTTGGTGGCAGCGTACAGGTGCACTGGTGTGCGTTTACCAAACTATTATATAACGCACAAGTGTAGTGTATAATACACGTCAGTCAGCAGTGGCTGATAGTGTCAGAGTTCTTAATTTTTGCTCCTAAAACCTGTGTTAGGTTATTATTGCGTCCGTGCTTGGTTTTTAAAACCGCACGTGTGTGCCTGTTGGTGGCAGCGTACAGGTGCACTGGTGTGCGTTTACCAAACTATTATATAACGCACAAGTGTAGTGTATAATACACGTCAGTCAGCAGTGGCTGATAGTGTCAGAGTTCTTAATTTTTGCTCCTAAAACCTGTGTTAGGTTATTATTGCGTCCGTGCTTGGTTTTTAAAACCGCACGTGTGTGCCTGTTGGTGGCAGCGTACAGGTGCACTGGTGTGCGTTTACCAAACTATTATATAACGCACAAGTGTAGTGTATAATACACGTCAGTCAGCAGTGGCTGATAGTGTCAGAGTTCTTAATTTTTGCTCCTAAAACCTGTGTTAGGTTATTATTGCGTCCGTGCTTGCATTTAAAAACCGCACGTGTGTGCCTGTCGGTGGCAGCGTACAGGTGCACTTGTGTGCAATTTCCAGAAACTTTGATATAACGCACAAGTAGTGAATATACACGTCAGCAGTGCACAGCATTGCAAAATGCGCAAGGGCATTGGCAAGGAACAAGGAAGTGGACGTGATGGTGGTGCAGGCAGAGGCCGAGGTCGTGGGCAAGCTCTAATTTCGCCACAACAAAGGGCCACATCTAGTCGCTCGCACGTCCTGTCCCAAATTCTTGGGGACCGCAGCAGTACACCGCTCTTGAACCAAGACCAGTGTCAACAGGTTGTTAGTTGGATAGCGGATAATGCTTCCAGTCAGATTGGCACCACCACAAACACTCTGTCTTCCACACGGTCAAGTGTCAGTAGCCGTGATACTGCACCGCACATTTCTGAACCTGATCCTCCTTCCTACCACCAGGCTGAGTACACGTCCTCCTCGGACATTAATGATCCCACACTTGGACACTCGGAAGAGCTGTTCACGTTTCCATTCACACATTCTGGCCTCTCGCCAGCTCATATTGAAGTGGGTCATGAGGAGATCGTCTGTACAGATGGCCAAATATTTGAGCAGCCACGTTCTCACGAAGTTGGCAACGTGTCTCAACAAGTGGTGGACGATGATGAGACACAATTGTCAGCAAGTCAGGAGGAGGAGCAGGGTGCGGAAGAGGAAGACGACGTGGTGGATGATCCAGTAACTGACCCAACCTGGCAGGAGGATATGCAGAGCGAGGACAGCAGTGCACAGGGGGAGGGAGGCGTAGCATCCCAACAGGCAGTAAGAAGCAGGGTGGTGGCCCCAGGCAGAAGTCAGGCAACCGTTCCCCGGAACAACACGACGACACAAGGTGCCTGTACAAATGTTAGGTCTTCACGAGTCTGGCAGTTTTTTAAGTTGGATCCAGATGATTCAAAAAAGGCCATTTGCAACACCTGCCGTGCCAGCATCAGCAGGGGTACCAAAACTAGCAGCCTGACCACCACCAGCATGATCAGGCACATGTCAGCCAAGCACCCGACTTTGTGGGAAGTACAACAGAGTCGAGGAGCAGTGCTTGCTGATGTCACTGCTACGTCTTCGCTGGTTGTGCATGCGAGCCAATCCTCTGTCCATGCTGCTTGCGAACAAGCCTCCTCCACTCCTGCACCTGCAGTTGCCTACGCAGAAAGAACACCATCATCAAGCACGTCCTTGTCCCAGCGCAGCGTTCAGTTATCCATTCAGCAAACCTTTGAACGCAGGCGCAAATACACTGCCAACACCCCACATGCCACAGTTCTAAATGCTAACATTTCGCGACTGCTTGCGCTGGAAATGTTGCCTTTTAGGCTGGTGGAGACAGAAGCATTCCGTGACCTGATGGCGGCAGCTGTCCCACGTTACTCGGTCCCCAGCCGCCACTATTTCTCCCGGTGTGCCGTCCCCGCGTTGCATAACCACGTGTCACAAAACATCACACGTGCCCTGAACAACGCTGTTTCACCCAAGGTCCACCTAACCACAGACACGTGGACAAGTGCTTGTGGGCAAGGCCGCTACATCTCGTTGACGGCACACTGGGTTAATATTGTGGAAGCTGGGACCCAGTCTGAGCGAGGGACGCAACACGTCCTTCCCACACCAAGGTTTGCAGGCCCTACCTCAGTCAGTGTTTCACCCACACTCTACAGCTCCGGAATGTCATGCTCTTCAGCCTCCTCCTCCTCCTGCGCATCCTCATCCACTGTGCCCTCCACACCAGTCACAAGCTGGAAGCACTGCAGCACTGCCTCGGCGAAGCGGCAACAGGCTGTGCTGAAGCTAATCTGCATAGGTGACAAACCCCACAATGCAGAAGAGCTGTGGACAGCTCTGAAACAGCAGGCAGATCACTGGCTCACACCTCTGAACCTAAAGCCAGGAAAGGTCGTTTGTGACAATGGCCGGAACCTGGTGGCGGCTTTGAGGCGAGGCCAGCTGACACATGTTCCATGCGTGGCCCATGTGCTCAACCTCGTGGTTCAGCGGTTTATAAAGTCATACCCAGAGCTGTCTGATCTGCTGGTAAAAGTTCGCCGCCTGTCTGCACATTTTCGAAAGTCACCTACTGCTTCAGCCGGCCTTGCCGGCTTTCAGCGCCGTTTGCATCTTCCGGCTCACAGACTGGTGTGTGATGTCCCCACGCGTTGGAATTCAACTCTGCACATGTTGGTCAGGATATGTGAGCAGAAGAGGGCAGTTGTTGAGTACCTGCATCACCTAAGCCGTCGGGAAATGGGTCAAACTCCACACATAACACCTGAGGAGTGGAGATGGATGTCAGACCTATGTACCATCCTCCAAAACTTTGAGGACTCCACCAAGATGGTGAGTGGTGATGACGCCATTATTAGCGTCACCATACCGCTACTCTGCCTTCTAAAACGGTCCCTGCTGAAAAACAAACATGATGCATTGCAGGCGGAGCGCGATGAGTTGCAGCAAGAAACAGTAGTGGGTGTGGGTGATAACACACAGCCCAGCCTCGTCTCATCACAACGTGCAGTGGAGGACTATGACGAGGAGGAGGATGAAGACATGGAGCAACTCTCCGGCCAAATTGAGGATATGACATGCACACCAGTCATATCCTCGATTCAGCGTGGCTGGCCAGAGGACAGGGTAGATGAGGAGGAGGAGGAGGAGGAGGAGGAGGAGGAGGAGGACAGCATGTTCAGTCATCTTGTTGGTCAGGCTACTGAAGTCCTGGCTGTTAAGAGTCTGGCGCACATGGCTGACTTTATGGTAAGCTGCCTGTCTCGTGACCCTCGCGTTAAGAACATCTTGGCCGACAATCATTACTGGTTGGTAACACTGTTAGACCCACGCTACAAGGAGAACTTTTTGTCTCTTATTCCCGTGGAGGAGAGGTCAACCAAAATGCAGCAGTTTCGGAAGGCCATACTCACGGAAGTAGGCAAAGCATTCCCCTCACAAAACGCTAGCGGCATAGGTCAGGAATCAGTGGACAACCGAGGCGTACAGCCGAGAGAGGCACAAGTCCAATCCGCCAGAGGTAGGGGAACAGTCTTTAAGATGTGGGACAGTTTTCTCAGCCCCTCACGTACCACAGCCCCTGAGGTGCGGGGTAGTGCCACAAGAAATCCTAAGTTTGCCCAGATGCTGAAGGAGTACCTTGCAGATCGAACAACTGTACTCCGACATTCCTCTGTGCCTTACAATTATTGGGTATCCAAGCTGGACACGTGGCATGAATTGGCTCTCTACGCCTTGGAAGTCCTGGCCTGCCCTGCTGCTAGCGTTTTGTCAGAGCGTGTTTTTAGTGCCGCAGGTGGAATCATTACAGATAAACGCACCCGCCTGTCAACTGAAAATGCTGACAGGCTGACTCTGATAAAGATGAACAAGGGTTGGATTGGGCCAGACTTCACCACACCACCAGCAAATGAGAGCGGAGTTTAAAGTTTGCCATGTACCTCCACTCACCCATGGGTACACTTCTCGACTTTGGATAATCGCTGGACTGCTCCTCCTTCTCCTCATGCGCCATCATGATGACCGTTACAATAGTTAGGTCTTTGTTTCAGGTATACCCCCAGTGGTAAATTTTTTCGCCCATTCTTTGCAGAATGGACATTACAACGACAGGAGACCCGCTCCTTTGCAATGGGAACAATGTTTTGAGGCCCTCATGCACGTCTCTACCCAGGGACAACGTGGAGCCTCCCAATTTTTGGCTGCCCTGCCTAAGGGCTATACTGAAATACACCCACTTCCTTACAATGGGCACTTCAGGTTTACAGGCCATCATGCACGTCTCTATCCAGGGACAATGTGGAGCCTCCCAATTTTTGGCTGCCCTGGCAAAGGGCTATACTGAAATAGACCCACTTCCTTAAAATGGACACTTAATGTTTTGAGGCCATCATGCACGTCTCTACCCAGGGACAATGTGGAGCCTCCCAATTTTTGGCTGCCCTGGCAAAGGGCTATACTGAAATACACCCACTTCCTTACAATGGGCACTTCAGGTTTACAGGCCATCATGCACGTCTCTATCCAGGGACAATGTGGAGCCTCCCAATTTTTGGCTGCCCTGGCAAAGGGCTATACTGAAATAGACCCACTTCCTTACAATGGGCACTTCAGGTTTACAGGCCATCATGCACGTCTCTATCCAGGGACAATGTGGAGCCTCCCAATTTTTGGCTGCCCTGGCAAAGGGCTATACTAAAATAGACCCACTTCCTTACAATGGGCACTTCAGGTTTACAGGCCATCATGCACGTCTCTATCCAGGGACATTGGTGAACCTCACAATTTTGGACTGCCCTGGCAAAGGAAAATACTACAAAGACTCACTTCCTCAAAATGGGCACATTAGACTCAAGAGGCCTTCATGTACGTCTCTTCTCAGGGACATCGGAGTGCCACACAATGTTTTCACGTAAAATCTTTCATGTATTAATCTCAAAAAGTAACATACACCAGCTCTATCTCACTATTGGGTATGTGCCCTTAACATTTCCGCCATGAAAAATCATTTTGGGGTCATTTTGGAAGGTTTTCTGGTGAGTCCGTAAAAATGGCGTAAAACGCGGACAAAATTGTTCACAGCTGTGACTTTTGAGTGATAAATGCTTCAAGGGGTCTTCCCCATGCTGTTGCCATGTCATTTGAGCACTCTTCTGAGACTTTTGTGCCATTTTTAGGGTTTCTCCATGCTGCCGGGAGGTCATTTCACAAAAATACTCGGGTCTCCCATAGGATAACATTGGGCTCGTTGCTCGGGCCGAGTACACGAGTATCTTGGGAGGCTCGGCCCGAGCTTCGAGCACCCGAGCTTTTTAGTACTCGCTCATCACTAGTACTGACTGATCAAGGTCCTGCATTCGAGGCAGAAGTGTTCCAAGAGTTCTGTAACATGTACGGCTGTAAGAAAATCAGAACAACTCCGTACCACCCCCAAACCAATGGATTGTGCGAGAAGATGAACCATGTGGTTATTGATATGCTCAAGACTCTACCTCTGGAAGAAAGAAACCAATGGCCAGAGAAGTTACCAGATCTGGTAGACCTGTATAACCATATCCCAGTAAACTCGACCAACTGCAGCCTTGCTTACTTGATGCGAGCAAGACCTGGCAAGTTACCTGTAGACTTTGAGATGGGAACTGTGTCACCTGAAGCGATTCAAGAGATAGAAGATTGGGATACAGAGCGACAACAGCAGTACCGCAAAGTCCAGGAATGCGTAGAAAAGAGCCTGTCCCAAGCAAGAATGAGACAAGAGCAGAACTACAATCAAACAGCCCCAGCAACTCCCTTAGCACCTGGAGAACAGGTCCTCAAGAAAAAGCGGAGGGCGCATAAATTAGATGATCAGTGGGAGAATGAACCCTACACCATTATTTCCTCCAACTTTGACAATAGTAAGGTATGCCTCATAAGCCAAGATGAAGGCAAGACCTATCAAACAGTTTCTAGAGACCGCCTTTAAGCGTGCCCTGAGCGGTGCAAAATCCAAAAAGAAGTGGAAGAAGTACAAAAATGTCCCCAAATTCAAGAAAAAGAGGAAGAGATGATACAAACAATCCTTGGAAAATTCCCTAAAACTTGGACCCGAATAAATAATGCCATAGTGGTACCAGTCTTGATGTTCCCGCAGTTGGTTGAGCCAGAGACAGAAGAGGTTCCAGATCCACATAAGGAACTGTTAGCCGCAACACAAGATGAAACGCCAGCAGTGGAACAGGAGAATCAACCCCCTGTCAGTGGTGAACCTGTCGTACCCTTGGCGACTCTCAGACCACGTAGGCAATCATCACACATATCTATCAGGGTTAGGCCTACCCGTAGTGCTGAGGTAGCAGACGCTCCAAATAGTCAGGGACAAACCCCAGAGCTATGCAGGTCCCAACGTAGCACTCAGGGACGGCCCCCTCCAAGGTATAGAGAGTAAAAAAGAAAGAGTACCTATTAGAATGTAAATAGTTATTTAAAATGTCTGTAATGTTGTGTATAAAATGTTTTTTTTTTATTTAAATGATTGAGTAAATGGACAAATGGGCCACTGGACTATGGGTGGCCAACACTCTAACTGTACATAGTTAGCACCAGTGTGCTCAGCACCCCTGAAGAAAAACCCGTCCAGCGTGCATAGAGTGGGGTCATCAATGCTCTGATGCACGCCCAGAGCCTACGTTGGGGGTTTTATCGCGGCGGGTCCCCCATGGAGCAGTGTAATGGACACCCGGCAGGGAGCCACACTGGACTCTTATAGTATTGTTTAAGTTGTAACGTTTAAGTAATGTGCCTCCCATAATGGGATGAAAAGTTCTGACATGTTATGTTTTTTGTTTTCTTCAGTCCGGGAGTACTGAGTTTAAATAAGGGGGAGTGTGGCGCCCCAGGACCTGGTCGCCACAACAGCATTGCCCCTCCAAAGGGTTAATGCTGAGCCTGGAGGTAATTGGGGGAATCATTGGCCAGTAAGTTTAACATCCAACGTAGTTTCTCCCTCAGGCCAGCAGGGGGAGCTTTGAACCTGGAGTTCCAGGGAGCATTCCTTAAGTCTGACCTGAGGGAGGAGTTAGTGTTCAGTCTGTAGAGAGAAAGCAGAGAAAGCAGACGCAGAGTGTGCTGTCTTGTGGAACTGGGGCCTGGAGCTGGAGTAGCTTGGCCCAGTGAAGCAAGATTTGCAGAGAGGCACAGAAGAGACTCAGACATCGGAGTCTGTGGTTGCCAGGGTATAAAATCCTTCCCTGGTGGCCGAATCCAGAGGGCAGGAGAGCTGCAAGCCCCCTGGCCCAGAAACAATCTGAAGGTACAGCTGCATCCCAAGGGCCGAGTGTGGACTCCAGCAGAGAAGCACCAGAGAGGGCCTGCGCAGCCTACCACACAGAAAAAGGGACGAACCACCGGTCCCAGCAGCAAGAGGGCCATTGCTAAATTCAGAGTGCAGGGTCCTGTAGAAGAAAAGAAAGATTAGGGAGTAGGCCTCATACTCAACTGGCCAAGGATATCACCCCCAGGCACTTCCAGGCCGGCCGGATCATCTTTACCACCTGTGACGGTCTCCCTGGACTAAACTGTTGCCAAGTAAAAGAGGAGAAGGTAAAGAGACTACTGTTTGTGCCTGTTTCTTTCACTGCCTGTCGGCCCTGCACCGTATTATTCACACAACATCACACCATAGACTCTCACGAGCACCAACTGTTGCCCCGGGGTACCGCTCCACCTGTGGGGAGCAGGACCATCCAGGCTGCCATTCCATCAGCCCCGGAGGCCTCACACAGCAGCGGCGGCTTAATAGCCGCAAACCACAGGTGGCATCACGACAACCATAAACTGTATTCACCAGCCATATTTAACTGACACCCACGAGGGCCACGGAGTCGGGCTCCGCCACCACTGACGACCCCCGGACTAGTCCGGCCTGGCACCGGGTGTCCCATAGCCCTGGGTTGGGCGAGTCACGGACACTATATGTTTTTTTTCTTCAAAGCTGGATTGGCTATTAAAATGTAAGTCCCTTGCCCCATGTTATTTATTTACCTTCCAACAGCTTCATTGTTTTTTGGTGCCTCTCTGGTCCGGCGGCGCCATCTTGTGCCCGTAAGTTCTGACAGTCTGGAAGTCAGAAGTTATATCACAAATGCTCAATGCAACTCTATGAGAGCAAGAACAATGCTGAAACAAGGCTCTCATAGACCTGTATTGAGTTTTGACCTCTGGGGTGCTCCGTGAAACACTAGAGCTGCCAGCAAGTCACAAATTAGAGGACACCGATGAGTGTGACGCTTTTAAAATATAAAGATGCCAGAAGGTGAGTATAATACAGGTGGGTGATGGTCATTTCAAGCACCATGCCAGCTTTGAAATAAAAAAAGATCCATAACAGATGAGGCTATATTTGATATTTGAATATGTATCATATATCTGGAAAGGAGATAAAATCAAGTATCCCATTCTCGGCAATTCTGACAATCATGTGTTGGAACGAGGAACAGCAATCATAGTAAAGCTGGTGCCCTTTTAAACAATTGCTCTGGGGGGACTAACACAACCATTAAGCAAATGTGAGTGTAGTCCTGGGAGCCAAGGACTGGATATAGATGCACAAAATAATCCTAATCATGCTCGGGTGTTGTAATTGAGGTCAGGAAGCATCAGGATGAGATACAATGGAGAATCCAAAATAGTAGTAGTTAATGAAGCTGGGTCTCAACGGGTCAAGTATCACTGGCTAAATCAGGGGAATATGAACTATATCGGGCAGAGTGGTAAAATAGGACTAATCTATATAGGCAGCCGAGTGCGTTGACGGCAAATGCGGTTCTCAGCTTCCCTATCCCATGACAGTAGACCTCAGAAAGGTATGTCTGTGACCATAATCCCATCAGCATATCTTTAGAGCTAATCTAATGAAACATACACTTTTAATTAGATGGATTCTTGGAATAAGCCTTTGTGATTTTGACGTGCCATGTTCTGTGCATCAGGATGATAACGGTGAGATATTACTACCGAGCGGAGACAGGTGTAGAGAAAGTGATTCCATTATACAGCCTGAATTTTATAAAAGTAACACAATTTATTAGTGCATTAAAAAATAGCAAAAGGGATTTATTTCAGTTAAGCCCCCAGGGCTCGAAGATGGCGGTGGAGCGAAAGTGAACCATTTTTTTTCCTCTTTTTTTTTTTGCCAATGAGCAGAATAATTTAAGAGCGCTGAATAGTGGCATTATTTTAAGAGATGGAAGATTCTATTTATGACATTACTATAGAGATAATAGGGCCAGATCGCCATTTAAATGCAGGGCTTCTCTATGGCACAGCATTTTTATGAGTTCCCCATTTTAAATTGGTTCCATTATCTTACAGGCAAAGAGACTTAGATTTCTTATAGGGAAATCAGATGATAAATCTCGGAGTTGCTTTATCCGGCTGGTGCTGACGTTGACATTAAACCCCTCTTCCCATCCCATCTCATGCCTTTTATCATTAGTCTTGGGGTAAGTGAGCAGAAAGGCAGACAGAATGCTCCATTTCAGAAATCCAGTGTGCAGCGTTTTGCCTGAAGCAAAGTAGAAAATGATTTCGATGCATGATGAATTTTTTCAATATCAGCAGCCAAGGAAATACAGCACCCAGTTCACATCATAATTGTGGCATTACTGGGAGAAGAAATGAAGGCGGAGGCAGCCCAGGCCTGGACGTAGACCTCTTTAACTCATTACCTTTCATGGTTTATCACAGCCACCACCATCATATGCAATATCCTAAAATTGTGACCATCACTATATTGGCTGGGAACAGAAAAGGAAGCTGTCCTCAGCTTTTTGCTATGTAGTCTAAGAGCAACACAATGTATGTAAGGGTGCCAATGATATCTAGTTGTGATCTGAGCTAGGAACCTCCAGACACATCTTTTAGACATTTTCAAACAGTGTGCCTCATTCAACAGAGCTACACATGCCCATGGACTACATTGATTTTAAAAGAAACAGTGTTATGATCCATTTTTTCTATAGAGGAGCTGAGGGAAAGCCCAGTACCTTCTGCTGCATCACCCACAGTGTACTGCTGGTGGTCGTAGGACACCCTGCATTCACCTTATAGTCCTAGGAACTTAAGATTAAAGGTGAGCGAACCATTGTAGGTTCAGTTCTCTAGCAGCAAACACAACCTCCACATTTCCGAACCTTGCCCAAGGAGGTTTGGAAACACTGATTGGCAGTTTGAGTCTCCTCCCACATGCAGGCAGTGTGAGGTAGCGACCACCAATGTGGTAAATGGTCGCTATGTGTCGCAATGGAGAAGGTCCCTGCGATATTAAAGTGAAGAAGTTGCTATGGGACTTGTAGTTCCACAAAGGCTTGGTTCTGCATATAAGGGTCAGGTTCCCTTTAACAATGCCAGTATGCTGTGCAGGTCTGAAAACACAAACCTCCACCTGTGGGTGTGTCGAGGCTGATTTAGGAGACTGTCAGTGTGTGTGGAGCAGCCCTGCACGAGGAGCAGCCTCCGGCAGGTAAAGAGGCTGCTATTCTCAGAGAGGTTGGAGCCTCTGGAAGGAACCTGCCCAAGGAAGCGTGGGTTGCCTTCAACCTTCTGGAACTGAGTGTGTGGAGGCTGAGGGAGCTCCACTCTGACACTCGTGTCCAAACCTGTGTGGGCGGTCCACTACAGAGACTGACCAGAAATCCGTGTCTCCTGGGGAGACAGCCATACCTTCACTATGGACATTTAAATGGACTTGAAGCCCACGGTATGTGAAGGTGTTTTGTTTAACTTTTCCTTTAAGCCAGGAGAGGCTTCATTGTCTTTTGGAAGGGCAGTTTATGTTACTAATAAACTGCTGCATTTTTGAGAGAGACTGTGTTGCCTGTGTATGCCTAAGCTACCCTGCATCGCTGCAAGCGAGTAAAACCCCCGGGTTGCGGTAAGCAACGTTCACAGCAGCCATAATCACATCACTTCTGGGGAGGATGAGTCGGAATTTAAATTTTTTTTGGGGTTGCAAACTACATCCGATCATGCTGTTGTTACTCCCAGGGCGAGCCGTTCAAATACTGCAAGCGGCTCACACAGGGCTGAGCACCAAGCATACCTGATCACAGCATTGCTTTTGCGAGTTAAGTTCGCACGTAAAGAATTCGAACTCTGAATCCGATCCCTGTTTTTTAAAGTTGTTGTTTGGTTCGAAAACCGAACCACAAATTTGCTCATTTGTACTTACGATGGCAACTGAAAGTTTATTTTAGTTACTGTTGCAGATTTCAGCTTTCAGCAGAATCAACCACATATGGTCATTGTAGGAAAATGTACTGTTTTACTTCTGATATTCAGTATCCATTATCTGCAGCATCACAACAGTGAGGATCACAGAAAAAACTGAAATACGCAGATATCACGCCGTATAGTATTATAGATGTTTTCCACTGTCAGGAAAGTGGACCCAAATGCTCAAAAATACCTGGAATAACAAACAGATCAGGTAGTCACTCCCCGGGTCCAGTGTTACCTCCCCAATGATGTTTGATTCTTGGTGATTTGACTGCAGCGCCGATGTCACATCAACACTGCTGATCACCAATGTCACTGAGCCTTCACTGGAGCCTAAAGGCCCCGTTACACGCTACGATTTATCTGACGATCTCATTAGCGATGTTACACGCCCAGATCGTAGTTACGATTTGCCGAGATCGCTCATAGGTCGTTTTGTAGCGGTCACACGTACACATCTCACAAACGACGCTAAATCGTTCAGCGATATATTGTTTGACCAAGGCGGTCGTGTGGATGTTGTTCGTCGTTGGCAGGGGGGTCAAACGTACCAATATGTCTGCTGCTTTCCAAACGACGAACAATATTGTGAAACTGAACGACATGTCAACGATCAACGATTTTCAACCTATTTGCGATCGTTCGGAGTCGCTTGTAGATGTCACACGCAACGACGTCGCTAACGATGCCGGATGTACGGCACGGAATCCGTGACCTCAACGACATATCGTCAGATAAATCGTAGCGTGTAACGCCGCCTTAAGAGCTTGAACAACTCCTCTGTCTGTTATTTAAGGTATTTTAGATGTTTTGTAGTCCACATTGTAAAAGTGAAAC
Organism: Anomaloglossus baeobatrachus; assembly: GCF_048569485.1. Lineage (NCBI taxonomy): Eukaryota > Metazoa > Chordata > Amphibia > Anura > Aromobatidae > Anomaloglossus > Anomaloglossus baeobatrachus. Next base: position 434,703,161 of record NC_134357.1, on the reverse strand, counting down.
ACTCGCCCGTGAGTGAAAGGGGATGATTTTTGGGTTTGGGAAGTCAGTCCGTGACGTCACCCACGGTTTGTGGTGATAATGGGACACCACCGCTGCTCTGGACGGGGATCCCGGGAGCGATGACAGGGAGCAGCTGAGATGTTTCTCTTCCCAATGTGGGTAGGGGGGGTTTGGTGGTCCCGGGGCCCGGTGATAGCGACTGGAGGGTGGATGGCAGGAGTTGGGGAGGTGCAGGGTCGCGGGGGCAGCGCAGTGCCAGACGGCACGGTGGTACTCACTCAGCCAGTAATGTACACGGAGTCTCTGGTAAAACAAACGGCTGGATGGACGGGTCCCACAGACGGCTGCGGTGGTCACTCCCGGTAGGTTGGCAGTGACTGTCTCTCTCTGCACCTTTGATGTGTTTTCGGCCCCCGATGGCTTCCCACCGGTGACCCGCTCCCCAGCGGTGTATTTGCCAGAGGAGCCCCTTTTGCCCGCAGGCGCAGGCCCTGGGAACTCTAGCTGTGGCGGTAGCTGTATTTCCCTTCACGGTTGAGCAGTTGCCTTCAGTCGGGTCTTTGCTGCTGGGAAAGCCCGGAGGTTCCCGTCACTGACGGATTTGACCGGTTTAACGGCAACTCCAAGCCTGGTCGGGGTCCGTAGGCCCTGCCGAATGGTGCTGGCTTCTCTTCGCTCCCCGGTCCGGTACCGGCGGGCCACCGCCCGACCCCGGTCCTTATGGTTGTGCGTCAATCGGCCTCGCCTGCAGACGGTCACCACCGTCTGCCAACCTTGCTGTAGGTGCCCGGGCCACGTACCCGGACCCGGTCAGACTGCTCCGTTACCACTTCACTCCTTCACTCTCACTGTCCTCACTCCTCTCCTCTCCTTTTCCCGCCTCCAGGACTGTGAACTCCTCGGTGGGTGGAGCCAACCGCCTGGCTCCACCCCACCTGGTGTGGACATCAGCCCCTGGAGGGAGGCAACAAGGATTTGTGTGTGACTCTGGTGTTCCTAACCGGGGTGTGGGGTGTGTTGTTGCTGTACCTGTGATGTCCTGGCTTGTCCAGGGCGCCACATACAATATGAGTGATCTGAACCTGGAAGGCTGTGCTTATACTTGCAGTGCCACAAGTTTTTGTAAAGGCATTCAATAGGGCCAAGTTCAGAGGTAGCTGGAGAGATGGGGGGTCTGACTTCCTACATACCCCCTCCTATGGGTGTATCACATGACATGTTTAATGGAGTCTTTCTGTGTTTGAAAGAGAGAGACTACAGCCAGTATGGATAGTGCTGGACAGTAAGAAGGAGCCTATTAGGGAGGTCCTGCACGTCCCCTGACAGGAGTCAGTGTGTGGAGGCTGCCATACCTCCAGTGCGGACATATCCGCGAATGAGACGGTCAGTAAACTGTGCTATGTTTAGGTTTCTGTAAAGCCAAAGGAAGGCTCATCCATTGTTATGTTCTAGAGTGCGGTTTATGGAGTCCTAAATAAACCCTACAAACTTTTAAATGGGAGAAGTGTATCATTAAGTTGAAGACAAGCAAATGAGTGACTAACCCCATTAACACATTACCATCTGGTTCCTGACTAAAACAGTCCAACCAGCATAAGTCTTCAGCTCTTACAACAATTACATATTTACATATTTTACATGGATATTTTGTTTAGATGGCTGGCCTTTGAGGATTTTTTTAAGTTGTGAAAGCATACAAAATCATTGATATAGTTTTATTTTGGTAAAGTCGTAATTATTCAGCTCCACCTTAACAGCAGGGCATCTGCCTTTGAAGCCCCACTAGAGCTGCGGGGAGTCTCTCGGCTGTGCTGCTACATTGCCCTCTGTGTTTGACTGCAGCGAATGTATAGGAAATAATGTGTGTATTATGGAGAGTTATACTGCAGCATCCGGGCAGTAGCTGTACATTCGGGAAGGTAGAAGAATACTAGAATGAGAATGAAGTCACAGCTCTAAGATATCCCGCTCATAGTGACTCCTGTCTTCTTAGATCTCAGTGATAAAAGAAAAGCTCTGCACTCTAGATAAGCCGCTCTATATCCTCTGTATGCTGAACTTCTCTAGTTCTTCTACAGTTATAGAAATCAATACTGCAGTAGTCTTTGATTTCTCCAGGTAACATTTCCTATTGACTAACCCTGCAGGAATACTTCATTTATTTATTTCTATTTCTAATGTGCATCCTATAAACTTCTATGTATATACAGTGGCATACAAAAATGTGGGCACTCCTGGTTAAAATTACTGTTATTATAAACAATTAAGCAAGTTGAAGATGAAATGATTTGTAAAAAGCATAAAGTTAAAGATAATACATTTATATTTTAGGAAAAAAAATATATATATTTTAATCTTTTACCTTTTTAAAATAACAGAAAGAAAAATGGGCCAATGCAAAAGTTTGAACTCCCTTGGTGACTCATTATAAGAAATGGCAGTTAACAGGAACAGTGGAGGTCAAGGTAAGGTCTGGAAGTCCAAGCCAAATTTATATGGGAGCTGCTCGTAGGATTGATAGAGAGTAGTGATGCATGTGGACCTGGACTGTAAAAGTCTGTATCCGCATAGGTTCAAAAGTACCCAAGAAATGACCCCGGGTACTCTCAGGGAACTCTGGGTAACAATCTGGGTCCCACAATTCGGGTAATTTAAAAAAAATAAACGAAAAATAAAGGCAAAAAAAAGGGGAAAGCGGGCTCGTTATACTTTTCAGTCTCTTGCACGGCTGTACACTGCTTCCAGGCTGCTCATATTACTACCAGGGCCACTCATTATCCTTCATGCATATGCACTGCTTCCCCTGCCCACTGGCAGTCCCCACTTCTCTGATTGGTTGGAGTCAGACATGCCTCCATCCTGTGTGACAGCGTCTGACTGCTTTCAATCACAGATGCTGTCTGTGTATTTATATTGGTGCAAAAATAAATAAATAAAAAAATGGCATAGTTTCCTCCATATTATGATACCCAGCACAGATAAAGCATAAAGCTACAAGCTGCAGTTCTCAGCCGTGTGCTTATCTTGGCAGTGTATCAAAATAAGAGCGACCACTAGTGGCTGTTTTTAATTATTTAAATAAATATTTTAAAAAAACAGCGTGCAGTCCCCTGAAAATTTTGATACCCAGCCGAGATAAAGCCAATAGCTGGAGGCTGGTATTCTCAGGCGGGGGAGACTTATAGTTATTGGGTCCCCCCAGCCTACAAATAGCAGCCTTCTAAATATCAGCCTGCAGCCGCCCAAGATTGTTTCATCCATTAAATGCAACAATCGTAGAATTTTACCCGGCTTTTCCCAATTGCCCTGGTGCAGTGGCAATTGGGGTAATAAGGGGGTTAATAACAGCTTACAGCTGCCACTAAGCTATAGATTAGTAAAGGGAGGTGTCTATGAGACCTCCCCCATTACTAATCTGTAAGTGAAAAGGAATAAACACAAAAACAGAAAAAAATCCTTTATTTGAAATAAAATACAAAAAACCCCACCCTCTTTCAAACCTTTATTAACCCCCAAAACAGCTAGGTCCAACGTAATCCACACAAGGTGAACATTTATTTCACTCCACCCTCATATTGATAGAAATTACTGTCATTTTTTCTTTTTTTAAAGCAACACTCCAGAGGTTCTTTTTTTCCAACTCTGGAGTGGTGTATTAAATGTAATTCCCCTGCCCCCAGCCTTATACTTACCCTCCAGCATTTTGATGCTTTTTTTCAGTGCTGCTCAGGTCCTGTGGCGCCATCTTGTGACTGTAATTTCTATCTGGCCAGAGGTCAGGACTTACATCACAAATACTCAATGAAAGTCTATAAGAGCCAGGTTGAGGCTAGAATGAGGCTCTCATAGATTTGTAACCTCTGGCTCATTCCATGAAACACTGGAGCTGCCAGCAAGTCTCAAATCACCAAGATCGACCAGAGCGTTGGCGATAGAAGATGAAGCCGCCAGAAGGTGAGTATGATAAAGGGGGCAGAGGAAGTAGATTTAAAGCACCACTCCAGGAATGCAATAAAAAAAAACACACCACTGTAGGGTGCTTTAAAAGAGTTATTGTAACTGCAGATCAGTCATCCCTAAGCTCCATTCATTAGAAAAGTATGGGATGCATCCCTATACTACAATATGGAATTTGAGACACTGCCTCATTTGATAAATTTCCATCTGTCTAAAAGGCAAAGATTAAAGCAGCACTTGTATAAAAAAAATAATGGGGGGCAAGGCCCAGGACAATTACTTTCCTCCATCTCACCTATGTTCCCTATCTGATCTATCTTTTACAATAAATAACATCACACTCTCCCCAGTACCCGAAGTCCGCTGCCTCAGAGTGACCTTCGACTCTGCCTTGTCTTTAAAACCATACATCCAATCCCTCACCACCTCCTGCCGTCTTCAACTTAAAAATATTTTCAAAATCCATCCTTTCCTCAATTCTCAATCTACGAAAATGCTAGTGCATGCCCTTGTGGCGCCCTGGCCTAGCCAGCTAATCACAGATAACACACAAACACCCCACCCCCATTAGACAGAGACACCAGCCAAACAAAAACCCTTGTTGCCTCCCTCCAGTGTCTGATGTCCACACCAAGTGGGGCGGAGTCAAGCGGTTGGCTCCACCCACCGAGGAGTTCACAAGCCTGGAGGCGGGAAAGTGTCAGTTAGAAGTGAGGAGTTGAAGTGAGAGGAGCAAGCACTTGGGTGTCTGGGTTTGTGGCCCAGGCACTGACAGCAAGGTTGGCAGACGGTGGTGGCCGTCTGCAGGAGTGGTTTAGCAACTCGGAACCGTAGGACCGGGGACGGGTGACGGCCCGCCGGTACCGACCGGGGAGCGAAGTGAAGCCAGCACACACAGGCAGTGCCATCGGACCCCGACCAGGCTTGGAGCTGCCGACAATAGTCAGATCCGAATGTGACTGGAACCTCAGGGGTTTCACAACAACCAAGACCCGACAGAAGGCAACAGTCCACACCGTGAGGGTATACAGCTACCGCCTAAGGCTAGAGACCCAAGGGCCAGCGTCTGGGGGCAAACGGGCTCCTCCGGTACCCATACTCCGGGGAGCGGACTACCGTTGGGAATCCATAGTAGTCAGAAAGAGAACATCAAGGTGCAGGGAAAGACAGCTGCCATCACCTGTCCGGGGAGAAACACTGCAGCCGGCTGCAGGAACCGTCCATCCAGCCGTTTGGTTTACCGAGGACTTTGTACCTTTCTTGCTGAGTGAGTACACGCATGCCATCCAGCACCGCGCCGCGCTGTCCCTGCGACCCTGCACCTCACCAACCCTGCCTCCCCGTCACAATATCACCGGGCCCTGGGACCACCGACCACTACCCACGGAGGGGGAAAACAACATCCCAGCTGCTCCCTACCATTGCTCCCGGGATCCCCGTCACCAGCAGCGGTGGTGCCCATGTTCACCACGACCCGTGGGTGGCGTCACGGACTAATTTCCCCAAACCAACCACCCCTTTCAGCCCACCGCTCGAGCCACCGAGCAGCCATCACAGCAGCGCCGGACCCGAGCGTTAGCGAGCGCAGCGCAGTGGCGTCCTCCCCAACCGCGACATATTGGCGTCATGAACAGGATTGAACCCATCTACTTACCAGTAGAAGTGCGCCTTGTGATCTCCACTGGCGGTGTCCGGACGAAAATTTTGAAGCGCCGCCACCTTGGTGTGAAAATCTCCCGCTCGAGCATCTTCTCCGAGCAGGGAAGGCGCGAAAGCAAAGCCCCGCCCCCAACAAACGGAAGTGCTGAATAGTACCAAGGGGGCGCGAGAGTGTGTCTGCCTGATGTAGCCGAGGCTATAAAAGTGGGGACGCCAGGACTCTGCAAAGCTAATCGGTTCCTGGAAGCAGCTTGCAACATGTCCGCACCATCTGAGAGGCCCGAGTCCCCGGAACCTGCCCCCGGGACGGCGGCTTGGCTGAACACCCAAGTGATGATGTTGTGCTGCCGTAACCGGGCCCAGGTACGGAATCTGCTAGATCACTGGACCGCTGAGATGGAGGAGCTGGCTGCGGTCGTGCGGGCGCATGAAATAGAGACCATGCTAGAGGAGCTGGTGAGAGACCCACATCCTTGTGTCCCTAGAGGACGGGGCGCTGCAGCTGAAGGACTCGGTCTACCCCTGGCCCCAGCTGGGCCCGACCCATCGCCTGTGCTGACCGCCCATACAACCCCACCCCGGTCACCGTCACCGATGGAGGTGGCCGAGTCCGTGTTGCCCTGCCAGGACCCGGAGGCCCGAGAGGAAGCCAGCCAATCAATCGCTGGAGCGGGCAACGTAGGAGAACCGACGGCAGACCTCCATACACCAGCCAAAGACGGGCAACTCGCCCCGGAGGGGCCACGAGTCTGGGCTCAGCTGGAAACTGTCACCAATCTGGCAAGTCCCACCAGTAACCCCCTGGAGTCAGATGACAGCAGCTCGGGGGCTGACACGGAGCCTGTCTCGGAGGAGGAGGGAGTCTTTGGCTTGTACGACATGGAGGCCACCTACATCCCTCAGAGCGGAAGTAATAAATATCGGGCGGATTTTCCTCGTCGCGCCTGCCATGTGCTGGAGGGGCTGGAACCCGTGCTTCTTCCCCTGGAGCCGGGTGAGGAGTACGGAAGTGAGCAGTAGTGGCAGCGGTCCGCCGTTGCAAGCAGTTGTCCCCCGTTGGGACCCTCAGCAGTTTGATTGAATGACTCTAATGAACCGTGAACATTTACCTGATTGTCTACATGATTATTCCGGCCATTGCCGGCAAGTTGTCCCCAGAGGGACCCTGTGTTTACAACCTGCATGAGAGACTACTCATGGACAAGGCCGAGAACTGGCAGGCCACCCACAAACTTGTGGGCTTGTAAATAAGATGAAGGGTGATTTTCCGTCGGAGCCGCCTCCGGAGAGGCAGATTGGAGGAAGGGTCCGCAGCAGAGCAGGCTGGGGCCCGGCCACCACCAGGACCGGTGGCCATCCTCCGGGGGTCAGGGGTCAACCAAGGACGTGGGGTCCCCTGAAGTGACAGCCGGGTGCGAGTTACCATACCCGTTCCTGCTCGGGCAGCTTAAACCTGGACTGGGGTCAAGGGGTGCTGCCCACTTCTTAGGGGCAGCATCAGGACTAGGTTGCTTGGGTGGGAGAGCGGAAGACATCTTCCCGTCCGTCTGTTATTAAAAAATGTTATATATGTGCAATGTTTGAAGTGTCCTAACAAAAATGCGTATGTTTAAAATGTTTACCTGTTATTTATATTTTACAGTTGAAAAATAAAACCGGTGATGGACGGGCAGCCCGCGGATGGTCTGCACTTCACCAAGGGGGAATGTGGCGCCCTGGCCTAGCCAGGTCGTCACAGATAACACACAAACACCCCACCCCCATTAGACAGGGACACCAGCCAAACAAAAACCCTTGTTGCCTCCCTCCAGTGTCTGATGTCCACACCAGGTGGGGCGGAGTCAAGCGGTTTGCTCCACCCACCGAGGAGTTCACAGGCCTGGAGGCGGGAAAAGTGTCAGTTAGAAGTGAGGAGTTGAAGTGAGAGGAGCAAGCACTTGGGTGTCTGGGTTTGTGGCCCAGGCACTGACAGCAAGGTTGGCAGACGATGGTGGCCATCTGCAGGAGTGGTGGAGCAACGCGGAACCGTAGGACCGGGGACGGGCGACGGCCCACCGGAACCGACCGGAGAGCGAAGTGAAGCCAGCACACACAGGCAGGGCCATCGGACCCCGACCAGGCTTGGAGCCGCCGACAATAGTCAGATCCGAATGTGACTGGAACCCCAGGGGTTTCACAACAGCAAAAGTCCCGATTGAAGGCAACCGCCCACACCGTGAGGGTATACAGCTACCGCCTAAGGCTAGAGACGCAAGGGCCAGCGTCTGCGGGCAAACGGGCTCCTCCGGTACCCATACACCGGTGAGCGGACTACCGTTGGGAATCCATAGTAGTCAGAAAGAGAACATCAATGTGCAGGGAAAGACAGCCGCCATCACCTGTCCGGGGAGAAACACTGCAGCCGGCTGTGGGACCCGTCCATCCAGCCGTTTGGTTTACCGAGGACTTTGTACCTTTCTTGCTGAGTGAGTACACCCGTGCCATCCAGCACCACGCCATGCTGTCCCTGCGACCCTGCACCTCACCAACCCTGCCTCCCCGTCACAACATCACCGGGCCCCGGGACCACCGACCCCTACCCACGGAGGGGGAAAACAACATCCCAGCTGCTCCCTACCATCGCTCCCGGGATCCCCGTCACCAGCAGCGGTGGTGCCCATCTTCACCACGACCCGTGGGTGGCGTCACGGACTAAATTCCCCAAACCAACCACCCCTTTCACTCACGGGCGAGGAGCGCCGCTCGAGTCCCCGGATCCGGCCCACCGCTTGAGCCACCGAGCAACCGTCACAGCAGCGCCGGACCCAAGCGTTAGCGAGCGCAGTGCAGTGGCGTCCTCCCCGCCCGCGACACCCTCATAATCTCCCACCTCGATTACTGCAACATCCTCCTCTGTGGCCTCCCTGCTAACATGCTCGCCCCTCTCCAGTGCATGCCCAATTGATCCACCTCTCTCCTCAACACCACCCCACTTATCCCCTCTGCAAATCCCTCCATTGGCTCCCAATCCTCCACCATATCCAATTCAAACTACTAACACTGACCTACAAAGCCATCCATAATCTGTCTCCTCCATATATCTCTGAACTAATTTCCCTATACATTTCAACAATCTGGTCCTCCCAAGATCTCCTTCTCTCCACCTCACTTATTCGCTCCTCATTTAACCGCCTCCAAGACTTCTCCAGAGCATTCCCTGTCCTCTGAGATTCACTGCCTCAGCACTTCATATTATCTGCTACACGTGCAAGCTTCAAACGGAACTTGAAAACTCATCTGTTCCGAAATGCCTATAGTCTCCAATGACCTCCACCGCCTCACCACCACCGGAGCTGCTGCGTCACCACTGCCCCACCTACTGTTTGCTCCCCATGATCCTATAAAATATAAGCCCACAAGGGCAGGGTCCTCTACCCTCTCTACGAGCCTGTCTATTGTAACTTGTATATGTATTTTGTATGTAACCCCTTCTCATGTACAGCACCATGGAATCAATGGTGCACTATAAATGAATATTAATATTCACAATAATAATAATAATAATTATTATTATTACTAAAATGGTTAAAAAGAAAGGTATTCCACACCTGACTTTTACTAGATGCATAGTGACTTTTACTCATGAACATAAATAGGTATGTTAGTACACTAGAACTGACTTGTAACATTGTGAAACAGGAAAAATGCTAAGAAATATAGTTTCTCATTGTATACCATATAGAATAAAAATATTGGAAAAACATAAGCCAGCAGCTGGGAGAAAGACTGAATGCAGATGTGGGCTGAAGCTCTGGACAGCTGGGAGATATGATTTTATCTATGTTCTTGTTATAAGTGATTCACTTAAAGTGAATATGTTGTGTTCAGCTCATTGCTTACTTATGGGAAATCACTGATGGTAATGTTCAGCACTAGAGATAAAACAATCACCTGTGGATCCACTCACTGGGCCACTTGCTAAAATCAATCAGTAGTTATATTTTGGGAAAATGAATGCCAGCGATGGTTGAAGATCAGTATGTTAAAGTGACATCTCATCAACCTTAAGTTCCAACAAACTACAGTTCTGCTTCGTCTTGCTGTAGGGTCTAGAAAACCTCAATAATAACAAAAAATCTAATGTAAAACAATAAATACAACAGTGAGCAGGGGTAGGAGGGAGATGCAGATGCAGAATCTTGTCAGTGTGTGAGTGCATGTATAACTTACTCAGTATTTCCATAAAACTCAAACAATATGAGAAGTAGGGGTCAAGAGGGATCAGTAGTGAACAGTAGCTGCATAGTGGCCCAAAGGTGGAGGAGGGCCATTGCAGGAGCACATAATAATGAGGGTACTCTGGCATGCCACTCGGGACAAGGCTCCGGGGAGCCACAACCACATTGCATTACTGGGGACTCAGGCTGTGAGCGTTCCAGGATCTATCCCTCATACGGTACAAAATTACAGTGAAGCTGAACGAAACCATCCTCAGATCTCTTCCTGGCTCTTTCTCTATAATTCACACACATGCAGCATGATGACATAAGCATATCACCTGTGTTATTAAGACTTATGGAGAGTGCTCTCAGGGACTTGGAATGAATTAGATGTTTGGAAACATTATCAGGGATTTACAATGAATTGTGTTGGATGTTATACCAGGACAACTAATGAATGAATTGAGGGGTGGGAGAGTATGCTATCAGGGACATATGAGTTGAGTGGACCGGGAGGATGATACACAGGGGGTTATTGTATCATGAATTGAGGTAGACAAGGACACTATTGGGGACTTATATTTAATTGGGTCAAGGGGAAAGATCCTGTAAAGGGACTTATAATGAATTGGGGAGTGGAGTGGACATCAGGGGATTATATTGAACTATAGGTGTGAAAGAATGTTATACCAGGACTTAAAATATATTCGGGATCAGAGCGAACACTATCAGGGAGTTATAATAAAATGGGTGGTGTTGAATAACAAAGATACAGGGTATCATGGAAATATAATAAGCAGATATGTTTTCCGGGTCTCTGGCTCAGGAGTAACCCCCCCTCCCTCCAGAGCCCTGCCAAATTAACAGCCAGGGGAAGATTTCCTTGTCAGGAGATGGAACAGATATATTTGAATTAGCTTATCACACCTTCCACCAGTTCTTCAAAGACCAAAGAACCCCTGCGTAACCAGAGATGCTCCGTCTACAATCTGTATACACAGGGGCGGAGTACAAGTTTCCTACAGGAATATAGCTTGGCTGATCAAAGAGATAGGGCAGCCATATTGTCTCCATTGGGGAAGTATTAATATTGCGAGATTCATATGTCCCCCAGATATGGCGGGCATACTGCTGATCTCAAAATTCCATAACGCACATCTCACATGTTTCCGCTTAATTGTAGGACATATGGGAGAGCCACAAATTAATATCTGCCCTCAGAACTTACCGGATTCCCCGTGTGTGGTATCCACCTTCTGCTAAAATCATAATATAAAAAATGAAGGTAATATCGTCAGCGTGGGATGCTCCCACATGGAGATATGAGGACCATGAGGATTCCAAAATGTTGGAAGAGGGGAAAACCCCCTCCCTTACATGGTGTCAGCAGAGGTGGGGCTGCGGGTCGGACAGAGGTTAATAAAAGCCTGTGTCTTAGTACACACTGGGTCAATGCCAGAGGATATGCATTCTGTGTATAGGATTGTCCAGTTCCCAGGGGCTGCCTCTCCCCCTATAGCTGAGCCATAATCTGTGACCAGGTGTAGTAATCTTTCATTTTTTTCTTTTTTATTTTATGTAATTGTATACTGTATGTGCATTGTTCCCTTTTGTAAACTCTTGTATATTTTTTATAAACACTGCCTGCTATTTTGGATTAAATATATAAAATTTAATAGTTTCTTTCCTCATGCTCTATATTTATAAATCCACAACCCGAAGGGCCTTATGCTATCTGAAACGGGTCCCCAGCTCCCTGTAGAAAGTCTGGGTGGTGGCAACATAATTATTATTGCATAGAATTATTGGAGTGTTATCATTAAGGGTACCGAGGTATATATATATATTCCATTAGCGGGAATCGGTGATATATACATTTATCCTTGCTGTGAGACCTCCAATATTTGGCATTATCAACTCAGCAGCCTCATTTTATGCACTATACTGCAGTACCAAAAGTGGCCTGCCGACAAGGGGGACGCTAGAGAGTAGTCGTGTTCTTGACAAATCAGTGAACAGCTGCGGAATATCTGAGTGACTCCCCAGCTGTTCGTGACACAGGGATTTATAATGTTCTGGAGGATTGGACAGGATGCTATCAGGGAACCAGGGACTTATAATGACTTGGGGGTGGAGGAGGATGCTATCAGGGACTTCTAATGAATGTAGCAAGTGGGAAATAACACCATACATAGATTTATCATGAACTGAAAGTTGGGGCAAGCGCAATTGGGCTCTTAAAGTGAACGGGGGGTAGGAGAGAACACTATACAGGTTATACAGGAACCTTTAATGATTTGGGGGTTTTAGAGGCTGCTATCAAGGACTTATAAGGAGTTTGGGGATGGGAGATAATGCTACACAGGGACTTATGGAGATAGTGACTTGTTCATTTAATACAGGTATGAGTGCAGAGTAGGAGGCTTTCTTAAAAAAAAAATAACAGATCTGTAACAGCCAGAATTCTTGCTAGTTGGTTGGTGATCAAATACTTATGCAATAATAAGCAAATTAATTATTTAAAAATCATATATGATTTTCTGGACTGTCTGTCACAGTTGAAGTGTACCTACGATAAAAATTACAGACCTCTCCATTCTTTGTAGGTGGGAAAACTTGCAAAATCGACCATCGAGTTCAACCCATAACCTAACATATTGATCCAGAGACAAAAACGCCATGGGGCAGACAGTAAGCTGCATATTAGAGGGCGCTTTCCTTTTCGACTCCACATATTGCAATCAAACTAGTTCCCTGGATCAAAGCCCAATCACAGCATCTAGTGTACATAACCATAACCGCGATGCTTTGGGCAGTTTAACCCCCTAAATTCTGCGAACAATAGCGATCGCAGCATCTAGATTGCTGGGAGAGGATCGATTTCCTCTAGCAAGCGATTAGGACTCGATAGCTGCCATGGTAAACCATGGTAATATTTAAATAAAAATAAATAAATCTGAATATAAACAACAAACAAATTATTATTCCAAACAAAAAAAAAAAAAACAAAGGAAAAAAGTACACATATTTGGTATTGCCGCGTCAGTAAGAATCAAACCTAAAATTAAAAACCTATAGCTCTCAGAATACAGCAATGCAAAAAAAAAAGTTTTCTATAAAACAATTTTACTGTGTAAAAGTGGCAAAACAAAAAAACTACATTACTTTTCGTTTTATATGGGGTCTGTCTTATAATCCGGAGGGGGGGCAGCAGTGGTGGTGGAGTGGGAAAACAGGAGGCATGTGCGGTGGTGGAGTAGGGCGATACTGCGGGCAGTTCAGCGGGTGTTCCAGGTGCTCGCTGTGGGCACTGTGAGGCAGGAGGAATATCCAAAAACTGTTGGCGATGTGGACTTCAAACAAATGGCGCCCGGAGTCGGTGCATGTGTGACACCCTGGACTATACAGGGGTCACAGGTAACAACACACACACACCCCCACCCCCAGCAGTTCACAGCAGTCATCCCCAGTGAGACCTGATTTCTTCCCTCGGGTTCAGACAGACACACCAGGTGGGTGGAGTCAGAAAGATGGGTACGCCCACCGAGGAGTCTAGCTGGCCTGAGGCAGAAATCAAGTTCAGACAAGTCCAGGCAGAAGAAGAGAGAGGAGGTGTGCAGAGAGGCAGACACAGATTGGGGCCTAGGTTGGAGCCTAGGGCCCTCGTGTAGCCAGTCAGGCAGACAGTAGTGGCCGTCTGCAGGAGCCTGGAAGACAGTCTTGGTGGAAACGTAGGTAGCCGGGACAGGGTGGTGGCCCGTCCGGTACCGAACCGGGGAGCCAGCTGGAAACCGGAGCACAGGAGGAGCGTACAAGAAGGTGCAGGAAAGGACTTACACTACCAACCTGGGGTCAGGGGAAAAACACTGCAGCCGGCTGCGGGACCCGTCCATCCAGCCGTTTGGTTTACCAGAGACTCTGTCATTGATTGTCTGAGTGAGTACACCAGTGCCATCCGGCACCGCGCCGTGCTGCCCCTGCAACCCTGCACCCCAGCCATCCAGCCTCCCAGTATCACCACCGGACCCCGGGACCACCAACCCCTACCCACGGAGGGGGAGAACAACATCCCATCTGCTCCCTACCATCGCTCCCGGGATCCCCGTCACCAGCAGCAGTGGTGCCCATCTTCACCACAACCCGTGGGTGGCGTCACGGACTAAATCCCCCAAACCAACCACCCTTTTCACTCACGGGCGAGGAACGCCGCTTGAGTCCCCGGATCTGGCCCACCGCTCGAGCCACCGAGCAGCAGCCGCAGCAGCGCCAGACCCGAGCGTTAGCGAGCGCAGCGCAGTGTCGTCCTCCCCGCCTGCGACACATGCGCTGATGGAGCTCTCAGCTCAATGACAAGCCAAGATCTCATTTGTGAATGCTCCACCTCTGGGCGTCATTTTCCTTAAGTCCCCTGCAGGGAATCAGTGGGCCGGAGGCAGCGCGTGCGCAGATAAGATCTTGAGCCGAGAACTCCATCTGTGCAGGCACCAACTTCATCACTTGAAGCCGCAACCATCGACATTTTCAGAAAGACGGGCCCTGCCTCACTGCCCACAACACATCGCCCAGCACCACCCACAGCATAGCCCGCCGCCTGCAGTAAGCCCGTAGGACAGCGCTCACGGCCTGCAGCATCTCTCCTACCTCCTGTGACCCCTCTCCACCACTCCCAGTAAGCTACATTTGGATTATAAGACGCACCCCTCATTTACCTGTCAAAATTTAGTTTGTAAAAAATAAATAAAGAAAGCCAATTTTTTAACTGCTGTTGATTTGTTTATTCTGCCTGCCAAAGATCGCAGTATGGCACGGCCCATATTTATCCTGTGCTCTACGCTGAGCGCTTATACGAGGGATTACGTCTGAAATATGTGATTCAGAAAAAATTCCCGAAGGACAAATTCACTGTAATAAGGCAGAGGGAATCACTTTTGAACACCTGTCTTGCCTCTGGTCCGGTGGTGACCATCTTTTTAGACGTGGGCAAAAGTGCGATCATCAGTACTTTTGTTCACCTTTGAAAAGACAAATACTGCTGCATCAGTACTACTCTTGTACTGACACTCCTCTCATCTGCCAACTTACCAAACTTGCTGAGGTGTGCCAGATCAGGCCTAGCCCCCTGGCACTCTTACCTCTACCTTCTGTCATCCAGTTAGCTGCCTTACTGTCCTGCAGCGCCATACTACGGTCCCTACCCCATATCTAAATCAGTGAGTGAGGAAGCCCAATGTGAAATGCACCTTGGTGGTCTCTGGGGAGTTCATCCCACTACACGGTACAATGGGTAAGCAAGACATTACTGTTGTAGTGATTTTATTTCACTGTTATGTGTACCGCCCCACTCTCAGCAGCCAAGCTGCTCGGATCCGGTCCTTCTGTGGGTGGCTCGAGGGTCTCCGGACCCAGGGGTCTCGCGGTCACTTCAATCAAAAAGGGGGGTTATGGTGGTGGATGTAGGATGTATATGTACGGACTGAGCCGTGTTAAGTTCGTGACGCCACCCACGGTGTGTGGTGAGGTTGGACACCAGCGCTGCAGTTACGGGGGCACCCGGGGGAGATGTGGTGCAGCAAGTTGTTAACCCCTCCGTGGGCAGGGATGGTGGCCCCGGGACCCGTTGGGTTTTGGTGCAGGGAGATGGGCAACCGCAGGGTGCTGGTGTACTCACTATTGCAGGAAACACACGAGTCTCTAGTAAACCAAGGTGATGGTGGTCGGTGCCCACAGCCGGCTGCGTTCTGGTCCCCCCACCCGGCTGGTGGTCTCTGTCTTTCTCCTGCACCTTTGTAGAATGGTGGACTGCCTGTGCTTGCAACTTCAAGAGTCCGCTCCCAGCTGGATGTGGCCTAAGGAGCCCTTGCCCGCACACGCTGGCCTGTGGGATCTCTGAGCCTTGGCGGTGGCCTTTTATCCCCCTCCGTGAGCTGTTGTCTTCTAATAGGGACTTTGGGTGGGACAGGACCTCTAGTCCTGGCCTCAATTGGTTAATTAACCAGTTCCAGTAGCTTCTGGACTTGGCTTCAGGGTCCGAGTACCCCCCTGTCTGTTCTGGTTTCCGAGTCGGTTCCCCGGGTCAGTACCAGCAGGCTACAACCCTGTCCACCGTTTTCCCGGCTCCTGCAGACGGAGACCACCGTCTGCCACCTAGCCAAGGCACCAGGGCTCCTACCCTGGTGCCGTTCAATTTGGGATTTTCGCCTCTGCTGGAGCTGCACACAGCTCCAGCCCGCACTCCTCTCCAACTTGAACTCTAACAGGATCTCTCTTAACTTTCCCGCCCCGGGCTGTCTAGACTCCTTGGTGGGCGTCTTCCAACCACCTGGTTCCGCCCCCTGGGGTGTCTATCTAGCCCTGAAGGAGGTGACTAGGGTTTTCTGGTTGGCTGCTGTCACCTGTGAGGGAAAGGTGTTGTGCAGGGGCCTATTTGTGACTACCTGGCCCGGCCAGGGCGTCACATATACACTTTCATCAAAGTTGACATTCTCTGTGTTTATTTGTCATTGGCGTATGTGCAATTTTTTTTCCATCTGCAATAGGGGGAAAAATTGTTTTTAAAAATACAAAACAACACTGTTTACCTGCATACCTATAGTGGTGTAAAATAAATAAAAAAAATCGCATAGAGTCCCCCAATATTATGTTACCCAGGACTGATAAAGCATACAGCTACAGGCTGCAGCCCTCAACCATGTGCTTATTTGGTCTTTGTATCAAAATAAGAGGGACCCCCTGTGCCTTTTTAAAAATGATTTAAATAAATAACTTAAAAAAATCGATGTGTGGTCTGGTATTTTCAGGCTGGTGAAAGCCATGGTTATTGGGCCCCCAGCCTAAAAATAGCAGCTTGCAGCCTCCCAGAATTATCACATCCATTACATATATTGGGTTAATGCTAGCTCATAACTGCCACTAGATTACAGATTAGTAATGGGAGGCATCTATGAGATCCCCCATTACTAATTGGTAAGTGAATGCAATGTGGTTTTGATGCCGTATTGTTACAACTTTTTTCCAGAAGATGCAGATTTGGTGCAGGAATATAGTGTATAAATTTCAGCACCAGATCTGCATCTCTTGGCAAAGAAAACACACAAAAACGGTTTTTATGCTGTTTTGGTGCGATTTTCAGCCAGGAGATGAAAATTTAATGCTAAAATGTCTGCACCAGATTATTGTATCAAATTTGCATCTACTGGCAGAAGACCGCACCACAACAGCGTCAATACTGTTTTTGTGCATTTTTGTTGCCAAGAGATGCAGCTTTGATGCTGTAATTTATACACTATATTCCTGCACCAAATCTGAATCTCATAGTAAAAAATTGCATTAATACGGCATCAAAATCGCATTGTGTTTTGATGTGTTTTTTTGCCACAAGATGCAGATTGGGTGCAGGGATATGGTGTATAAATCGTGGGAACCTCCAGCTGTGACCACAGCTAAACTGATAGACATCACCGCTCACAACTGTGGCTCAGTCAGTCTCTGCCTGAAGCCACAGCATGCTAACATGTTCTGTGCCCGCGCGCTGTGACGTCAGTGTGGGTTTTTTTGTATTTTATTTCAAATAAAGGATTTTTTAGGTGTTTTTGTTTATTTCTTTTCACTTACAAATTAGTAATGGAGGGGTCTCATAGATGCCTCTCATTACTACTCTAGGGATTAGTGGCAGCTGTGAGCTGTCATTAACCCCTTATATTACCCTCATTGCCACTGCACCAAAAATACCGGGATTGTCACAACTAATGTATGCAACATATTTAGAAGGCTGCTATTTGTAGGCTGGTGGGTGCAATAACCATGGGTCTCCCCAGTCTTAGAATACTAGCCCCCAGCTGTTGGTTTTATCATAGCTGGATATTAAAATTGAAGGGGACTGCACGACGATTTTTTAAATTATTTATTTAAATATTTTTTTTTTAAAAAGCCACAGATGGTCCCTCTTATTTTAATACACAGCCAAGATAAGCACTAGTGGCTGCAGCCTCCAGCCATATGTTTTATCTGTGCTGGGTATGATAATATGGGGAACCCAAGGTCAATTTTTTAATTTATTCATTTTCATACCACTTATACCATACATAAATAACAAATTCCATAGGGATTACATATAGTGCGTCCCTTACAAACAAGGGGCATGAAGCATACTCAAATGCAATAAAAACAGGAGAAACACGAGTATAATGCTTGAAAAATGATTTTATTGATAACAGTGGCAATTAAAAACCCCCCAAGCAGGGTAGGGAAATAAGAAAAAGAAGTGAAATGGAGAGGACCAGGAAAAATGGTTTAAGAGCCAATCAGGGGTAACAGTATGTCCGGCAAATACAGGGACAATAAATACAAATAATTGCACAATGCCCAAGTACAAGATTAAGCAAGGGGGACGGACACACGTTGATATAAATAACAAATATAATAAATATAAAGTGCCTGAGAGTATGTAAACATAGACTGAATGTGCGTGCCGGAGCTAAAGTGCTAATAGTATATCCGGCGCCTCCAAATAAGGTGCACACTTCAATAATCAAACCAGTCTCACAAGGCACAAAACATCATGAAAAAAGATCAGCAAACCATGAGTCCTGGATCCCAGAGAAAACACCTACGTACGTTTCACAAGAGTGAGGTAACCACCAGCTTCATCAGGGTGAGAAAGAAAAGTGATCCCAGGATGCGAAATGCCCTGTTTTAAACCCTCCTTTGAATACCATAATAGTGGCCAGCTGAGCATATTACTCAGACATTGCTGAAGGCGGCGCGTGCGCACAAGGTCCCCCCCTCCCCATCCACCGGATCCAGCCGTCCGGACATAGTGCGCACGCGCGGGCGGCACGGCAACAGCCATGACGCCCGCGCATGCGCAGAGGCCCAAAGGACGCCGAAGACGGAGGGCGGGGGACGAGGAGCAAGCACGCACGCGCACAAGCAGTGTGAGGTAATAGGAGCCAGGACATGCAAGAGGAAACCTATATCTATAACTGCGATGCCAAAGATTACATTATAATAGCAGGCAATGTAAGATGATAATGGCCGAAACATGTAGATGTGTTTGTGAAGCTGGTCATGGATGATCTTAGAACCATCCCTACTAGACGCAGTTTTGACAACCTTACACATCGACAGCGAAATGCACTTGAACAACTTAAATTGATGGATGACATAGTTATTAAACCTGCAGACAAGGGGGGGAACATAGTGGTGTGGCCGGTGGAGAAATACGAGAAGGAGGCATTTCGCCAACTTAAAGACAAAGTAACCTACAGCAGACTACACTTCTGCCCCTTATCCTCCTTCTCTGCTCAGCTAGAAGGGATTCTTACTAAAGCTGTTGATGATGGCATTATTGACAAAAAAATGGCTGAGGGCCTCACTGTCAAATATCCTCGTGTCCCCACATTTTATCTCCTTCCAAAAATCCACAAAGATGCCGCCACCCCGCCGGGACGTCCGATTGTGTCTGGCATCGAGGGTTTGTGTGATCCGGTATGTAAATTTATTGATTTTCACCTCAAATCACTAGTGGACACACTGCCCTCGTTTGTCAAGGACACTACGGACGTCCTAAACAGGATTGACGGCATCTTTGTGGAGGAGGACATGTATTTTGTTACAGCCGATGTGGAGACTTTATACACTATTATTAGACACGAGGATGGTTTGGCAGCGGTACGTTTTTATTTGGAGGCCGCCGGTCAGGATGGCGGGATGGTCGATTTTATCGTGGAACTCCTCCGTTTTGCCCTGACGCATAATTTCTTTGTTTTTAAGGATGTCTTTTATCTTCAGCAGCGCGGAACTGCGATGGGCGCGGCCTGTGCGCCTTCGTACGCCAACCTCTTCCTGGGTTTCTGGGAGAGGTTGGTTTTTGGTGACGAGGGCGTGGAGGCCAGCGCCCATGTGCAGTGCTGGCTGCGTTTTATCGATGACATTTTTATGATTTGGCAGGGCACAACGGGGGAGCTCGAGCTTTTTATGCAGAACCTCAACCGCAATGATTTTGGTATCAGGTTAACATATAAATATAGTAAGACTCACATAGATTTTCTTGATATCAACATTGCGGTTGATTCATGTAATATGGTACAAACTGACGTTTTTAGAAAGAGTACCTCTACTAATGCATTTTTACATGCTTCATCAGCCCACGATTCTTCGACCATCCGTGCTATCCCTACGGGCCAGTTTCTGCGCATGAAGCGCATTTGCTCCACCTCAGAGAAATTTGAGGCACAGTCAACGGATCTGCGTCGCCGGTTCTTGGAGAGAGGTTATAGTAAACGCAATATTAAACATGGATATTTAAGAGCAAAAAATACTCCCCGTAATGAGCTATTGCAGTATAAAAAGAAAACCTCTGTCCGAGATCCGGTGATCAGATTTATTGGTACCTATAATGCACAGTGGGACACTATGCGTTCCGTTCTGAAGCGGCATTGGCCGATACTTAGAACGGACCCCATTTTGTCTAATCTTCTTACTGATTTTCCCTCAATGACCTCTAGAAGAGCACCGAACTTACGAGATGCTTTAGTCCACAGCCATTATATTCCTCCTATTAGGAATCCTTTTGGTAGTCGGGGACCCAATCATGGCTGTTTTCCATGTGGCCACTGCGTGGCGTGTCCCAATGTTCTTCGTTGTGCCACATTCCACTCCGCTGATCGCGGACGTAGTTTCAGGATTAGACATCATATTTCATGTGGCACAACTCATGTGGTTTACTTTGCCACTTGTGCATGCTCCCTCATCTACGTCGGCCTCACTTCCCGTGAGCTCCGGGTGCGGGTGAGGGAGCATGTGAGGGACATTGGGGCGGCCAGGTCAGTGGATGATGTCTCCCTCTTAAAGACTTTGCCACGTCACTTTCTGAACTACCACAATTGTGACCCTAGCTCATTGAAGGTGAGGGGGATTGATGTTATCCACGGTGGCAATAGAGGTGGAAACCTAAAAAAACTTTTGGCCCGTTGTGAAGCAAGGTGGATTGCCGTCCTGGGGACCCTCACTCCAAATGGCCTCAATGAGAACATTAGTTTCTCATCTTTTTTATGAGTCCTCTTTATGTATTTCTTTATTTTGATCCTCAGTTTTTTCCTCCTGGGGTTTTTTCTCTTTTTTTCTTTTCTTTTTTTCTTAATTATTTTTCTCTGCGTCACTTTTTCATTTTTCCTTCCCTGGATGTGTTATTGATATTATGTTTCTATATAGATTTCTTTTATTTTTCTTTTAGATGTAGTTTACTTTTTCTACACTTCCTTGATGATGTTTGTGTCCTGACCCCCATCATGTTATGGCCCTGGCTGTTTCTGAGAGCCTGAAGATAATGGACATGCCTTACAGTATGACCTCGGACCATCTGCAGCCTTCCTATATGCGTTGTTATTATAATATAACCTTTGGCATCACAGTCATATGTATATGTTTCTTTCTACATGTTTCGGCCATTATCATCTTACATTGCCTGCTATTATAATGTAATCTTTGGCATCGCAGTTATAGATATAGGTTTCCTCTTGCATGTCCTGGCTCCTATTACCTCACACTGCTTGTGCGCGTGCGTGCTTGCTCCTCGTCCCCCGCCCTCCGTCTTCGGCGTCCTTTGGGCCTCTGCGCATGCGCGGGCGTCATGGCTGTTGCCGTGCCGCCCGCGCGTGCGCACTATGTCCGGACGGCTGGATCCGGTGGATGGGGAGGGGGGGACCTTGTGCGCACGCGCCGCCTTCAGCAATGTCTGAGTAATATGCTCAGCTGGCCACTATTATGGTATTCAAAGGAGGGTTTAAAACAGGGCATTTCGCATCCTGGGATCACTTTTCTTTCTCACCCTGATGAAGCTGGTGGTTACCTCACTCTTGTGAAACGTACGTAGGTGTTTTCTCTGGGATCCAGGACTCATGGTTTGCTGATCTTTTTTCATGATGTTTTGTGCCTTGTGAGACTGGTTTGATTATTGAAGTGTGCACCTTATTTGGAGGCGCCGGATATACTATTAGCACTTTAGCTCCGGCACGCACATTCAGTCTATGTTTACATACTCTCAGGCACTTTATATTTATTATATTTGTTATTTATATCAACGTGTGTCCGTCCCCCTTGTTTAATCTTGTACTTGGGCATTGTGCAATTATTTGTATTTATTGTCCCTGTATTTGCCGGACATACTGTTACCCCTGATTGGCTCTTAAACCATTTTTCCTGGTCCTCTCCATTTCACTTCTTTTTCTTATTTCCCTACCCTGCTTGGGGGGTTTTAAATTGCCACTGTTATCAATAAAATCATTTTTCAAGCATTATACTCGTGTTTCTCCTGTTTTTATAACACTTATACCATACATGTAGACAGCGTGTGAGATTCTAAGCACCTAGACATGCTGTCACACAGGGTTGGACACGGTCCGACTGCAACCAATCATAGATGCTGGGACTTCCAGTGGGCGCAGTGGAAGCAGTGAATATGCGTGAGAGAGATGAGCCAGCCTGGAAATAGTGTTACAGGTGCGGGGGAGACTCGATAAGTATGACGCTCCTGCTTTATTCCCGATTTTCTTTCTTTTTCCTTCATTTTTTATAACTAATCCAGATAGTTACATGGAGCTCCCTGAGAACTCCATGTCTATGGTTGGTGCACGGATACTAGGTATCGCAAATTTTACCATTTGGGTTCGCCCATCTCTAGTGGCTAACTCACAAAGTGTGTGTGTCACAAACAATTATTTTCCTGCACATCTGTTTTATGAGTCAATTTTTACATCCATAAAAGCCAGGCCAATATAGACCCATGCTGACTGTTTGCACATCTACCAACCTACCATTTATTATTTCATAATTTTTGGGAAGGGGGTTGAATATTGCTTTGAAGGTGGAAAAAAATTTAATAATGTAGACATGTAACTGGTATCTTTGCTTTTGTACATTTGTTTCACAAGTTTATCTATACATATCTATATTGCTAACCTTCTGTCACATTTTGTAATGCTCACAGCCGGTGTAAGAGCAGCAAGCGGGATTAGTGAAGAACCCACTGGACCACAGGGCGAACCTGGGGTTAACTAAGTAACCACCGCGAGGCAGACGCCAGGTACCACTCCCAGGGCAGTGACTGGTACTGTGGCAACTGATCCCAGGACAGGTGATGGACTCAGGTACAGGCAGGATGACAGAGGCAGGCTGGACAGGTGGATCTGGACAGGAATGATGGGCATGGCAGAGACAGACAGGTATGGGAAGACTGACTCAGGTGATGGACACAGAGACCTGACAACTAGCTAGCAGACTGGTATACTTACTAACTGAATGTGTTGCACAGGCACCTCCCCTAATGGGGGTGTGCCTTAAATACACAGTGCCTCTCTCATAAGAGATGGGCTGGTGTGCGCACATCTTAGGTGCACTCCCGGGAACACTGTGTGGCATGTACAGGGCACAGGAGGAGAAGGAGGCAGCAGCACACGTCGATGGATGGGGAAGTGCGGGGGTTGACGCAACTCGGCCGGCGGCGAGTAAGTTGTCGTCTCTGCAGAGATGCCGGCGCCACACATTTTGCTTTCTGTTCATGTACCTACCTACCTATATACTTATATGTACCTACTTCTATGTCCTTTTTGACTTGAATACTTGGTATCAAAAACATTGTCAAAAGCTAATTAATAAAAGGTCAATGGCAATGAATAGGGTAGTGGAAAAGAAAATATTTCAGGTCTAAGAATGTTGGCCACTAGCAGCAGCAGAAGCACGCCAGCACTGATACCAGCTGTCCGGGCAGTAGCGATTCCAAATGCATATACCAATTGGTCTCTTCTGCCTCCGAGGTCATTATCAAATATATAGCACATCACTTGTATCACAGTAAGATGATACTACCTCTTACAGTGACATCATCATTTGAAGTCAGTGTTAAGAACAAAATAGTCTGCCTAAATCCAAATGACTAAGAGGGATAATTTTTGGACAGTTTGTTAATTTTAAAAACAATAAAAAGTCTTTAATGGTGCTGTGAATAAATGGGCTTGGTTACCACCAAGTTATTATTTGCTTCTGCGGTGAGATTACTCTGACATTACTAAGGCTAAGTTTGTGTTAAAAAGATCGAAAGCAGTGGGACACAGTCCCAGGAGACCAAAGAATGTTATACACCTATTTTTAGGTAAGTTAGAGTATCTGAGTTTTGCAGCAAATCTATTTGTTGTAAGTCGAATTTCAAAAGACTTGATTATCTTTAGTCATAATGTAAGGAAGGGACTAAGGACAAATGGATAGAAACAATAGCACAGAATATTTATATAGATAAATATGCTTACATTATAGGCAGTGTCTTGAAATGACTTAAAGGGGTGGTTCACCCATATTTTTTATTGTATAGATCGATATTATATTGAGAAACAATGTTTCTCTCAAATACCTTATGTTGGCTATAGTGCCTGTGAGAGATTGTTACGGGTCGTCGGTGAGGCTTTTGCGACTGAGGCTAAGTCCTGTAGTGGGGCTTCTGAGCATATGTGTTAGGGCCAGGTGGACGGGCAGACCCAGGAGGTGGATACACTGGGCTGAACACCTCACCGAGGGCAAGGTGCCCGGTAGCCGGAGCACTACAGGTAGCAGGACAGTCCGTTCAGAGGAGTGTAGAAGTCCCTGGGACCACGGAGTCACTGAAGGTAGTCCGGGTGACGGAGCTCAGGTTCGGAGGCCGAGATGACGTCAGGCAGAGTCCGGAACCGACGGAGCGAGAAGACGGGTCACCACAGGGATCGGAGATGGTATGAACTTGACGGGATGGCAGACCGTCACCGTTCGGGGTTCGGGTATCGTCAGAACCGGTTGGCGAGGCAGGAGCAGCTCTAGGAGAGAGATAGGTAAGTATACCACAAAACACAAGGACACCTGACTCCTAGCTTAGCAAAACACGAAGAACAGGCCCCGCCCACTTGGAAAGGATCTCCCTATATACCCTGTACCTGATTCTTCAATATCCTGTTGGAGGACACTGGCCCTTTAAGAGAGGGTCAATGACCGCGTGCGCGCCCTAATGCGCATGCGCGAGGCCCGGGTGCCAGAAGCCAGAGCAGGGAGCGGTGAACAGGAGGCAGGAGAGCCGGGCTGGAGCAGGGTTGCCGACGGACGCCGGGAGCGGGGACCAGGCTGCCTGGGGACCGCAGGTGATGGGGCATGGAGGCTGTGGAGCGGGGGACGCCTGGCAGAGGAGCCGGGAAGCGAGGCAGGGGAGCCGGGGAGCGTGGCAGGGGAGCCGGGAAGCGAGGCAGGGGAGCCGGAGAGCGTAACCGGGGAGCCGGGGAGCGTGGCAGTACCCCCTCCCCCACACCCCCCTCCCCGCAACCGGGACAGGAAGGCACGTATCTGGGGAGTACCCACATTCTCCCGGGGTTCCCAGGACCTATCCTCAGGACCATACCCTGCCCAGTCCACCAGGAAGAACTGTCGGCCCCGCACGGTTTTCATGGCCACGATATCCCTTACCGCATAGATGTCATCATCAGCAATAGGAGGAGGAGCAGAACTGACAGCAGCAGAGAAGGGACCAAGAACAACCGGCTTGAGCAGGGAGACGTGGAAGGAGTTGTGTATCCTCATCGTGGCCGGGAGCTGCAGCTTGTAGGAGACCTCATTTATTTTGCTGAGGACTTTAAACGGCCCGATGTAGCGAGGGCCCAGCTTGTATGATGGTAGCTTCAATCGGACGTACTTGGAAGCAAGCCAGACCAGATCTCCTGGAGAGAAACACGGAGGATCCAGACGCCTCTTGTCCGCGTGTCTCTTCATCCACAGGGAAGCACGTCCAAGGGACGTCTTGACAGAGTCCCAAATTGTCGTAAAGTCACGGACTAAAGCATCAGCAGCAGGGACATCCGAGGAAGAGGATACAGGTAAAGGGACGGAAGGGTGAAGTCCGTAAATGACGTGGAAGGGAGAGCTGGAGGAGGACTCACTGACGTGGTGGTTATGGGAGAATTCAGCCCAAGGAAGAAGCGTGGACCAGTCGTCGTGATGGGCGTTAACGTAGTGACGTAAGAAGGAGGTCAAGATCTGATTGACTCGTTCCACTTGGCCATTCGACTGAGGATGGTAGGCTGAAGAAAAGTCCAGAGTCACTCCCAGATGTTTGCAGAGGGCCCTCCAGAAGCGGGAGGTAAACTGAGTTCCTCTGTCGGACACAATGTGTGATGGAAAGCCATGCAACCGGAAGATGTGCTGTATGTAAGCGTCAGCGAGTTCCTGGGCAGAAGGCAGTCCAGCCATAGGGACGAAATGAGCCATTTTGGAGAACCGATCCACCACGACCCATATGACTGTGTGTCCGGAGGACAGGGGCAAGTCCGTAATAAAGTCCATTGCAATGTGTTGCCACGGAACGGAGGGTATAGGCAGAGGCAGAAGACGACCATATGGCAGGTGTTTGGGCGTCTTGTTCCTGGCACAAGAGGAGCAGGCTGAGACAAAAGAAGCGACGTCCGTGCGAAGGGATGGCCACCAGTAGTGACGTACAATTGTACTCCATGTTTTCTTCTGACCAGCATGGCCGGCTATTTTCGAGGCATGGCCCCAGTGCAACACTTTTTGCCTGTCAGTCTCAGAGACATAGGTCTTCCCGGGCGGTATCTGGGCCAGGGTGACAGGGGCCACCGGAATGATTTTACTAGGGCAGATGATGGGCTGGGATGTCTCCTCCTCCTGCTCCATGGGCATGAATGACCTGGACAAGGCATCTGCTCGTACATTCTTGTCCGCGGGTCGAAAATGGAGCTGAAAATCGAACCTGGCAAAGAACAAGGACCACCTGGCTTGCCGTGGGTTCAGTCGCTGAGCGGACCGCAGGTATTCCAGGTTCTTGTGGTCCGTGTAAATGATCACGGGGTACACTGCTCCCTCCAGAAGGTAGCGCCACTCCTCCAGAGCCAGTTTGACTGCTAATAGCTCTCGGTCACCGATGGTGTAGTTGCGTTCAGGCGCTGAGAAGCTCTTGGAGTAGAAACCGCAAGTAACCATCTTCCCGGAGGAGGACTTCTGCATGAGCACTGCTCCGGCTCCCGAGGAGGAGGCATCCACCTCCAAGGTGAACTGTCGGTTTAACTCAGGACGGTGGAGCACAG
The DNA here is from genome assembly GCF_048569485.1 of Anomaloglossus baeobatrachus. Taxonomy (NCBI): domain Eukaryota; kingdom Metazoa; phylum Chordata; class Amphibia; order Anura; family Aromobatidae; genus Anomaloglossus; species Anomaloglossus baeobatrachus. The sequence goes on along the minus strand of NC_134357.1, from coordinate 434,676,241 downwards.
GGGAAGAAGCAAATGCCTGTTTCAGGGAGCCAAACGCGGCGTCGGCCGCAGGTGACCAGTCCTTTGGATTAGCCCCCTTCTTGGTCAAGGCAGAGAGAGGTGCAGTCAGAGCAGAGAAGTGAGGGATGAACTGACGGTAATAGTTTGCGAATCCCAGAAAGCATTGGATTGCCTTCAGTCCGGAAAGAGGGGGCCAGTTGAGAATGGAAGAGACCTTCTCCGGGTCCATCTGCAGACCGGTATCGGAGATTACGTAACCCAGGAAGGGAAGAGAAGACTGCTCGAAGACACACTTCTCGTACTTGGCGTACAGACGATTCTCTCTCAGTCTTTGTAGTACCAGCTGCACGTTCTCTCTGTGGGTCTGGAGGTCCGGAGAGAAGACCAGGATATCATCAAGATACACCACCACACAGACGTAGAGAAGGTCCCGGAACACGTCGTTCACCAATTCCTGAAAGACTGCTGGTGCGTTACACAGGCCGAAGGGCATCACACAGTATTTATAGTGCCCATCGCGAGTATTGAATGCGGTCTTCCATTCGTCCCCAGAGCGGATGCGGACCAGGTTGTAGGCACCCCGAAGATCCAACTTGGTAAACACACGAGCTCCTCTAAGCCGATCAAACAATTCGGGGATGAGCGACAGGGGGTATTTATTTTTCACGGTGATTTGGTTCAATCCCCGGTAGTCAATGCATGGGCGTAGGTCGCCCTCTTTCTTCTTAACGAAGAAGAAGCCTGCTCCCGCAGGAGAGGAGGATCTCCGAATGAATCCCCTTGCCAGGTTCTCCGTGATGTAGGCAGACATGGCCCTTGTTTCAGCAGGAGACAGCGGATATATCCGTCCTCGAGGTGGTGTAGTTCCCGGGAGTAGGTCGATGGCACAGTCATAAGGACGATGTGGCGGAAGTACCTCTGACTCCTTTTTATCAAAGACGTCCGCGAAGGACCAATAGGCCGAGGGCAGTCCCGGTAGGGACTCCGGAACCGGAGGTCGTCGGATGGGCTGTATAGTTTTCAGACAGTTCTCGTGGCAAGAGGAGCCCCATCGGGTGATTTCACCAGTACCCCAGCTGACTGACGGTTCGTGTGTCCGTAACCAGGGGAGTCCCAGCAGGATTTGATGAGACATGTGTGGGAGGACGTAGAGAGCGATGTTCTCGGTGTGCAGGGCACCGATACGCAGTTCCACCGGCTTGGTGATCCACGAGATGGTGTCAGAGAGGGGTCTCCCATCTACAGAGGCAATCACGAGGGGTTTGTCGAGTGGAGTAACAGGCACCTGGTACTTGTCCACCGTGGCCTGCTGGATGAAATTGCCTGCTGCCCCGGAATCGAGGTACGCCTCGGCCGTGAAACGCGTCTCTCCCGTTGTCACTTGAACAGTCCACGTAACCGGGTCTGAGAGAGTCCCAGCACCTAGGGTGGCCTCTCCTACCAACCCTAGGCTTTGGAGTTTCCCGGCCTCTCTGGACAGGAGCGTAGAAGGTGTGTGCCCTCTCCGTAGTAGAAGCAGAGGCCCTTGGCGAGCCATTCTGCTCGGCGTTGTTCGGACTGCCGCAAACGGTCAATCTGCATGGGCTCGTGGACAGAGACACCAGACGACGCTGACTGAAGTACGGCGGGCTTCTGCGGAGGAGAGGAATGCCGTATCGGACGTCTCTCACGGGACACCTCTTTGGATCGTTCCTGGAATCTGAGGTCCACGCGGGTGGCTAGTGCGATCAGGGCATCCAGGGTGGAAGGAACATCGCGGCCTGCCAGCTCGTCCTTAATACGGCTGGAGAGTCCTTCCCAGAAGGCGGCGGTGAGGGCTTCATTGTTCCACCCCAATACTGAGGCCAAAGTGCGGAAGCGGATGGCATACTGCCCCACCGTCATGGTCCCCTGACGTAGCCTGAGGAGTGATGAGGCGGATGCAGCGGCACGTCCGGGTTTGTCAAAGGTGTTTCTAAATGCCTGCAGGAAGTCCTGGATGTTAGTGGTCACAGGGTCCTCCTTCTCCCACAAGGGGTTCATCCAGGCCAGTGCCTCACCCTCTAGATGGGACATCACAAACGCCACCTTGGCTTGGTCAGAGGCAAACAAGTGCGGAAGCAGCTTGAAATGGAGGGAGCACTGGTTTAGGAATCCTCTGCAGGTCTTGGGATCTCTGGCATATCGGGGTGGAGAGGCCAGGCGGAGTTTAGAAGCTTCCGAGGTAGCCGCCACGGGAACCGTGGCCGTGGACTGTGCAGTAGTAACCTGAGATGCCAGGGACGTGGCAGATGCTTGCAGCGTGTGCAGGTGGGTATCCACCGAGGACATGAAGGCCAGCATGCGGGACTGGGTCTCGCGCTGTCGTACGAGTTCCTGCTGCAGGGTGCCCAGCTGGGCCGCTAGTGCTTCGGCGGGATCCATGGCCTGTTCTTACTGTTAGGGCCAGGTGGACGGGCAGACCCAGGAGGTGGATCCACTGGGCTGAACACTTCACCGAGGGCAAGGTGCCCGGTAGCCGGAGCACTACAGGTAGCAGGACAGTCCGTTCAGAGGAGTGTAGAAGTCCCTGGGACCACGGAGTCACTGAAGGTAGTCCGGGTGACGGAGCTCAGGTTCGGAGGCCGAGATGACGTCAGGCAGAGTCCGAAACCGACGGAGCGAGAAGACTGGTCACCACAGGGATCGGAGATGGTATGAACTTGACGGGATGGCAGACCGTCACCGTTCGGGGTTCGGGTATCGTCAGAACCGGTTGGCGAGGCAGGAGCGGCTCTAGGAGAGAGATAGGTAAGTATACCACAAAACACAAGGAGACCTGACTCCTAGCTTAGCAAAACACGAAGAACAGGCCCCGCCCACTTGGAAAGGATCTCCCTATATACCCTGTACCTGATTCTTCAATATCCTGTTGGAGGACACTGGCCCTTTAAGAGAGGGTCAATGACCGCGCGCGCGCCCTAATGCGCATGCGCGAGGGCCGGGTGCCAGAAGCCAGAGCAGGGAGCGGTGAACAGGAGGCAGGAGAGCCGGGCTGGAGCAGGGTTGCCGACGGACGCCGTGAGCGGGGACCAGGCTGCCTGGGGACCGCAGGTGATGGGGCATGGAGGCTGTGGAGCGGGGGACGCCTGGCAGAGGAGCCGGGAAGCGAGGCAGGGGAGCCGGGGAGCGTGGCAGAGGAGCCGGGAAGCGAGGCAGGGGAGCCGGAGAGCGTGGCCGGGGAGCCGGGGAGCGTGACAGTATACGAGCTTTAAAAAAAAAAAAAAAAAAAAAAAAAAAAAAAGCGAGCATATGCAAGCTTGCAAGCAGGCTTTTTGTTCTAAGTCCCCTTTTGCTCGTTCTGAGCATGCTCGGCATGGCAATGTCGATTGGTCGTGATCCGAGATCACATGACTATGACGTGTCGCTTCCTGATTGGCCATGGCTAACTTCATCGATGACACGGGATCACATGACCGTGACATGCTGGCTGCTGATTGGCCGCGGCTGACGTCAGTGATGACACGAGATCACATGACTATGACGTATCGCTTCCTGATTGGTCGCGGCTGAAGTCACTGATGACGAACTCGCTGGTGATTGGTGGATTGAGCCAGAAGCGCCTCCATCTTGTGGGAGGTGCTTTGTCTATATAGGACCCTGCAGCACGCTTCTTGGTGCTCAGACGTTCTTGGTGCATGCATGGGGTAGACGCCTCATGTGTGATGTCCAATACTACCCGCTTCCTTGCACTTTAGTGGAACGGGTTAGGTAGGGTCTCAGTACCACCTAGTATTATACTAAAGCCCGCTTCCATCTACCTTAGTGTAGCCGGGTTAGGCAGGGTCAGCACACTCACTGCTCTCAGTGTCTCTCTAACTCGTCTGTGCAGTTAGCATAGAAATCTCACTGACTCCCTCTGTGTGGTTAGCACAAGGAGTTCAGGCAGGGATTATCATTGAGCCTGAGCAGTACAGATAGTACTGTTTGCACCTACACACTACGTCCACATTACTATCTCTATGAATGGCAATAGAGGATTGCAATAAGCGCTCTCCGTGACCTGTAATGGTTTTCCTACCTACATTGCAGTGTGTTTGCATCCACATCAGTGTGGTAACCATCAGCATATGCGTTGTAGTTACTGTAATTGGGCAGGAGCTACAGGTCCACTCTTCATATTATTCGCATTCACACACTTGCTTCTCTATTAGTTACATTTTCTCTGTGAGGTAACAGAGAAGTTGGTTAGTGGACAGCGGTTGGGGTAACCATCCGCATATGCTTTGTAGTTCCTGTAATTGGGCAGGAGCTACAGGTCCCCTCTTCTTATCATTTTGGCATTTGCCATGTCTCTGTGATTTAACAGAAAACACTGCACTTAGGGGTACTTTGCACGCTGTGACATCACTAGCAGATGCTAGCGATGCCGAGCGCGATTGTACCCGCCCCCGTCGGACATGCGATATCTTGTGATAGCTGCCGTAGCGAACATTATCGCTACGGAAGCTTCACATGCACTTACCTGCCCTGCGTCGTCGCTCTGGCCGGCGATCCGCCTCCTTCCTAAGGGGGCAGGTCATGCGGCGTCACAGCGACGTCACACGGCAGGCGGCCAATAGAAGCGGAGGGGCGGTGATGAGCGGGACGCAAACATCCCGCCCACCTTCTCCCTTCCGCATAGCCGGTGGAGGCAGGTAAGGAGAAGTTCCTCGCTCCTGTGGCTTCATACACAGCGATGTGTGCTGCCGCAGGAACGAGGAACAACATCGTACCTGTCGCTGCAGCGAAATTATGAAAATGACCGACACTACACAGATCACCGATTTACGACGCTTTTGCGATCGTTTATCGGTGCATCTAGGCTTTACACGTTGCGACGTCGTTACTGGCGCCGGATGTGCGTCACTTTCGATTTGACCCCGATGACATTGCAGTAGCGATGTGGCATCGTGCAAAGTACCCCTTAGTCTTAAGGGGGCTTTACACGGTAGCTATATCGCTAGCAATTTCTAGCGATAGCGACCGTGTAAGTACCCGCCCCCGTCGCGCATGCGATTGTTTGTGATCGCTGCCGTAGCGAACATTATCGCTACGCAGCGTCACACATACTTACCTGGTCGGCGTCGTCGCTGTGACTGCCGAACAATCCCTCCTTCAAGGGGGAGGGACATTTGGCATCACAGCGACGTCACCGCAACGTCACTAAGCGGCCGGCCAATCAAAGCAGAGGGGCAGAGATGAGCAGGACGTAACATCCCGCCCACCTCCTTCCTTCCTCATTGGGGCCGGCGGCAGGTAAGGAGATGTTCCTCGCTCATGCGGTGTCACACATAGCGATGTGTGCTGCCGCATGAGCGATGAACCAGAACGCTAAACAGCCCTTACCGATTTTTGACTTTGGGACGACCTCTCCATGGTGAACGATTTTCACCATTTTTGAGGTCGCCTAAGGTCGCTGGTAAGTATTACACGCTGCGATATCGTTAATGACGCCGGATGTGCGTCACTAACAACTTGACCCCGGCGACCAAACATTAACGATATCGTAGCGTGTAAAGCCCCCTTTAGTGTCACTGACTCGCCCACCCCAGGGCTTTGGGACACCCGATGTCGGGCCGGACTAGTCCGGGGGTAGTCAGTGGTGGCGGGGCCCGACTCCGTGACCCTGGCGGGGTCAACTAATATGGCAGTTGTGGGGGTGGTAACTTTACTTAAAGTTTGTGGAAATAATCGTGACGCCACCTGTGGATTGCGACTAACGAGCCGCCGCTGCTGGATGAGACCTCCGGGGCTGATGGATTAGCAGCTGGGATGGTTCTGCTCCCCACAGGTAGAGCGGTTCCCCGGGGCAGCCGTTGGTGCTTATTAAAGTCTATGGTGCTTTGGAAATGGTGCAGGGCTAATCAGGACAGCGAAAAGAACCGACACAAACAACAGTCTCTTTACCTTCTTTTCTTTTACTTTGGAACAGTCCAGTCCTGGGAGACCGTCACAGGTGGTGAAGGGGATCCGGTCGGCCTGAAAGTACCTGGGATGATCTCCTTGGCCAGCCGAGTATTGAGGCCTACTCCCTGTTCTTTCTTTGCTTCTACAGGACCCTGCATTCTGGGTTTAGCAATGGCCCTCTTGCTGCTGGGACTGGTGGTACGTCCCTTTCTCGTAGGATAGGCTGCGCAGGCCCGTGATGCAGCTGTACCTTCGGGTTGTTTTGGGGGCCAGGATACCTACAGTCCTCCTGCCCTTCAGATTCGGTTAGTGTGGGATCTAACACCCTGGCAACCACAGACTCCGATGTCTAATGTCTAGTGTGTTCTTCTGAGGTGAACAGGTTCTGACCAGTTGTCTCCTAGAATCTTCTCTACGTGCCTCGCTATAGCTCCTGCTTTTCCTGGGTTGAGCTAGCCTAGCTCCAAACCCCAGTTCTCAAGACCATCTACTCAGCTCCTCTCTCCTTGAACTTCCCTAACAGACTACCTAACTCCTACCCCAGGTCAGGCTTAAGGAAGTGCTCCCTGGAACTCCAGGTTTAGAGCTCCGTCTGCTGGCCTGAGGGAGAAACGGTGTTGAATGTTGGTACTTACTGGCCAATAGACTTCCCTAATTACCTCCAGGCTCAGCATTAACCCTTTGGATCCTGGGGCGCCACATCACTGTGAGGTAACAGTGACAGTACCACTCTAGTGGTACAGTATCCCTTCCCTTGCCTTCGCCAACAGCAGATTGTTCTGCACGGTGGGCCCTTACTGCTAGATAGCCTACCTATTCCCTACCATCTGGCAGTCCCATAACAGAGGTACTATTGTAGACCGCTGTTCCCCGCTCCGTGACCTCCGGGCTCCGTGACCTCGGGGATCCGGTGATGTCACGTCAAGATCCTGACACCGCAGCTGGCCGCAGTGTCCGTGAGTGATGGGCTGTGGGCGGTGTTTCACCGCTCATCACAGCCCATCTGCTCCCTCCTTCCTCACAGCAGAGCGCTGCAAGCAGGAGACACTCTGGGCTGTGACAAGCGGTGAAACACCATCCAAAGCCCAGTGAGTCAGGAAGACTGGGGCCGGCCGCAGGGATGTAACGTGTCCGGAACTTGACGTGGCGTCACCCGATCCCCGAGGTCACGGAGCCCGGGGGTCACGGAGCGGGGAACAGCGGTCTGCAATAACGCCTCTCACAGGCACTATTGCCAACATAAGGTATTTGAGAGAAACATTATATCTCAATATAATGTCGATCTAGAAAATAAAAAATATGGGTGAACCATCCTTTTAATGTAGTGACTAGAAATGTTTTGAACTCCGAAACACTGGGTTCATCTGCGGCACAGAGTAGTTTGGAAAAGGAATGATCTCTTCTGTGAGCAGTTACCTGTCTACTCATATAATAATGCAATGTGATGTGAGGATTCTGTAAAAGGAGACAGATACTCCATTCATGTCAATGAAAGTTGTTTAACAACTTCATTTATTAGATTTCCACAGATTCCAGGACCCCGGTGGAGTCAACTAATCACCTTGAAATTTACATGAATCTAGGGTTTTTCGTAGCCCTGTTGCTGCCCCCTCCTCCGCACTGTTTGTCTCTCTCTGGATGAATAGAATATGTGGCGTTCTATTATTTGATGCTCCAGATTCCTGCCCATGACAGTAACAGACTTGTAATTATTACTGAAGTGCGTCTGACCTGCAGATGTTAAATGAGACATCGCTTTATCATCATTGCTTTTTAATGAAAACTATCTGTCTTTGTTACATCTACAAAGAGATAGATTTGTTAAAGGGGACCTGACATGCGTTCATATATCCGCATTTATTGTTACAGCCATGCTCGTGTATAACCAGTCACTGATGGCATTATTAATTTCCAGGTCTTGTCATGGCTACAATTAATGATGTCACCAGTAATTTCAAGGTGTTTATAAGAGATTAGATATTAGATTGTCCACTACTAAGTAAAATAATAACACCTATACTCACCTTTGGTGCTAGCTTCCTTCCAGCGGTGTTAACACTGGCTATCCTGAGGCTCTCTTAACATTATGTCACGCAATCCCTACAGCTAATTAGTGGCGACTTCACTTTCCCCTCCTTTGGGCAAATCAGATATCCCGAGCAAGTCAGAGAGCATGCCGCAGCTCTCAATTCCTCTGGATGTCAATACATCTAAAAGAGGGAACAATGAAGTGGCCAGTAATTCGCTGTATGGATCATGTGACATAATGTAACAAGAACCTCAGGATAGCCAGTTCTGACACTGCTGGAAAGACATCGGCATTAGAGGTGAGTATAGATGCTATTATTTTACTTGGGAAAACACAGTGTTTAAGAAGGGGTTGTCTGTGTAGTGGACACCCCCCTTAACATAATATCTATGCATTGGGAAAAAACAAAGTTAAAAAGAATACAAATGAAAAGTAGTAATATATCTGAAAGGTGGATGAGTGGGATATACCAGAAACCTGAAGCAACATGAAAATGGATATTACATAAAACATATTTAAAAATTACTCAAAGGGGTTGTCAAAGCAAAATGAACATTTCAAAGGTGAATTCCTCCTGTAAAAATAGTAAACTAAGTAATACCCACCTACTGTCACCTACTTGGATCTAGTGCAGGCTGCTCTATGGTCTGTGCTTACGCAGGAAAGGGAGATACCACTTTTCCACCATCAGCAGGATCACAGCGGACTGTGATTGGCTGCAGCAGTTAGGTGAATTCTGGTGTAGTTGCAGTAGAACTGCTGCAACATGTGATTGGCTGCAGAGGTCAGGTGACTTGAGCTGCAACGCACCAGCGCACTTCTACCAGGACAATCCATTTGAAACCTTTTTCTATGCGTCTATCTCTCTGTTCCTTTGTCTATATTATGTCTCTAATATCCCTCACTCATCCCCTTCTAATATTCATCCCTCATCTTTTTCTTGCTGTCTTGTCTTTGCCTTTTATCCGATTAACAGCTTCAGATACAGGATCTATAGATTTAATAAATATCACAATTGTTCTTTACTTTTATATTTCTTTTACAGAGTCTATTAACTGTCTTATAGACATGAGTGTCTTGTAATAGAATCACAGCAATTATAGAGGAACGACTGATAGGATTTCATTATAAATAATCAGATTTATCTACATTATTACAATTGACAATGTATAATTTTCTATTATATTGAATCCTACATAGTTTATATATCTATCATCTGTCTATCTATCTTTATATGTCTGTGTCTGTCTATCTGTCTAGCTGTCTGTCTGTTTCATTTCACCCATAAATTATGATGCCAAAAAAAGTGCCCCACAAACACTGTAAGATACCCCCCACAGTGCATTCCTCCACAGTACCCTCCCCATACACAGTATGATTGATGACTCTACTGTACTCACCCTCAACTACCTAAGCAAACTATGGTGACTCTAAAGCCTGCTTTACACACTACAAGATATCTTACGATGTGTCGGCGGGGTCACGTCGTACGTGACGCACATCCGGCATCGTAAGGTACATTGTAGTATGTGACAGCGACGTGCAATTGTGATTGAACGAAAAAACGTTCATCGCATGAACATCTTTCATTCCTGACGAATTGAACGTCAGAGTGTTTATCGTACCCGGGGTAGCGCACATCGCAGTGTGTGACACCCCGGGAACGATGAACAGATCTCACCTGCCTCCTGCGGCTCCCGGCCCACAATGCGGAAGGAAGGAGGTGGGCGGGATGTTTACGTCCCGCTCAGCTCCGCCCCTCCGCTTCTATTGGCCAGCTGCCGCGTGACGTCGATGTGACGCCAAACGTCCCTCCCACTCCAGGAAGTGGACGTTCGCCGCCCACATCGAGGTCGTATGGAAGGTAAGTATGTGTGACGGGGGTTAATCGTTTGTGCGGCACGTTCAACAAATTGAACGTGCTGCACATACGATGGGGGCGTTGCAAATCGCATACGATATCGTATGCGAAATTAAACGTGTAAAGCAGGCTTAACACAGTAAAATCCCTCAACTGTGACCACCACACAGCACCTCATGCTATACAGTGAAGATCAAAATTAGACAACAAAACACAATTTCCTAAATGTTAAGGTTGTCCAGTCCTATGTGATTATATCTTAACGTGAGTAAACTCGCAGTATTTTAAGCTTATTTCATTAATTGAATTTATTGTAAAGCACATAATAAAAATGTAAATGAGATAAATGTAAAAGAGCACGGATCAAAATTAGAGAACACTTTCAGATCGGTTAAAACAGCAAAAAGTGAGTTTTACATAAAACTTAACTTTTAATCTCTTACTTCTGAAAATGTAATCCAATATTGTGAAAAAGACAAACTACGGTTTATTTCCTTTCAGCCATTAATAAAGGGTGCTTTACACGCTGCGACATCGCTAGCGATCTCGTTAGCGATGTGACACACCAGATCGCAGATGCGATCGGCCGAGATCGCACATAGGTAGTTTTTTATAGCGCCAGTCACATGTGCGATCTCAAGCATATGGAAAAATATTGGAATATACAATGAAAAATGCTACTTGCTAATTTGAACAGGTGAATAATGAATTGCATACCTGCTATGAATATTAGGAAAAAGGAGATATTTAGCAATCGCATTGATCAATGTAACTGAGCCCCAAAACCTCGTCAAGGTATATCTCTATATTGGGGTCCCTAGCTCTGTGACCCTAACTGTGTGTCATCTCATTGCAATTAAAAACTGCTATGGGTGGAGAGGGGTAACTAAGGACTTTCTTATATAGGAGATGGAAAAAACATGGCCGAAAGGGGCGGAACCGTGTTCACATTCAGAAAAAAAACTACATATAACTGAATAGGATAACTGAAGTGAGCACTAATATATATATATGAGTGCAAGCCAAAAATACATACTATATATAAGAATAAGGCTGCACATCAAACTTAGATAATGGTATAATGCCTCAAGCATATGGAAAAATATTGGAATATACAATGAAAAATGCTACTTGCTAATTTGAACATGTGAATAATGAATTGCATACCTGCTATGAATATTAGGAAAAAGGAGATATTTAGCAATCGCATTGATCAATGTAACTGAGCCCCAAAACCTCGTCAAGGTATATCTCTATATTGGGGTCCCTAGCTCTGTGACCCTAACTGTGTGTCATCTCATTGCAATTAAAAACTGCTATGGGTGGAGAGGGGTAACTAAGGACTTTCTTATATAGGAGATGGAAAAAACATGGCCGAAAGGGGCGGAGCTGTGTTCACATTCAGAAAAAAAACTACATATAACTGAATAGGATAACTGAAGTGAGCACTAATATATATATATGAGTGCAAGCCAAAAATACATACTATATATAAGAATAAGGCTGCACATCAAACTTAGATAATGGTATAATGCCTCAAGCATATGGAAAAATATTGGAATATACAATGAAAAATGCTACTTGCTAATTTGAACATGTGAATAATGAATTGCATACCTGCTATGAATATTAGGAAAAAGGAGATATTTAGCAATCGCATTGATCAATGTAACTGAGCCCCAAAACCTCGCCAAGGTATATCTCTATATTGGTTTCCCTAGCTCTGTGACCCTAACTGTGTGTCATCTCATTGCAATTAAAAACTGCTATGGGTGGAGAGGGGTAACTAAGGACTTTCTTATATAGGAGATGGAAAAAACATGGCCGAAAGGGGCGGAGCTGTGTTCACATTCAGAAAAAAAACTACATATAACTGAATAGGATAACTGAAGTGAGCACTAATATATATATATGAGTGCAAGCCAAAAATACATACTATATATAAGAATAAGGCTGCACATCAAACTTAGATAATGGTATAATGCCTCAAGCATATGGAAAAATATTGGAATATACAATGAAAAATGCTACTTGCTAATTTGAACATGTGAATAATGAATTGCATACCTGCTATGAATATTAGGAAAAAGGAGATATTTAGCAATCGCATTGATCAATGTAACTGAGCCCCAAAACCTCGTCAAGGTATATCTCTATATTGGGGTCCCTAGCTCTGTGACCCTAACTGTGTGTCATCTCATTGCAATTAAAAACTGCTATGGGTGGAGAGGGGTAACTAAGGACTTTCTTATATAGGAGATGGAAAAAACATGGCCGAAAGGGGCGGAGCTGTGTTCACATTCAGAAAAAAAACTACATATAACTGAATAGGATAACTGAAGTGAGCACTAATATATATATATGAGTGCAAGCCAAAAATACATACTATATATAAGAATAAGGCTGCACATCAAACTTAGATAATGGTATAATGCCTCAAGCATATGGAAAAATATTGGAATATACAATGAAAAATGCTACTTGCTAATTTGAACATGTGAATAATGAATTGCATACCTGCTATGAATATTAGGAAAAAGGAGATATTTAGCAATCGCATTGATCAATGTAACTGAGCCCCAAAACCTCGTCAAGGTATATCTCTATATTGGGGTCCCTAGCTCTGTGACCCTAACTGTGTGTCATCTCATTGCAATTAAAAACTGCTATGGGTGGAGAGGGGTAACTAAGGACTTTCTTATATAGGAGATGGAAAAAACATGGCCGAAAGGGGCGGAGCTGTGTTCACATTCAGAAAAAAAACTACATATAACTGAATAGGATAACTGAAGTGAGCACTAATATATATATATGAGTGCAAGCCAAAAATACATACTATATATAAGAATAAGGCTGCACATCAAACTTAGATAATGGTATAATGCCTCAAGCATATGGAAAAATATTGGAATATACAATGAAAAATGCTACTTGCTAATTTGAACATGTGAATAATGAATTGCATACCTGCTATGAATATTAGGAAAAAGGAGATATTTAGCAATCGCATTGATCAATGTAACTGAGCCCCAAAACCTCGTCAAGGTATATCTCTATATTGGGGTCCCTAGCTCTGTGACCCTAACTGTGTGTCATCTCATTGCAATTAAAAACTGCTATGGGTGGAGAGGGGTAATTAAGGACTTTCTTATATAGGAGATGGAAAAAACATGGCCGAAAGGGGCGGAGCTGTGTTCACATTCAGAAAAAAAACTACATATAACTGAATAGGATAACTGAAGTGAGCACTAATATATATATATGAGTGCAAGCCAAAAATACATACTATATATAAGAATAAGGCTGCACATCAAACTTAGATAATGGTATAATGCCTCAAGCATATGGAAAAATATTGGAATATACAATGAAAAATGCTACTTGCTAATTTGAACATGTGAATAATGAATTGCATACCTGCTATGAATATTAGGAAAAAGGAGATATTTAGCAATCGCATTGATCAATGTAACTGAGCCCCAAAACCTCGTCAAGGTATATCTCTATATTGGGGTCCCTAGCTCTGTGACCCTAACTGTGTGTCATCTCATTGCAATTAAAAACTGCTATGGGTGGAGAGGGGTAACTAAGGACTTTCTTATATAGGAGATGGAAAAAACATGGCCGAAAGGGGCGGAGCTGTGTTCACATTCAGAAAAAAAACTACATATAACTGAATAGGATAACTGAAGTGAGCAATAATATATATATATGAGTGCAAGCCAAAAATACATACTATATATAAGAATAAGGCTGCACATCAAACTTAGATAATGGTATAATGCCTCAAGCATATGGAAAAATATTGGAATATACAATGAAAAATGCTACTTGCTAATTTGAACATGTGAATAATGAATTGCATACCTGCTATGAATATTAGGAAAAAGGAGATATTTAGCAATCACATTGATCATTGTAACTGAGCCCCAAAACCTCGTCAAGGTATATCTCTATATTGGGGTCCCTAGCTCTGTGACCCTAACTGTGTGTCATCTCATTGCAATTAAAAACTGCTATGGGTGGAGAGGGGTAACTAAGGACTTTCTTATATAGGAGATGGAAAAAACATGGCCGAAAGGGGCGGAGCTGTGTTCACATTCAGAAAAAAAACTACATATAACTGAATAGGATAACTGAAGTGAGCACTAATATATATATATGAGTGCAAGCCAAAAATACATACTATATATAAGAATAAGGCTGCACATCAAACTTAGATAATGGTATAATGCCTCAAGCATATGGAAAAATATTGGAATATACAATGAAAAATGCTACTTGCTAATTTGAACATGTGAATAATGAATTGCATACCTGCTATGAATATTAGGAAAAAGGAGATATTTAGCAATCGCATTGATCAATGTAACTGAGCCCCAAAACCTCGTCAAGGTATATCTCTATATTGGGGTCCCTAGCTCTGTGACCCTAACTGTGTGTCATCTCATTGCAATTAAAAACTGCTATGGGTGGAGAGGGGTAACTAAGGACTTTCTTATATAGGAGATGGAAAAAACATGGCCGAAAGGGGCGGAGCTGTGTTCACATTCAGAAAAAAAACTACATATAACTGAATAGGATAACTGAAGTGAGCACTAATATATATATATATGAGTGCAAGCCAAAAATACATACTATATATAAGAATAAGGCTGCACATCAAACTTAGATAATGGTATAATGCCTCAAGCATATGGAAAAATATTGGAATATACAATGAAAAATGCTACTTGCTAATTTGAACATGTGAATAATGAATTGCATACCTGCTATGAATATTAGGAAAAAGGAGATATTTAGCAATCGCATTGATCAATGTAACTGAGCCCCAAAACCTCGTCAAGGTATATCTCTATATTGGGGTCCCTAGCTCTGTGACCCTAACTGTGTGTCATCTCATTGCAATTAAAAACTGCTATGGGTGGAGAGGGGTAACTAAGGACTTTCTTATATAGGAGATGGAAAAAACATGGCCGAAAGGGGCGGAGCTGTGTTCACATTCATTAAAAAACCTACATATAACTGAATAGGATAACTGAAGTGAGCACTAATATATATATATATATGAGTGCAAGCCAAAAATACATACTATATATAAGAATAAGGCTGCACATCAAACTTAGTATATATATAGAGATATACCTTGACTCCAATATTTTTCCATATGCTTGAGGCATTATACCATTATCTAAGTTTGATGTGCAGCCTTATTCTTATATATAGTAGCTCAGTTACATTGATCAATGCGATTGCTAAATATCTCCTTTTTCCTAATATTCATAGCAGGTATGCAATTCATTATTCACATGTTCAAATTAGCAAGTAGCATTTTTCATTGTATATTCCAATATTTTTCCATATGCTTGAGGCATTATACCATTATCTAAGTTTGATGTGCAGCCTTATTCTTATATATAGTATGTATTTTTGGCTTGCACTCATATATATATATTAGTGCTCACTTCAGTTATCCTATTCAGTTATATGTAGTTTTTTTTCTGAATGTGAACACAGCTCCGCCCCTTTCGGCCATGTTTTTTCCATCTCCTATATAAGAAAGTCCTTAGTTACCCCTCTCCACCCATAGCAGTTTTTAATTGCAATGAGATGACACACAGTTAGGGTCACAGAGCTAGGGACCCCAATATAGAGATATACCTTGACGAGGTTTTGGGGCTCAGTTACATTGATCAATGCGATTGCTAAATATCTCCTTTTTCCTAATATTCATAGCAGGTATGCAATTCATTATTCACATGTTCAAATTAGCAAGTAGCATTTTTCATTGTATATTCCAATATTTTTCCATATGCTTGAGGCATTATACCATTATCTAAGTTTGATGTGCAGCCTTATTCTTATATATAGTATGTATTTTTGGCTTGCACTCATATATATATATATATTAGTGCTCACTTCAGTTATCCTATTCAGTTATATGTAGTTTTTTTTCTGAATGTGAACACAGCTCCGCCCCTTTCGGCCATGTTTTTTCCATCTCCTATATAAGAAAGTCCTTAGTTACCCCTCTCCACCCATAGCAGTTTTTAATTGCAATGACATGACACACAGTTAGGGTCACAGAGCTAGGGACCCCAATATAGAGATATACCTTGACGAGGTTTTGGGGCTCAGTTACATTGATCAATGCGATTGCTAAATATCTCCTTTTTCCTAATATTCATAGCAGGTATGCAATTCATTATTCACATGTTCAAATTAGCAAGTAGCATTTTTCATTGTATATTCCAATATTTTTCCATATGCTTGAGGCATTATACCATTATCTAAGTTTGATGTGCAGCCTTATTCTTATATATAGTATGTATTTTTGGCTTGCACTCATATATATATATTAGTGCTCACTTCAGTTATCCTATTCAGTTATATGTAGTTTTTTTTCTGAATGTGAACACAGCTCCGCCCCTTTCGGCCATGTTTTTTCCATCTCCTATATAAGAAAGTCCTTAGTTACCCCTCTCCACCCATAGCAGTTTTTAATTGCAATGAGATGACACACAGTTAGGGTCACAGAGCTAGGGACCCCAATATAGAGATATACCTTGACGAGGTTTTGGGGCTCAGTTACATTGATCAATGCGATTGCTAAATATCTCCTTTTTCCTAATATTCATAGCAGGTATGCAATTCATTATTCACATGTTCAAATTAGCAAGTAGCATTTTTCATTGTATATTCCAATATTTTTCCATATGCTTGAGGCATTATACCATTATCTAAGTTTGATGTGCAGCCTTATTCTTATATATAGTATGTATTTTTGGCTTGCACTCATATATATATATTAGTGCTCACTTCAGTTATCCTATTCAGTTATATGTAGTTTTTTTTCTGAATGTGAACACAGCTCCGCCCCTTTCGGCCATGTTTTTTCCATCTCCTATATAAGAAAGTCCTTAGTTACCCCTCTCCACCCATAGCAGTTTTTAATTGCAATGAGATGACACACAGTTAGGGTCACAGAGCTAGGGACCCCAATATAGAGATATACCTTGACGAGGTTTTGGGGCTCAGTTACATTGATCAATGCGATTGCTAAATATCTCTTTTTTCCTAATATTCATAGCAGGTATGCAATTCATTATTCACATGTTCAAATTAGCAAGTAGCATTTTTCATTGTATATTCCAATATTTTTCCATATGCTTGAGGCATTATACCATTATCTAAGTTTGATGTGCAGCCTTATTCTTATATATAGTATGTATTTTTGGCTTGCACTCATATATATATATTAGTGCTCACTTCAGTTATCCTATTCAGTTATATGTAGTTTTTTTTCTGAATGTGAACACAGCTCCGCCCCTTTCGGCCATGTTTTTTCCATCTCCTATATAAGAAAGTCCTTAGTTACCCCTCTCCACCCATAGCAGTTTTTAATTGCAATGAGATGACACACAGTTAGGGTCACAGAGCTAGGGACCCCAATATAGAGATATACCTTGACGAGGTTTTGGGGCTCAGTTACATTGATCAATGCGATTGCTAAATATCTCCTTTTTCCTAATATTCATAGCAGGTATGCAATTCATTATTCACATGTTCAAATTAGCAAGTAGCATTTTTCATTGTATATTCCAATATTTTTCCATATGCTTGAGGCATTATACCATTATCTAAGTTTGATGTGCAGCCTTATTCTTATATATAGTATGTATTTTTGGCTTGCACTCATATATATATATTAGTGCTCACTTCAGTTATCCTATTCAGTTATATGTAGTTTTTTTTCTGAATGTGAACACAGCTCCGCCCCTTTCGGCCATGTTTTTTCCATCTCCTATATAAGAAAGTCCTTAGTTACCCCTCTCCACCCATAGCAGTTTTTAATTGCAATGAGATGACACACAGTTAGGGTCACAGAGCTAGGGACCCCAATATAGAGATATACCTTGACGAGGTTTTGGGGCTCAGTTACATTGATCAATGCGATTGCTAAATATCTCCTTTTTCCTAATATTCATAGCAGGTATGCAATTCATTATTCACATGTTCAAATTAGCAAGTAGCATTTTTCATTGTATATTCCAATATTTTTCCATATGCTTGAGGCATTATACCATTATCTAAGTTTGATGTGCAGCCTTATTCTTATATATAGTATGTATTTTTGGCTTGCACTCATATATATATATTAGTGCTCACTTCAGTTATCCTATTCAGTTACATGTGCGATCTCGGCTGATCGCATCTGCGATCTGGCGTGTCACATCGCTAACGAGATCGCTAGCGATGTCGCAGCATGTAAAGCACCCTTTATTAATGGCTGAAAGGAAATATCTGCCTTATCGGTGAGGCTTCAGCAAACAAGGGTATTCAGGGGGAGGGTTAATGGGTTGTGTCTATGTTTAGGTAGATAAGTTGTAAGCTCTTGTGCTGCGCCACTGGTAGGTCATGTTCGCACACACACACACACACACACACACACACACACACACAATTACTCCTGCTACTCAGAGGGATTACCAGGTATTAGGCGACTGTTTAGACAGTCCCTTGGTTAGGTAAAGGTTGGTGAGACGGCAGTATAAATCACCATTACGAGTGGCGCAGCATAGGGGTGTAGGCTTTTGGCCTTGTGAATAGATTGTTCTATTCTTTCTGTTTTATGCATGGTTTTTATTGTTTGTTTTGGTAAAGTTAAACAATCATTTATCAACTCAACTGCCTAGAGTCCTTTTCCTGGTGCAAGGTTTTGCTGTATACTGGGGAGCCCACCCTGTACGCGAGTTTAAATTAAGCATAAGTCGCAGTGGGAAGGTCTCTGGGCTACAATGCGGCCTAGCGAGGCTGGGCAAACCCCGTCTGCCCCATCAAGTGCATCTGCGTGCTCTTCATCCTCTGTGACCGTGGGGACAGCAGCCACACATGCTTTTGGACGCAGACCTTCCACCTCTTTACCCGCAACAGGCAGTGTGATTGGCAGGTCGTCAGTTGTTTTGGAAGTGGAAACAGCTGCTGGTGTTGAGCTCTCTCAGACATCGAGAGCACCACCTTTGGATGAAGGCAACATTATATCTACGCCTGCACCTTCCTCACAGATTGGCTGGACTAGCTGCAGTTACAAATTGGCTACTAGAGATGGAGAGGTGGGGTAGCTTTCTTGACAGTAGTGGTACGTAACTGACTATCACACACACTGATACCATGCCCCAAAGAATTGCCTGCACTTTTTGCAGTTAAAAATTGGCTAGTAGAAATGGAGAGGTGGGGTAGCTTGCTTGACAGCAGTGGTACGTCAGTGACTATCACACACACTAATACTATGCCCCAAAGAATTGCCTGGACTACCTGCAGTTAAAAATTGGCTAGTAGAAATGGAGAGGAGGGGTAGCTTTCTTGACAGCAGTGGTAGGTCACTGACTATCACACACTGATACTATGCCCCAAGGAATTGCCTGAGCTGATTTAGACAGACGCTGTGAAAAACCCTTGCACAGTGCTGGCACAGACCTGCCTAGCAAAAATGGCTATGGACTACTCTAATCTAGCCCTGAAAAGGGCTGAAATTACAAGCAGTCCCTAATTCCTAAACCGATGTGTAGATTGCACTGTATAAATGTATAGTGCCCACAGCAGCACTAGCAGCGGGAGCGGTGACTGACACACACCCGCAGCACTGAGATAATGGCGGCGATGGGGAAAATTTTTCAGGTCTTATAGGGCAAGGACATGTGACATGCACAGCCAATGAAACATGCCCTTGCTTGTCTGGCAAAAATCCACTTTGCTGTGTGTGTGTCTGTGATTGGCTGACAGCCTGGCTCGCCCCACTGTACACGCGGTTAGAAAAAAAAAAATGGCCATTCTTTCAGCACTCAGCAGCACTGATCTAAACCCTGTCCCCCCCGCACACTTTACGCTGAATTTTGATAATATCATTAACAGTGACTGACAGTATTACAGTGAAAAGCCAGCTAGTAACTAGGTACGCTTTTGGTGATCGAACCGTTATCGAACGGTAACTCGAAAGGTTGAACACTAAACAAAACTTTCGAGTTCGTCGAACGACTCGAACATCGCCCAAAACAACTCGAATTTGAAATTGGCGAACGGTTCGTTTCAAACACTACTCATCTCTAGTCGCTACCACTGATGTTTCAGCCTTTCCAGGACCAGTAACAGGCATCCTTTTCCTCTTATCCTGGCTCTGTCACAGCCTCCCACCATCACTTTGACAAAGTGTACTGCAAAATGTGATGCTCTCAGCTTAACTTCAGTGACGGTTGTCCAAGGTGACCCGTGCATCAAAGTATCTTTACATTAAGCAACTACCTTGATAAAGGTGTTGCAACCGAAACGGTGTTGCTACTGTCAAGGTTCACATTTTTGCAGTCTGTCAATAAAACACTTGCATGAAAATTATTCTTCTCAATAGTTGGAGATAGGCCCATGTGTTAGTTACCACGTCACGTGCGCATAACAGTAGTCTGGTGATTGTATAAACTCATTTGATTTGTATCTTTATTTACAGAATGTAGTGTGTTGTTTCATTTAACAAGGTCATATGTATTTTTTCTAATGGATGCAAAATAAGTGCCAGCTTTTGTTCCCAATCTTTGAAATGACAAAGATGTCCTCTCTCAAAAATCAGGAAGTATTACATAGTTATCTTGTAATATTCATGTGCATGTGTTCAATATGCCTTCACCCACATCCATATTTATATCTCTTTGCATTGCTCCTCATTCTGCTCAGTTTAATTCCTGACCTGATACCCAGACCCTGGTATTTCTATAGCTACCAAAAAGACTTTAGTTACAATGCAGCTGACAGACGGGTGCACATTGTAAATACAGGAGTCCAAACACATTACTAGTTCCTTGTGACAACTTGTGTGGTGACATTGAGTGACAGGATCCCGCACTGGAGTCACTTTACATAATACTATCCTTACAGTAAAATGACATGGCAGTCAAGTAAAAAATGTGCAACTTTGCTAATGCTTCAAATATTTAGACTAGTATTATGCCAGGATAAAAAGAGATGTATGCCAGATACATAATACAATTAAACATTTTATTGAGATAATTAAAATATAATAAAATACTTGAACTATTTGCATTTAACAACTCAAACAAAGGGGCAAATATCATGAGTATTATAGAGCCAATATAGAACACTGAGGATAGGCTAATCCACTAAAGTAGAGTGAGGAGTAGGTAAAACGCAAGTGCTACTAATAGACAATAATTCACCATTTTTAATCCTCAGTGTAGTGTAACTAATTACAACCAGTCTAGGGTTGAAATAGTATACTACAACCATAGTAATATAACAATAGAAATGTAATGTTACCCAACTAGACATGGTTGGCTGCCAATAGGGATCTGCAGCATGTGTCCCTCCACCCTGACGCTGTTGACTCCGTTTGGCCTCT
The DNA here is from genome assembly GCF_048569485.1 of Anomaloglossus baeobatrachus. Taxonomy (NCBI): domain Eukaryota; kingdom Metazoa; phylum Chordata; class Amphibia; order Anura; family Aromobatidae; genus Anomaloglossus; species Anomaloglossus baeobatrachus. The sequence goes on along the minus strand of NC_134357.1, from coordinate 434,655,040 downwards.
ATCCTTCCAGGGGGAGAAAGAAGCAAAGAAGAAGCCCCAAGGGAACTAATGCGAAACGGCATTTGGGTGGAGGAACATTTGCTGCAGATCCCTTTTGGCAGCCATCCATGTCTACTGAGATAACATTACCTGTATATTGTAATATTGCTATGGTTGTAATTTCAACCCTAGACTGGTTATACTTCGTTAGACTACTACATTGACGATTATAAACGGTGAAGTATTTAATATTAGTAGCACTTGTGTTCTAACCATTCCTCCCCCTACATTAGTGGATTAGCCTATCCTCAGCATTCTATTTTGGCTCTGTAATACTCGTTATGTGGTCCTTGTTTGAGGTGTTCCCTGCAGATAGTTTAAGTATTTTATTATATTTTAATTATCTCAATAAAATGACTAATTTTATCATGTATTTGGCATATGTCACTTTTTAGCCTGGGATAATACTATACTCTACTCCTAGGTAGGGTCGAGATATATTCAACTGAAATGGTATGCATTTAATACATGTAGGACTTGTTCATAAATTAATGCTTGAAATACTCCAGTGTGATTCTTCAAGCACGAATATAGGTATAAGCATTATGTATTTTATATGGGAGTCTCTTTCTCACTGTCACACACATTTTTGATCAGGGATCAGAAAAAAGCCCGGTGACCTTCTTCCTGCAATTTAAGTTCAATGGCCAGTGGTCAGATATAAATTAAACAACATTCTTCAATTGAAGAACAGGAGAACAGCGAGTATGATGCAAAAATACAAATTTATTAATGAAGGTTGCACACGTATAGACAGCAAGGAAGGGTTAAAAACAACTACCAATAAATCATGGGGGGCACAGAGTACAAGGAGGCATATAGAAATTGCGTATGGTCACAACTAGCCGTGGGAGAGGTGAAACCCAGGGACCTATCTTCTCTGTTAGCCGTGTGAGAGGTAATACCAAAATTAATTTAGGGTAAACAGAGAAAAAAGGGCTCACTAGGGGGCCACTGTATGGGGGGGGGGAGTTTTTTTAGTTAGTATCTGCCAACTCAGACTACAGTAGTCAGATGTAAGATGTGAAAAATATTTGATTTTAAATGCAAAAGCATGTTCTGAGGAGGCAGGGCCATACCGGCAGTTAAATCAGGATCATTAGTGTATATCTGAAATAGTCATGATTATCATAAAGAGACTCCAGAAAACCAGGATGTAGCTCAGTGGGAATACCTGGGTCAGTTAATAACAGCATAAAAAGAAGTTATCAATAAAATGCAAGTGCATCAAACAACCAGGGTCCCAGAGGACTCATACAAGTAAAAACTGGGATTAAGAAATATTACAAGGGAAGATGTAACAATGACAGGTTCAAATAGCCAAACAGAATATAAAGTGCACATACCCAGAAGGAGCAGGATTGCCTACCAACGCGCGTTTCGCGAGGGTGTTGTTGCTTTTTTCCCTTGAAAAGGCTGAGGCCTGGCTGCTATTCCCAACATGTTGGTACTGGGAGGATGTGCTTACTGAATGTACTGGGGGATATTCACTTGGCTGCTAGATTAAGGCACACAAGAACAGTTTTCTATTTAAACAGTCCAGATGGTTTATTCACACACAAACCAGCAATGCAGCAACATAACAAAGGCCTTCTTGCTGCTTCAATGAAACACAAACATGAGCCTTCCTTCGGTTTTTGGGAAAACGTATATGACATACAGTCTGTTTCATCCATGGGTATGCCTGCACGGCTTCAGATACAATCCCTTGCATCAAAGACAAAAAATGGATCCAGCTCACCATACCCCAGGGAAGCTTGCAATCACCAGATGGTGCAGGGATACGCAAATAAACAGCCAAATATCCACAAGGAGCACAATGGAGGTACTATCTATATCTAGAGTAAGGTCCGAAACACATACTCTGATACATATTGTTGTTATGTTTTTTTAAATGAACTAAATAAATTTATACCTCCTAGATGCCGCTGATAGATACTACCTCCGTTGAATCCCTTGCATCCGTATCCCAGTGGAGGTATAGCATTGTCCACTCACTGACTTCGGTCAGTATATAACCCCCTTTTCTGAGGTTACCTTTCTGGAGCTTGAGTAAGGCTCCAACAAACACTTAAAAATAATGCATCACTGAGGTCATCAACCAGGAACTGTGACTTGCTCCAGGCACTGACTCCTGCCAGTCCAGATTCCTCAGAAGGGCTCCAGTTTCCTAAGCACAGTGCCACCATAGGCTCAATACACCTGGTCTTCTAACCAGTGTGTCTCCAGGGAAAGTTGTAGTCAGCTCTAAACCCACATGGTCTGCTCGCAGGGTGCCTCCAAAAAGAAAACTGCTTCCAAGCACACTAAAGAGTGCTTTACACGCTGCGACATCGCTAGCGATTTCGTTAGCGATGTAACACACCAGATCGCACATACGATTTGCCGAGATCGCACATGTGACCGGCGCTACAAAAATGTGTGATCTCGGCAAATCTTATCTGCGATCTGGCGTGTTACATCGCTAACGAGATTGCTAGTGATATCGCAGCGTGTAAAGCACCCTTAGACCATGTGACCAAACAACCATTCTCATATATCAGACCAGACACATCCATAAGTGGAGGTATCTGAATAGCCAGAGCCACCCAGCACTCTGACAACTCATACACCTGGCCCATAATACATTTAACAAGACTTTGTGGAGCTACAAGTCCCATAGTAAACATTTCAGAATTTTTATCACAGTTGAGGACGTCCTCTGAAATGTAAAGTGAAAATATAGCATATAGGTGGTCGCTACCTCACAGTAGGGAATAAGGTTGGAGGTTATCAGTCAAAATAGGAATCTTCCCTGGACCCCAAAAGAGCAGGCAAGGAATCTGCATGGATAAAGGTATCAGGGACTTCGTCCATGGAGTGGGATTTTTTTTTTACTGACAACGCTGAAATATGTGCTGTTTATGGGTGTCATTTTTACGGTGGACAACTGGCACTGTTTATGGGCACATGTCTGGTTACGCTGCTGTTTATTGTGGCTGTGGTACTGTGAGTATGGGCATTGCATTCCTGGGTCACTCCCAGACTAGTGCTATTTTGGGGGCACTTTCTGACTGGGGTATTATTATTAGGGGCACTCTCTGATTTGAGCAATCCTTTTGGAGGCTCACTGATTTGGCCAGTTTACATGGGGCATTGTTTCTAGAAGTCCTTGATACTATTTATGTGATCTTCAGCTGTATCAGCCGGAGTGCATTAATAAACTGGATAAATTGACAGCACTATTAATGTTACTATTGCCTGGCTTGCACTGGAGCAATCTTGTTTAGTGTTGTTATGGAAAAGCCCTGACACTTTTTAGAGGAGGTCTCTGGCACTATTAGTAAGAGCAATATGGAGCTGTTTATGGAGTACTCTGCTTTATATTAATGGAAATCTGTCAATGCAAAATGTTCAAGCCACACACAGGCAGTGATGCACCCTTGCCATGGCCAAATAATTCACTGCACCTTCCTATCTACTTGTTTTCCCATCTATCTATGACTCTCTCTCTATGCCTTGATTGACAGTTCTGACTTTATAAGAGCTAGTGAATGTAGAAATAGATAAATAATAAGTAAGGTAAGGTGGAAGAACTAAACTGCTCAGACATGCAAAGGGTTTACCGAGTGCCTTGTGCTTTAGTGATGTATTGGTCGCAAGTGTTCTGGCACAAAGAGCTGGCTCCCTGCCGTGAGTGACGGGAGCCGGTACCCCAGTGAGAGTCACTAAATATCCCTTAATGGCTGCCACTGGGCATAACATTTTTGTGTTAGCTGACAAAACCCCTTGTTCACCTGAACAAAACCCCACTCACTCATCAATTTAATTAGCCTATTGCAAGTGGGCGAGGTTTTGGCAGCGGGTGGGCAGGGTTTCGATCACATAAACATCATCTTAAGTATGTGGTCACCTGGGGTGAACACATCTTTAATAGGGATCTGTGGCGCACCTGAAGCTTCAGTCGCCACAGGGTACTGCTCCTCACCAGAGGGGCAGTATTCATCCTGGGTACGGAGGAGGTCATTGCCAGTAAACCACCAATCCACCAAAACACACCGTTAGTTGCCCTTCCACCGGGACTGGATTAGGATACGGTCATTTGAATGGTCACCACAAGGTATGGGACCCACCCACTAGTTCAGCAAACCGGGGGGGGGGGAGTTACACAATGGGGAGAAAGGCAACGCACACACACACACACACACACACACACACTCAGCAAATAGACATGGGCAATGGAGGGTGTCAGACAGGAAACAAGTGAGGAAAGTAGAGAACACTGTTGCTGGGGAGAGAGCTGTGCCATACCTCCCTCAGGACCGAGTGCACACAAAAGGGTGCTGAACCCTAAGCTGGGTGGGTACTTCAGGTCTCCTCAGCAGAATACGCTGGGCAGAGGATTATGGCCCACTCAAAGTGCCCGGGGCACAGCAGCATACTAAAGCCAGGAGTCGTGACAAAAGAGCGACACCAGTATCGGACTCGCGCTGCCTGCCATACGAGGCAGGAACGAAGCCAATACAAGGACTCGGGTCCCAGCATAGCTAAAAGCCACAGGGACTCACTCAATGCAGCGCAATTGGGAAAGACTCACAGAAAAACACCGGTTCTGACCTCCGAACTATCCGTGATCGGCTGGAGCCCATGACAGTGGAGTCCGGCAGTCCAAAGGCTGTGACATCTCCGTGAGTAAAGAACTTTGATTGCAACCCCTGTGTCGCTCCCTTTCTTCACCGCCTCCAAACCTGCGCTCCGCTGAAAGAATAATACTACTCCCAAGCTCTCTGTGGGCCTGAGCTCTGCCTGTGGAGAGCTGTACCAACCTAGCTGCGCTACCATCTGCCCCTAGAGGAAACCTTTTGCAGTGGCGGCTCCTTTTTTAGCTGCACACCACAGGTGGCATCACGAATAACTACTATCCCCATCATCATCCCCTATTACTTGACACCGTCGGGGTCACGGAACCGGGCCTAGCTGCTGTGACATCCCACCCCCGACACGGGCCCGGTGACGACTAACCCCCCAGTCCCCGTGGGCACGTCAGATCCTTTTAGGATCCAAAAGGTATGGCTCTTTTTGATGAGCGGAGCCAAGTGAGCTGGATCACCAAAAAGAGCCGGACTGCCCATCACTACTGTGCTTGGTTTGAAAAGTCATTTTTTGCTAATCAACTTCCTTTAAAGGAGTTGTCTCGACTTAGCTTCAGGAGCTCACTGCCCTCCTCCATACCAGCTCCCTGCACGTCGGTGGGCAATGTGCTTTTTCTTGTCTAAAGGGTGCTTTACAAACTGCGACATCGCTACCGATATATCGTCGGGGTCACGTCGTTATTGACGCACATCCAGCACCGGTAGCGACATTGCAGCATGTAAAACCTCTGAGCAACCTAAAATGATTGCAAGAGAGGTAAAAATCGTTGGTATTGGAGAGGTCGCTCCAACACCAAAAATCGTTGACAGGTTAGTAGCGAGGTTGTTTGTCGTTCCTGCGGCAGCACACATCGCTATGTGTGACACCACAGGAACGACGAACCTCTCCTTACCTGCATCCATCGGCAATGTGGAAGGAAGGAGGTGTTCGGGATGTTACGTCCCGCTCATCTCCGCTCCTCCGCTTCTATTGGCCGGCCGCTTAGTGACGCCGCAGTGACGTGGCTATGACGCCGAACGCACCTCCCCCTTGAAGGAGGGATTGTTCGGCGGTCACAGCGACGTCGCTGACAAGGTATGTGCGTGTGACGCTGCCATAGCGATAATGTTCGCTACGGCAGCGATCACCACATATCACAAGAACGACGGGGGCGGGTGCTATCGCACTTGACATCGCTAGCAATTGCTAGCGATGTCGCAGCGTGTAAAGCACCCTTAATAGTTGAGACCAGCATCTTATATGTGCCTTTTACCGAATGCTGCAGCAGAGGTATCTTTGCCTGTGCACTTTTGGAGGAACACAGTGGCACTAAAGCTGTCCCCAATAAGTCATCTGGCCAGCTTCAGAGCAGTGATGAAAAGCTTTTCAGCACTGAACCTGTAAGAACTGTCAAGGAGACCAGCCACTGCTAATAGAATGCAGCGATAGTCGGTAACCTAGGTCATTTGTGGGGAACCTCTAGCCCACGGGCCGCATGCGGCCCACCATGACCTTTTCAGATTCCCGGGGGTTGCAGTGCTCTGGTCGCCGCCACAGTCTTACCGGCGGGCTCTTTAAATCTCCACATGCGCTGCTTGCACGCACCAATGGGCTCTTTCGCTGACAGGTGCCAACGTGCTCAGGACTTACTTTGTGGGTGGGTTTAGCGCTCTCCAATACTGTGTGCCGCCCGCTCTCCGGTGCTGTGTGCCGCCCGCTCTCCAATGCTGTGTGCCGCCCGCTCTCCAGTGCTGTGTGCCACCCGCTCTCCAAAGCTGCATGCCGGCCACTCTCCAATGCTGTGTGCCGGACGCTCTCCAATGCTGTGTGCCGGACGCTCTCCGCCCCTTCTCTGGTGCAGTGTGCTCCCTCCAGTGCTGTGTGCAGCCTTCCCAGTGATGTGTATCACTCCCAGTGTTGTGTTCTCTCCAATGCTGTGTACCACTGACAGTGCTGTGTACCCTCTAGTGATGTCTGTGCTCTGCAAGTGCTGTTCGTGCCCCCCAGTCTCCTCCTAGTGATGTTTGTGCCCCCCTTAGTGATGTTTGTGCCCCCTTAATGATGTTTGTGCCCCCTTAATGATGTCTGTGCCCCCCCTAGTGATGTCTGTGCCCATCTTGTGATGTCTGTGCCCATCTAGTGCTCTCTGTGCTGCCCTAGTGATGTCTGTGCCCCACAGCAATGTTTATGCCTCCCAGTGACCTAGTAATGTCTGTTCCTCAGCCCCTCCTGTCATGTATATGTGACGCCCTGGCCTATCAGGTCATCACAGGACATTGTGCAATCTGCCCTTCTGCATGGTGTCCATCTCCTCCTTAGTTACGGATCCCTGGCCTTTGGCTAAGAACGAGCCAATCAAAAATCCTAGAAACACTCTGCACCGCACCTACCAGACACACCAATGGGTAGCCTGAAGGGAATAGGGCCACCCACTTGGGGGGTTAGTAAGGGACGGTCAGGATTGTTAGGAGCAAGTCAGTCAAGTGGTGACTCTCGAGAGGAGAGGACACAGGCTGTTGGAGGAGGTTAGGAGCTGGGCTCCTCAATTACTAGGTGGCAGACATTGGTCTGGGCCTGGTAGGAGCTGAAACCCCGGTCATAGGGGATCGTGTCAAGGGGCACGGAACTGCCGAGGAGGCCAGCCGGCGGCCTCGAGCCATCTCCGGGCAGGGACCAGGGCACGGCGGGGTACGTGGACCCTAGGCCGGGAAGTACCTTCAAGCGTCCTGGAAATTTACCCGACGAGGGTGAAGACTTAACAATTTGTCCTCCACCCGCTCCAAAATTGGGGTATTAGCGCAATGAGGAGGATAGGACTTTCCCAATATATAGTACAGAAAATCCCAAGTGTGAACCCTGAGAGCAAGCTCACTCCGTTAGCCATATGGGTGAATGGGACCCGACTAGATTTACACTACAGAGGCCAACCAATAAAGAAGGTGCCAAGGGAAAGCTCACAGGCATATATCTCACAGGAGGGACTGGGGACATATATCTCACAGAAGAGGCAGGGAGCATATATCTCACAAGAGGGGCTGGGAGCATATATCTCACAGGAAGGGCTGGGAGCATATATCTCACAGGAGGGGCTGGGAGCATATATCTCACAGGAGGGGCTGGGAGCATATATCTCACAGGAGGGGCTGGGAGCATATACCTCACAAGAGGGGCTGGGAGCATATACCTCACAGGATGGGCTGGGTTCATATACATCAAAGGAGGAGCTGGAGGCATATAAATCACAGGAGGTGCTGAGGGCATATACATGACCCAGGCCCTCGTGTGATGTATGTGACCCCAGTGTCTCCTGTGATGTAGGTGTCTCATGTGATGTATATACATCAGTCCCAGCATCTCCTATGTGATGTACTTACAGCAGTCCCAGCGTCGCCTATGTGATATACAGCAGTCCCAGCGTCTCCTATGTGATGTATATACAGCAGTCCCTGTCTCTTGCAACTTTTTGCTAAATAGGAAGTGTGCAGTGTTATACTTATATTTATATTCCAGGGATTCTCATATCCCCACACTAGCTCTTTTAAAAAACATACAAACTTAGAGTGAGTGCACAACTGTATGTATATTCTGATTCTTATACAGCAGTCCCAGCGTCTTTTATGTGATTTATATGCCAACAGCCCCTTCAGTCATGTATGTGTCTCCTGTGATTTATATACTACAGTCCCTGTGTCTGTTGTGTGATGTATATGGTCTACCAATCTTATTATCATAAAGAGTTGACTGCGATCCAGACCGAGAAAAACCTGGAAAAGAAAGAAGCAACATAAGTATCGCCGAACATCACAGCCGCACAAAAGAGAAGTCGCTCCGGCCACCACAATAGGGGTGAGTTAATTAACTGTTTGACCAAATATAGCCGCTTTATTTTCACACTGATAATTTTGTGCGGCCCCCGAAGGTTGGTAGAAATTTCCAAATGGCCCCCGGCAGAAAAAAGGTTTCCCACCCTTGACCAAGGTGCTGATAAGTAAACAATAAAACTGAGAATACTACTAATTCTTAAGAAAGGGGAGGATTTTTTAATAACAAGTAAATTGCTTTTTTGTACATGCATTTTGCAATTTTACACATTTAAGATGAGACAACCCTATTATTTAGTATTTTTCATGCACAAACATCATACGCTATAATTATATAATTTTCCAGTCCATACATAAGGACAATAACTAGCAAGATGATCAAACAAACATTGATAGCGTTTCTACCAAAATAATAAAAAAAATCCCCTGTCGTCTACACCCCTCTAATGAGGCCCAACTCTAGCTAGTGACACCATAAATGTTTCCCCACATTTGTCCTAAATGATCCTAATCTGAGATCAGGAATCTCCATTTCTCAGCAGGGGCTTCTTTTGAGCCATTTTTCTCGGTCCACTATGAAAATAGTCATTATTTTTCGGTGGATCTTCAGATTATGGGAGGCAGAGCGGCAGTAAGAGGGGAGTGTTCGGCTGTGTTCCATCTCATTATAGGAAAGCTCATATTCAATGGGATGTCTAGTTCTTATTTTCTTGAACATGAAATGCAGCTTTAAGCTTCAATCAGGACCCCATTAGAATGTAATAAGGCCTGAGGTGCTCGGAAGTTAACGCGCTTTGTGCTATAATTCAAGTCACATCCTTGTTTCAATCATAGCGATAGAGTTGTTCATGTATTCATTAGAGAAACAACCCATATCTCCGGCTCCTTACAATCAACTTTAAAATGATTTAGCTCAACACTTTCATGACTGCGGAAAAGGAGGGATTGAATCCCACTAAATTGAATAAATGTTTATTGAAAACATTTAGGTGTCTGACAAATCCGTGGATCTTTGCCTTTCTCAGCTTCAATCTAGTCGACTTTTTTTTTTAAAGAAACCACTCAGAAAAGGCAGAAAATAGAAAGTCTATCCATAGAGATGGAAGAAAAGCTTCACTTTGTATGTGTTCTTGTTGCAGCATTATTTCTACACACTAGCAACAAGCGGCTCAACTTTTTACAGGTCAGAAACCTATCATTTTTCACTATCCCCACCCCAACTAAATCCTACTAGGTTAAGTCACAATTAAAGGGAAATTTTAATCAGAAAATGAACTATTATTTAAAAAGTACCTGTCTTTTAAAAAATGCTATTAACCTGCAGATATGAGATTAATCTGCAGGTTAATAGCTTTCTAAATGTGCCCGGTCACCTCACTGATAGCCCTGCACTAGGTAGAAATTAACTTTATACTTCCCAGCAGCCTGTGGCTTTCAGTCATAAAGGAGCAGCCGGAGCAGTTTCAGTTATTCAGTACTGTAACCGTGCCCCGACACTGACTGTCAGCCTAACAGGTACGGGTGGATCTCCGATAACCAATCTCTGATAACCCCTTAAACTGCGCTGTCAAACTCTGACAGTGCGATCTAAAGCACTCCATTCCCCGCCGTCATCGGCGGTCCTGTGATGTGATCCCAGGGCACTAATGGGTTGCTATGAGAGCGTGGGGTCAGATGATAACCCCTGTCGCTGCCATGATGTGCTTCCTGTGAATGCCAGCAGTGTGCCAGCACTCACAGGAAAGCAGCATTTCTCCTGATTATAGGGGTGCTAAAGCATCGTTGTAATCATGAGAAGTGATCCGACTGTGTAGGCATAAAGACCACAAGTAAAATGAAAAAAAAAAATAGTTTTGAAAAAATTAAAAAAAACTTAAACGTTCAAATTACCCCCCCTTTTGCCCCAATGAAAATAAAACAATAATAATAAAAGAAGAATTGCCCATATTTGGTATTGCTGTATTCAGAAATGCCCGATCTATCAAAATATATATCAAAATATATAATGAACGGTATATGGAGTAGCAAGAAAACAATTCCAAATGCCAAAATTACATTTTTTTGGTAGTTACAACATTGAATTAAAATGCAATAACAGGCGATCAAAACATCGCATGGTGTAATTGCCAACTAACTAAATTCACCCATCACTAAAAACAAATTTATACATGCTTGGTATCTATGTAATCATAGTGATCTGGAAAATCACCAGATCAGTTTTGTGGTAAAATGAATGCTGTAAATAAAAATAAAGCAGAATTTCACTTGTTTTTGCAATTTTGCCACACTTAGAATTTTTTTCTTGCTTACCATTACATCTTTGGTAAAATGAACCAAGCCCAATAAACTGCAAAAACCAAGCCCTCGCACGGCTATGTCAACGGAAAAGTACAAACAATATAGATCTTGCCAAAAAAAAAAGAGTAAAAATCCAAAGCGCAAAAACGAAAAATCACCCCGTCCTTAAAGGGTTAAAGGGATGCTGTGGACACAACTAATACCTTGTGTTATGGCTGGAACAAAGCATGACACAGGAATTCAATGGATACAATAGTTTCCAGTCTAGGCAATGTTCTCTAAGATAAAGTCGCAGATAGATTTGTACAAATGCTGCTTTTGTATTTAGCTCACAGAACATTGCTTAGGCTGGGTATAATTGTATCCAGCGGATAGAGTCTGCAGCCTGTAAATAAATGTAAACAAGATTGTTCTAATTCACTGGCAACTAATAACTTTTAACAAAGTATTTAAAAAACCTAAAAAACACTAAAATGTGGGGGTCTGCCCTATGGAAAACTCCTTTCCACCTTTGGTGTTGATTAAATAAATTCTAAATTAAATTTACCGTTTACTTATGATAGTTATGACCTTAACAATTACGTGTTAGTGCAAATCCACAGAGTACGATTCCTGGCTATTTATTTTCAAGGGATTACCTTATTTTTCGTTTTATAAGACGCACCGGATTATAAGAAGCACCCAAAATTCAGAGCAAGAAAAGGTGAAAAAAAATAGGGTCTGTCTTGTAATCCGATGGTGCCTTACTGGAGGGGGCAGTAGAGGTGGTGGAGGAAGCTGTGTTGGTGCAGCGGCGGAGGCTGGGGCTGCGGTAGAGGCGGAAGCTAGGACTGTGTTGGAGACTGGGGCTCGAGCTGTGGTGGAGCTGGGGCAGCTATGCTTGGGCTCGGGCTGTGGCGGCTGCTGCTGCGGCAGAGGCTGCGGCTTGGGCTGTGGCGGAGGCTGGTGCTGCCATGCTGGGGCAGCTGTGCTGGGGCCTATGCTGCGGCAGCTGCTGCGGCTGTGGACGGTGAGGACTTCAAAGAAATGACGCCCGGAGTCAGCGCAGATTGAGCTCTAGGCTCAATGGCAAACCGAGATCTCATTGGTGCAAGCGCCACCTCCAGGCACCATTTTCCTGAAGTCCGCTGGAGGGAGATCAATGGGCTGGAGGCAGCGCCTGTGCAGATGAGAGCTTGAGCCGAGAGCTCCAACTGCGCACGTGCCGACTCCGGGCGGCATTATTTGAAGTCCTCACCACCCGACACGCAGTGCCAGTAATGCCATTGGAGACCCCGCACAGCAGTCCTAGGACCAGCCGCCAGAGACCCCGCACAGCAGCTACTGACACTACACAGCCACCCCAGCACCAGCCTCTGCAGACCTCATACCAGCCAAGCCACTGCAGCCCCTGCGCAGCTGCTGCAGCATTCCCCAGGCCCTTTTCAACAACTCTCCACTACCCTGGTAAGCTACATTCAGATTATAAGATGCACCCCTCACTTTCCTTCCAAATTTTTGGGAGGAAAAGTGCATCTTGTAATCCAAAAAATACGGTATGCTGCTTGGCTGTACTGTAGCTCAGTTAATTTTGGAATCTGGGACTACATCTTAACTACAATGTTTACAAGGAGTCAGAGGTAGGCTGAGACACGCCCCATGTCATCATTGGTTCAGGCTGTTGCTCTCTCCCCCCCCGATGCTCTGAGGTCTCTTATAGGCTATTGATGTAAGACAAGCCTATCACATGCTCACCAGGAAGTCAATGCATGTAGCATAGAGCCGATTTCTATTGTCACGAGGTAGATTTATCATATTGCAGAGGAGCGATTGCAGAAGTTAGTAATTAAAATGAATCCAAGCTTTCTTTAAAATGCATCAAGTTGCAAGTGAGCCACAACTCCGGCCTATACTGAACCTAATCATAGCATTTAGGGGCTAGGTAAATGTCTATAACCAAAGGAAGTATACATAGTAGACAGTTAGGTCCACAAATATTTTGACACTGACACAAGTTTTGACATTTTAGTTGTTTACCAAAACATATTCAAGTTACAGTTATATAATCAATATGGGCTTGAAATGCAGACTCTTGGCTTTAATTTGTGGTTATTGACATCATAATTGAAGAAACTGTTTAGGAATTTTAGCACTTAGCTGCCTTTTTTCAGAGGACCAAATATACCGTAATTGGACAATTATCTCAAAAGCTCCATAATGGGCTGCATGGACTATTACCTCATTAATCCATCCTTAATTAAGCAGGTAAAAGGTCTGGAGCAGATTCTAGGTGTGTCATTTGCATTTGGAAGCTGTTGCTGTGAACCCACAACATGCAGTCTAAGGCCTCCGACACACATCCATGCCGCCGGTACATGTTTGCCATTTTTTTCACGTACCGGCGGCACGGAGACACGTACACCAATGCTACAATATGGTAGCAGGCAGACACACGTAAAATCAAACAGAATGTGTGTCCGTGTCCGTTTGTACGTGTGTGCATTTTCCAACATGCGGACATGTCCATTTTTCTCCGGCAGCATGGGTGTCACACGGCCCGCACCCGTACCACACGGATGTAGTGTGGATGCGGTCCCGTGTGACACGCGCCGGAGAAAACTCACATGTCAGAGAAAAAAATAACAAATCTTTACTCACCTTCTACAGCCCTGCAGTCTCAGCCGCTGCTGTCACTTGCTGCCGACCGCCGCTCATTATGCTCATTCAATATTCACTTCTCTGCAGCCGGCAGCAGCAGCAGCGGGGAGTCGGCAGGGCTGGAGACCAAAGATCAGTACCCTGGACAGCAGTAAGGACCACGTGAGAATGCAAATTACCGGTTCTCCGTGTGTTATCGCGGATAGCACAAGGAGAGCACACGGAGAACACACGTGGCCCACACGTACTGGAGACACGTACATACCTACACGCAACACGCAGGGAAAATAAGTGTCTCACGGTACGTGCGTGATTTTCACGAGAGTGTGGCAGAGGCCTAAGGCACTCTCAATGGAAGAGAAACAGACCATTAGGCTGGAGAAAAAGAAGAAATCCATCAGAGAGATAGCAGAAATGTAAGGAGAATGTAATATAGATTTTACCTCAGAATTGAGAATTTTGATAATGGCTGATCCATTTTGGAAGAGAAAGAAGCAAATTGGTCTGATAAGATATATTATAAAGTTGCTTATTTTCATGTATACTGAAAATAAATAAATACAATTATAAACGATGGTTACGCTTTAAAGGGAACCTGTCAGCAGATTTGTCCCCTATAAGCTGCGGCCACCATCAGTGGGCTCCTATATACAACATTCTAACATGCTGTATATAAGAGCCCAGGCCGCTGTTTAGAACGTAAAAATCACTTTATAATATTTACCTAAACGGTCGCTGCGGCAAAGGCTAAAAGACCCACAAACAAGCAATAACTGAATTCAGCTACTAAAATGCTGGAAAATCATCACAAAGAAGTAAACCCAGCATTTGGTGATGTCCTTGGCTTCCAGACTTCAGGCAGTCATTTCCTGCAAAAGCTTCTCTATAAAGTATTAAAAATGAATATTTTATTTATGGTAAAGTACATTTGTCCAATTACTTTTGAGATCCTGAAATAAGGAGGCTTTGTAGAAAAATGGCTGCAATTCCTAAATCTTTCATATGATATTTTTGTTCAACCCCTTTAATTAAACCTGAAAGTTTCCACTTCACTTGTACCTTTGTTGTTTCATTTTGAATAAACAAAATAGGGGCCTGCAGAACCGAAATCATGACGATGTGGTCACTGTCCAAAAATTTCAGGACCTAAAAATATGTCTGAAACGTGTAGGTAGGAGGAGTACACCTTACAGCTTGATGGATTTAAAGATGGGATCATTTTAACAGGATCCTATCAGGTCCTGAGTGCACCCAGAACCACGAGCAGTTCTGGGTGCATATTGCTAATCCCTGCCTAGCAGTCTCTGTATCTAATAGCGGATCTTTAGAAAGCATATTTCTAAAGATCCTATATTATATGCTAGTGAGCGAGGGGACTAGTGATAAGGGTGTTAGTTCCTGCACTCATTCCACCCTTTTAGCCTGTTAGTGTGCCCACAGAGATGTGTTAACATGCTATTCAATGCCCACTGCCAGCGTCATTACCAGTGGTGACACATGTACCTGTCCGTTGATACAGCCTCAGCCGCCGGGCACTACGCATGATCAGGTCACCGCACTTCCGGTCATGCACACTATAAAGCTGGGTGTACGCGTCCCGGATTCAGAGAGGTCTAGTGCGCATGACCAGAAGTGCAGGGGACTTCTGATCATGCACACTGGCCGGTGGCTGAAGCTGTAGCAATGGACAGGCACGCGCGTCACCGCTGGTGATGACAACAATAAAGAAAATAATCCTGCACTACTTGGGTTTACCTTCACAATTTCGGTGCCAGTAGAAAAGCAGCTCCAATCTCTTGTAAACAACATGGCCGAGGAGGTGGACACTCTCCATGAAGCAAAGGTCCAGAAAATTATCCACAGAGAAGGAAAGGGTGGCTCAACTCCAAAAGTCTGTTAAAATAGATTTATTGTTCCAAAAAGATGTGTATAAAATAGGCTGTGGCAGAGCCGAGTGTGAGCTCCTCCAGGACTATGGCTGTTTCACGCTCACCATGCACTTCTACGGGTCCATAACACTGGTAGTGGGCATTGAATAGCATGTTAGCACGCCCCTGTGGGTGTATTAACATGCTAAGAGGGCGGAATGAGCTCAGGAGCTAACACCCTTGCGAATAGTCCCTGCACTCATTAGCATATCATAAAGGATCTTTAGAAATACTTTTTCTAAAGATCTCTTTATCTACAGTAGGACGTTTAGGCAAGGATTACTAATAGGGATGATCGAATACCTCAAATATTCGGCAACGCCGAATAGGTCGCCACTATTTGACTATTTGCGAATATTCGATGCGCAATGTAAGTCTATGGGAAACCCGAATAGTTGCTGAATGGCAACTATTCGGGCTTCCCATAGACTTACATTGCGCATCAAATATTCGCATAGCGGCGACCTATTCGTCGGATATTCGCAAAGCCGAATATTGCCGAATATTTGTGATAGTTGATCATCCCTAATTACTAATAACCACCCAGAACTGCTTGTGGTACTGAGTGCATATTGCACCAGACAGGTTCACTTTAAGGACTTACTTGGATGCTAGAATCTTTTTTTCTGTGATATTGCCATCAATCGGCCAAAATTTCTCTACATGTGCCCTGTGAATAAGAACTAAGCTGGAATCAAATGAGTTTGTATAGAATTATAGCAGTATAGATCACTAAAGCTCCAGTATTAAAAAGATGAACATCCTCATTGTTTAGAAAAAGGCTGAACAGACCATAAAAAAGTTTGTTCTGGATATTTTTTCAACTTCTTTATGTTCTTGACGTCATACAGTTGTCATGGTACCACTGCTTGATATGATGAGGAATAATCTCTCCAAAGCTCATCCTGTAAAATGTTCTATTAGTCCAAATATCAAAAATAACTTAAAAGGGACTACAGGGAACAGCCATCAATATGAATGGGCAATTATAGCTATGTTGAATGTAGAATGTAATGTATTTTCTTTTCCTTATATTAATTAGAGAACTATCAGGTTAATATTATAGCTTACGGAGGATGTTTAACTCATCACGAGAGCCTGTCTAGACATGGAACGGACAAATTGACTGTCGTCAGTGACTATTGAAATGAAAGGTTCTATACATTGGACATATGAGTGCATTGTCGCAATCTCATCCTCTTGGGGACATTTATGTGCATCGGAGGCTGCGTTGACTCTACAGGACATTTTCAGCTACTATAAAGACATCATTGTTGGTGATGATCAACTCTCCCCTAAGAGACCTGCTTCATACAATATCATTTATTGGGTCATGGCCCATGTCTTCAGGAGAATACTTTCCGTAAAATCGAGTAAAAGCAGAAAAAAAACAAATATGCCACTTCCACAGCCATATTTTTGAAGTAGAGATATGTCTGCACAATGACAGAATGAAAAGACATGTCATAACAGTTAAATATTATTTTGACAATAGTAAGCTATTTATAAAGTCATATGAAAAATCTCATAAGTAGCAATGATAACGAGCTCTAAATGTAAAATGCATTTGAAATCCATGGAGCAATTTACAATGAGTCTTGTTGCTAAAACAGAGCCTAAAATCATGTCGGAAGGTCTCTCGTCTACCACTGGAAACAGGTTACAGCCTAAGTAACAGGCTATAGCTGAGGGACGAGGGGTATTTACTCTTTGTCCACAATGCCCCAGGCCATAATCACCACTTATAACTGTACCTATGCCCTCATGAGAGAATCTATCAGACTACCCCCACTCTTCAGGCTGTTTTTGAAGTCTAAATCCAATGATGATGTTACCAGATTGTGGCCACCTCCTCTTGCTCCAGTACTGGTTCTTCCTCTCATCTTTAGTAAGGTTGGTTTATTGCAGTTGGAAAAAAACAAAAATCACAATAGACAGTGGATAGTGATTTGCTCATGCATTTACCAAACTTCAATGATGGTGGCCTACTCTGGCTTTGGTTCTTGACCTACACTATATTGACCAACAATTGTGGCTTCCTGTTAACTCTTCTTTTGCATGTGCCGTAAAGTTTACCCTATGGTTATGACTCAGATTATTCAACTTATCTTGGTTGAAAATCATATCTTGCCATGGTTGTATTCTAAAACTTTGGTTCTGGTATCATGACTGATGACAGATTGGAATGAGTGGCAATGACAAATCTGATTTATTGTATAAAGCGTTCAGGTAGACACAGCTCCAATGACTGTTGGGTGGATGCCTTCCACTGGAGATTTCTAAGTGAATTACTCATAAGTAGTAGGGGGCTGAATGGAGTACTTCTCCCTATTATGCCTAAATTACCTAATAGAGTCACATGTTAACCACAGGAAGGTTCTATATATAGACTTAAGAGGCAATTATACTACAAGGTAATCATGAACAAGCATTGTTAAAACCCTCGTTTTATGATTATCTTGGCATGTAAACAGTCCGAACAGCCAAAGAATAAGCAAAATGCTTGTTCCTCGGGTGAAATGATCTTTTGGCAGCACAAAAAAAGTCATATTTCTCGGTCGTGCATCATCTATGTAGACAGGACTCACACTGCTGAGAACAATGGCAGCCTATGCACATTGACCAATCTAGGATAGATCACTGTGTACAAAATTTAGATTGGTAAAAATGTACTATTGATCGCATCATGCCATTGTTCAACGGACCCTTATTATTTAAACTGTAAACATAACAGAATATGCAGAGGATGAAAGGTTAAATACATTAAAAGTTTGCATGTAGCCTAAAACACTAAACCATGTTACCACTTAATAATGTTCTACTTCTGTTCCAACTTGTGCCGAGTTTTAAAACCAGTCTATTATTATGACATTGGGTACCGAAACCAAATATAGAATTGAATTAGATGTAGAATACCTTCCAGGACTGGAGGGAGCCTTGTGGCAGAAGAGGGCTTAGTAAATATGTCAGATAATTTGAAAGTCTGATCCCTTAGCACTAACACCGGGACCAGGGAATTGAAAAGTTGTAACAGGTCAGGCCAGCACATGCCAGAGTTTCCTTCGAGCCTCTCAGAGGGCCTGGTCCTCATCAGAAATTCTCCATCCTCCATCTGGTGTCGTTTCTTATTAAGGACGGAAGGTGCAGAGTCTCAGGGAGGGGGGATAAGTGTCATCTGCAGACACATCTCACCAAGTGCACTCCACCTGATATTAAAAATACTTCACTTTTGTATTATTTATTACCTTTTTCCTCAAGCACTTAGTTTAGTGAACTTTTCACAACTATCATTTTTAGCTTCTGTGTAATTTCATGAAGCAAAGGTGACAGGCGAGAATATTTTGCAGCTGCAATGGAATAAATGGAGATTAAATCAATGTTATGTTCACTTATAGGCTTGAAAAAAATATTTCATGACAAAAATATTTAGAGAAATATTAGGGATGATTGAATTTGATGAAACTAGAATTTAGCCGTTTATTCAAATTTGGGCAGGAAATTTGATTTGTATCAAATTTATTCACAGCAAATTCAAAGCCTGGATTATTATGTTCTCAGATCTTTTCAAATCCCGAAGCATAAGAAACAAAGATAAAAATAAAAATAAACTCACTCAGCCCTCACCTGGCTGGACAGGTCTGTTCAATTTTTTTTTAGTTGGTCTTCATTAGCACCTTTATAGCACCAATCATCCAATAATTTTTATGTGTATCCTGCGCTGACTGTGTGGGAGAGAAGTGCAGCTGAGCTTTGCTGTGGCACATTACAAATCCACCAAATTTTCTCTTTTCCTAGCATTGCCCGCTCTGCTTTAGTGCCCCTCTCCCCCCACTAGGCAGAGCTTGGCGCACAAGATGTCAGTAATCAGGCTTAAATTTGTTATGCTCAACTTACAATCGCTCTGTATGGCAGCGGAGCAGAGTGGTAGTACAGTGCGGAAAAAAGTATTTAGTCAGCCACCAATGGCACCAGTTCTCCCACTAAAAAAGATCAGAGAGGCCTGTAATTTACATCATAGGTAGACCACAACTATGAGTGGCAAAATGAGAAAACAAATTCAGAATATCACCTTGTCTGATTTGGCAAGATTTTGTATTTTTTTTTTTTTTTTTTAAATTATGGTGGAAAATAAGTATTTGGTTAATAAAAAAAGTTCATCTCAATATTTTGTTATATATCCTTTGTTGGCAATGACAGAGGTCAAACATTTTCTGTAAGTCTTCACAAGGTTGGCACACACTGTTGGTTGTATGTTGGCCCATTCCTCCATACAGATCTACTCTAGAGCAGATTTCATCATGTGCATAGTTCAACATGAACATTTTTGTAAAAGGTCCTCTTTAAGGTAATTTAGTACGGGGCATATAAAAAGGGAAAGAAAGTTTGATGACAGAAGGAAAACAAAAGGAGAAATAAAGGAGAAATAAACAAAGGGAGTAAGTTATTGTTTACATTCAAGGTGCAATGCTATGCCTTACAGGTGCATGATTGCTGCAGCCAATCGCTGATCTCAGTGGCCAGTGATAGGCTGCAGTGGTTATGTGTTGGTTGACATCTACATTTGATATTTACTGTGGTAATTTTTTCAATTATAATATTTGCAGCTGCTATTTTTAATATGTTATTCTCCCATATATCTACAGATGAGCGGATCGATTCACTGAAAATCGATTTTCATGTTAAATTTACTGAAATCTGAAAGTCCCAGAGAATTGGAACAATTTGCAATTCGATTCATAAGAATTACAAAATAAAGAAAATACCTGTGCTTATTTCAATCACTGCTGAAGAGCGCATGAGCCAGAAAGTGGGCTCATGGCATCAAGCTGAAAGGGCTTACCCATAAAGCCTTGCAGCTGTCTCATCATGGTCTATTGCAGCCAATCAGGGGAGATTATTACAGGGACCATAATTGTTGAGAGTAAAGAAAGCAGTGTCTATTTTAGGATTTTACAACCTTGGGACAGGAAGTTAAGGGTACTTCTCACATAGGGAGATCGCTGCTGAGTCACAGGTTTTGTGACGTACCAGCGACCTGGCCCCTGCTGTGAAATCGCTGATCGTTACACACTGTTCTGGTTCATTTTTTGGATGTCGGGCTGCCGCAGGGCAGCACGCATCGGTGTGTTTGACTGCAGGAGACCAACGAGCACCAACTCTGTGTAAGCAGCGTAAGCTGGTAACAAGGGTAAATATCGGGTAACTAAGCAAAGCGCTTTGCTGGGTTACCCGATATTTACCCTGGTTACTAGCGTACACCGCTTACAGGTTGCCAGCGCTGGCTCCCTGCACACGTAGCCAGGATAAATATCGGGTAACTAAGCAAAGCGCTTTGCTTAGTAACCCATAGTTACATAGTTACTTAGGTTGAACAAAGACCTAGGTCCATCTAGTTCAACTTTCCTCCACCAGTTGAACCCGATGTGTACCCTAGCTACGTATACAGGGAGCAAGCGTGGGCAGCCTGTAAGCATTGTATGCTGGTAACCAGAGTAAATATCGGGTAACCAAGTAAAGTGCTTTGCTTAGTTACCCGATATTTACCCTGGTTACCAAGCACAGCATCATTACACGAGTCGCTGGTGGCTGGTGGCTGGTCACTGGTGAGATCTGACTGTTTGACTGCTCACCAGCGACCACGTATTGACGTACCAGCGATCCTGACCAGGTCGTATCGTGGTCGGAATCGCTGGTACGTCGCTTAGTGTGACGGTACCCTTAGAGAGCAAGTCTTATCATTACAGATAGAGGATATAAAAACCAACAAGTAATAGCTTCAGTCTCTAAATAATAATGCAATGATTCAAGTTATAGTGAAGTGCTGGATCTACAGAGTCAGTTTCAATGTGAATTAATAGGTGATACACTAAGAGGCTCTGTTCACACTAGAAAAAGGATTTTTCTCAAGAAATTTCTTGAGAGTCTGAAAGATTAGCGCACTTGCGGTCAAAAAATGCACCAATAACGCACCGAAATCCACATGCATTTTTACCGCGGTTTTGTGCGTTATTGATGTGTTTTTGGTGCGTTTTTTTCCACAGGTTGGTCCCTGCGGTTTTTTACCATTATCTATGGCAAAAAACACAGGTACCTGCAGAAAAGAAGTGACATGCTCATTCTTTTTCTCAAGAAATTCTGCAGAAAGAATGTTCTTGAGAAAAAAAAACGCAGTGTGCGCACAGCTATTTTTTTTACTTACGTTTTGCTGGGGAAGGTCTGCAAACAGGTTACAACCATTTTCTCAAGAAATTTCTGCAGCAAAAACTCAAAAATTGCAGGTAAAAACGCAGTGTGTGAACAAGGCCTTACACAGCCCCTTAAAGGCGTTGTCCACTATTTTACCAATCACTTGTCTTTCTTTTCAATGTTTTAATTAAGTTTTCAAGAATATTAAACATTACAGACAGTAAGATTTTTATACAAACAGAATTGTAACAGGAGGTACAAATGACATACTCAGGCTACATATCCCAGCGAGCAGAGAAGTAGGAATACCAATCCCTTGTCATTCCACATGTTTATTCCCATTAAAATAAAAACACTTATAGTCACCTTCACTGCTGGTGCTGTTCCAGCGTTGTCTGCACTCGCTCTCCCGGGGCTCACGTGAGGTTGTTACGTCATGTGAGCCCCACACCCGATCGACACCAGCCTCTCTCTCCCCGCCTTCTGATATATAAATAATTAACAGGAAGTGAGTGCCATTCGCAGCTATCCCTTCCTGTTGATTGAAAAATGATTCTGTGTTAAAAAGTGTAATAGGGTCTTACCAAAATATGAGGTAATGTAGTGCCAAACCTTGCCGCTCACCTTGTAGGGTTGTGTGACACATAACCAGTATTACGTGCTTAGACAGCTGCCTCAAGATCCATGACCCATAGGTATCAATATAACATGCAGGAACCAGTAGAAAAATGTAGATTAGTCTGCGCTGCTGTACATAGAGAAACTCCAATCCATAGAAGTATAAATGACAGGGTGGTATATTTCAAAGTGTTTTGAAGTGAGACCGCACTTCTTCATGAGGAAAAAACACCAAATTACCTCATCAAGAAAAGCCACCAAATTTATTTGGTGGCATTTCCTGATGAAGAAGTGGGGTGTGACTTTGAAACGCGTTGAAATAAACCACCTTGTCGTTTACACTTCTATGGATTGGAGTTTATTTACAGCAGTGCAGACTAATCCATAATTTTCTACTGATTCCTGCATGTTATCTTCATACCTATGGGTCGTAGACCTTGAGGCAGAATAATCCACATTTTTCTACTGATTCCTGCATGTTATCTTCATACCTATGGGTCGTGGATCTTGAGGCAGAATAATCCACATTTTCTACTGATTCCGCATGTTATCTTCATACCTATGGATCGTGGATCTTGAGGCAGAATAATCCACATTTTTCTATTGATTCCTGCATGTTATCTTCATACCTATGGGTCGTGGATCTTGAGGCAGAATAATCCACATTTTTCTATTGATTCCTGCATGTTATCTTCATGCCTATGGGTCGTGGATCTTGAGGAAGAATAATCCACATTTTTCTACTGATTCCTGTATGTTATCTTCATACCTATGGGTCGTGGATTTTGAGGCAGAATAATCCATATTTTTCTACTGATTCCTGCATGTTATCTTCATACCTATGGGTTGTAGATCTTGAGGCAGAATAATCCACATTTTTCTACTGGTTCCTGCATGTTATCTTCATACCTATGGGTTGTGGATCTTAAGGCAGATTAATCCACATTTTTCCTACATGTTACCTTCCTAATGGTTGCTCATACATCTTAACGCAAAGAGAGGGAAGCTGGCAGTGATTGGGCATGGGCACACGTGACAGCACAACCTCACATGAGCCCTGGGAGAGTGAGTGCAAACACCGCTGGCACGGCATCGGCACCAGAGGTGAGTAGAAGTACATCTATTTTAATGGGGCCAAACAGATGGAATAGGAAGTGGTTTTCAAAGTAGTGTATAACCACTTTAATAGCACATTTTTTCTTTTAATTATTGATGCATTTTAAATAAGGTGGGAAATTTGAAACCCACCTGTTCTACTTGTGTTTGTGCTAAAAAAGCTCAAAAGATTACATTTCATTTCTTGAAGCCCTCAGAGTGTTATAGAAGCCTTTTCCTCCTAATTACAGGCTTTGCGGTATTGAGATTTCATAATTCAAATCCAATTGTTAATGAAAACACGGTGAAGCCAGAGAATTCGAATTTCAACTGATTCCCTTCTCTTTATTTGGCGCCATAGTTGGTGACTGTAAGAGAAAGAAGGAATGAAAATTGGAGTTACAAGCAAAGTTTTTAAGAAGTTTTCAACACCACACAATTTTACTATAAGAAAATGAATTATAAATCAAAACCTCCCTCCCTTGTAGAACATCAGAAATTGTGAGAAAAACCCTGGCAGCGACTTATTGTGAGCACTAATTGCCCATTCATCATTTAGTGTTCAATGACCCCCCAGTGGCTCCCTGTGCCCGGCAATTCCATAATAAAATAAATGATTAGATTTAATTATATTTTATTTTGCATCTTGGAGAACAGATTTTCATACTAGCTGGAAATTCATCTGTTCTATTTATGTTCCGTCTATAATATCATCTACTAGACTCATTTTTAATACAATTAAGGCCATTCATTAAAGAGCGATATATCTGAAGCACTTCTAATCTGTTATACAATTAACCCCCTGTCAGTTCATCATGAAATACCGTGGAAGTAAATAGTATTAATGAACAGCAGGTCTGGTTCTAGTCATTGGGCAGTGCTGGATGCCACTGCTGCTACCATGTCTGGTATTCTATTAGTTTTCTATAAACCTAAAGTAAGAGAAACGCGTGGGCATCTGCATAAAACCTGCCGGCTCTGTTCTCATCTGTTGTTTTTCATTCCCCCCCTCCAGGATGAGTACTTCATATCACTATATAATTCAGCATTTATTTCCAGTCCGCAGAACTCTGCATTAACTTTCCACAGAGTCAAGTCTCCCTTTACGGAAGACACCGCATGCTGAACTACTTTATCGCTAGGTCTGAACCCTTCGCACAGTTACTTTAAAATAATCAGCCATTTGTTCCTAACAGCGTTGCGAAGAATCACAAGCGTTTCATTTCACGGCTAATTTACTTTGTAATTATAGATCTGTTGGTAAACACTGGCATAATATTCTGCTTAATATTCTTTTGCTTGCTTATGCATTAAGCCATTGGCGTCCTGTAATGCCTTCACGCAAACAGCGAGATAACAGCTAAAATGGGTTTTGCAAGGAAGGAAATTAAGTTAAATGTTACATTTTGGGGTTTAATGTTTATCCATATGCTACTAGAAGCATGTAACATATTTCCTCCTAATTAGCTATGTTTCGGGGGATTTATTGGAAAGGACGTGCTCACTACAGACAATCAGATTTATCAGATGGTGATAGATAGGGTCTTGTGCGCTGGTTAGAACCAGATAATGTGCAGAATCCCAATTACAGAATTGATTTTCGGATAAGGGATCCATCCCAAATCACTATACCTTGGAAAAGCCTCGACCTTATGTGCAGTCATCCAAGGACAGACACAAATGTGCAGTACCTGTTGTTTGTTGGCACTACTTCACGGTTGGCAATGGATTTTCATTTTCAGAATCTGCCCTAATGCTCAATAACTCGATCCCAGTTATCACTCAACCTCTAGTTATATAAGAAAACTATACACTGAGAAAAAGTCTGACATGGAATTGCGTGGAAATTTATGCAAGAAATCCAAGGTACTTTGGATTTTACCATGGATTTCCCATTGGTGCTGGTCTGCGCATGGATTAGCCCTATTCAGGGAGACTACTCTGCACATGGTTTGTGGAAATTATTTAATAAGTGGCATGTCACTTGTTGAAATGGCTTTAAAATCAGTGGCCAAAGAACGTTCAAACCTATAAATTGCAAGGTGTATTACCCATACTTACCAACATTGCTGTTGGCACAGAATTGGGACGTTCATATTCAGGCGTCCGTCTGGGTAGACCCCTAACAGACTCCAAACCAAGACCATCCACTTAGAGCAGGACTTCTATAAACTCTGCCCTATCGGCTAGAAATGAGCCAAATTTGCTGAGATTGTATATCAATTTATTATTGTTGACAAAAAGGATTTCCATTAAATACAATGATAGATTATGGACAATTTTACTTGGTTTCAAGACCTGTAGAAGGCACCGGCGATTATAATGAATGGTCATGGGCAGCTCTTGAGGGCATCAGGAGTGTTACACCTTATTGTATTTTAGTTCTTTCTCAGTAATCGTATGTTGGATATTACCCTATCTATTAGTCTCTAATTATGCCTTTTGTTTAAGACCTAACTACATATAAGGCAGAATTTTAAATCAAGTGGGCAATGGGACAAAAAGATATGAAGGATGTTGTTGATGGAAATCAAGTGGATAGTGAGCATTTGCGTTGGACCAGGTTTGCGCACTGGATTTTCTAATTCTGACCTCAGTGTTTAGTGAGTAGTGACTCTATCCAGAATATTGTCCAGCCTTATAAGCCTCTAATTGTGTATTTTAGGAGCCGAAAGCATGTTGTAAAGCAACAAGGGCCTATAGGCAGCTTGCCAAGGGCAAACAAAGGTGATGGAGTGCTGTTGTTTGGTGTCTCCATGTTAGGGTAGACATTAAAACTGTTAGGTCCTATTTGCAGTTTGGTAATCTTTCTGATAGTTTGCTAAGGGCAACTGTTCATCTTCTCCTTTTCATTATCTAGGGTAAATCTTGGGTAACTGTACCATAAATCCAGTTTTGAGACCATAAAAAGAATTAGAGGTTATGCTAATTAGCAAAAAATAGCTATTCCTTTGTTGCATTTAGGGGCATTCCTGGATAGCAAATGAGCATACTTGGCTATTCTAACACATCACCCAGAAGATCTTGGACTAAGGGGTTACCAGAAGAGTTGGCAAATCTCCCAGGTCCCACTGAAGCCTTCTAGAAATCCGACAAG
The DNA here is from genome assembly GCF_048569485.1 of Anomaloglossus baeobatrachus. NCBI lineage: Eukaryota > Metazoa > Chordata > Amphibia > Anura > Aromobatidae > Anomaloglossus > Anomaloglossus baeobatrachus. Next base: position 434,628,710 of record NC_134357.1, on the reverse strand, counting down.
TTTCTTTTGGTGTCTTGACAAGGGAAAGGCCAAGTGTTAAAGGGGTGCAGAATGGGTGTGGGATGGGGGGGAACAAATTAGGCTGAATAGGTGTGGCTCTAATTTAAAATATATGTGAGCAGCACAAATTATGAAACTAGCCTTCTTTCTCCCTAATGAGAATTTCCAAAAATTAGCAAGTATGCACATGCTTGGGGCTTAGAATTGTATATCCGAATAGAGCTGTTATCGAAATTACATTCACCCATGATGAACAGCTTCATGGTGCATTTTTCCCTTTACTGTCCCTTTTTACTAATTACAAGTACGTATAAGAAACCAGTTCATTCTGGGTATCTGTGCTCATGTCAAGTACTGACTGCATCAGGACCACTTGTTCTTAAGGCCCGTACAAAGCTGAACAGACTAGCTGCAAGATTGGTCTATGGACATTATTTTTCTTTAATTAGGGAGCCGTCCTCCATTGTCCTCTGCTAATTATTTTCTGCAGAGTAGTTACCAAGCGAGGGGCAGGCCTGTGAAGACTTAGAAAAAATGCTATGAACTTAAAAGAAATTAAATTCCCCAAATTGTTCTTGTAATTACCTTGTAATGGCTGAGATCCCTTCTAATGTATCTTTATTATACTTGCACTTTTTTTTTTTCTTAGTAAGTTATTTACTTCTGAACAGGAAGTCAGTGATTCTTAAGCATTTCTTCTCCATTGTTCTGATTTTTGCCAGCTATTTCTGTTATATTATTTTTTTTTTCCAGTTTCTCACTATGTGCACATTTCAATAGCTCTGATTTTGGCAGGGCCCATCCCATAACCTGGGTTGTAAAGAGGTGGAACTTATTTAAACCATGCTCACCAACAGATTTGGGATGTAGCCATGCCTTTTTCTTAAATGAATTGTCACCTTTAATAAAAATTGAAAACATGTTCACAGCATGGCAGCCATTCAATGAGCTCAAATGCTCTGCCCATGTAGGCAGTGAAGGAATGTGCAGATGCCGGGCTGTGGAGGCTCTGAACTCCTTCGCTAGAGAATCAGGCAGGGTGTACGACACTTATGGTTCCCTTTAGGACAGTATCCACCAACCTGCTGCCGGTCACCATCGTAGATGCAGCAGAGAAACACATGACTCTGGGGTTCTCTTGGCAAAACAACATTGAACAGTTTATTTTATCTTCCACCATCATGATAGACATGGCCACACTTCTACAGTTCTGCTGCTGCTTTCTCTTGGGATACTCCGTCTCGACCTAGCCCACTATCTGGCACCTCATCCACCAGCTGCCGGGTCTATGCTTCCTTCCTTACTTTTTAGCTAACCATGGTCCTCTCCTCTGCCCCTGATGGATTCTAGTCACTCGACTTCTTTTGGACTGTCCCGAGGGGAGCAGTAGGCTCCGGACCCTTGGAGGATACCATTACCATAACATTCCTGTGCTTTATATTACTTCCTAAAAAAACAACCTAAAGCTTTACCTCACACTATATCCTATTTAACATTCTCCAATCTGCTATATCTGACTAAGGCTACGTGCACACGCTGCGTTTTTTTGACGCTGCCTTTTTGTGCGTTTTTATCGCGATTTGGTGCACTTTTGGCTGCGTTTTGCTGCGTTTTTGATCTCTGCGTTTTTCTGCGTTTTTCCAATGCATTGCATGGGGGGGAAACGCAGAAAAACGCAGGAAAGAATTGACATGTCCATTTTTTTTTTCAGCTCAAAAACGCAGCTTAAAAAAATGTTGTGTGCGGACAGCAAAAATGAAAACTCATAGATTTTGCTAGGGAAGCAAAGTCCTGCAGTTTTGAGGCCAAAAACGCACCCGAAAAACGCTGCGAAAAACGCACTGTGTGAACTTAGCCTAATACACATGGTTAACACATTTACAGTACATTTACATAACCATACACTTTACATTGTTGGGGGCTCTACCACCCCTACAGTGGAACGTTACCCTAATTGCCACTGAGCTTTCTGATTGGCTGCTGCACTGTCGATATGACGTCAGGCTAAGACTAAGTGCGGTTGAGACTTATAAGGAAAGAATTGGATGTATCAGCTTACCAAACTGGGTGTTCAGAGTCTGGAGCTTTGAGAAGCCTCTAACAAATCAGATCAGATCAGGGCAGCTCGATAAACAATCAACCAGCAAACGAAAAGGATCCAACATAGAAGGTGGAGTCCCGGGAAAGTATTAAGTAACATTTATTTGTATAATGTTAAAGGGAACCTGTCATATAAAAAGAACAGTATTAATCTGCAGATATGGGATTAATCTTCAGGTTAATAGTGCCAGTCACTGCTAGGGCGTGGTTACAGCCCCCACACACTATGTACTGAGCGGTAACTGAAGCTGTGCCTCTATGACAGAAAGCAGTAGGCTGCTGAGTGGTATAAAGTTCATTTAATTCCGGTAGCCAGGCTTTCAGTTTGGCTGCCTTTCACATGACAAGTTCCCTTTAAGAGCCAAGGCAAAGTTATCCATTTGAGGCAGAATGTCTCAATGTACTTCCTTAAATTTGTATTTACATACTTTGACCCAGACAAAGTGATTTATTGTCAATCCTTTGACACCCAACTTTGCCCCTACTCCCCAGTTACACTATAGTTCAAAGGTTTGAGATCACCCAGACAATTTTGTCTTTTCCATGAAAAATCATACTGAAGGCAGTAGTACACACTATTCTAGGAAATCTTCAGTTTCTTGGCAATTTCTTGCATGGAATATCCTTGATTTTTAAGAACAAGAATAGACTATCGAGTTTTACATGAAAGTTCTTTTCTTCTGGCCATTTTGAGAGTTTAATGGAACCAACAAATGTAATGCTCCAGATTCTCAACAAGCTCAAAGGAGGGTCAGTTTTATAGCTTCTCTAATCAGCAAAATTGTTTTCAGCTGTGCTAACATACTTGTACAAGGGTTTTCAAGAGATTTCTAAACATCTATTAGCCTTCTAACACAGCAAACACAATGTACCATTAGAACACTGGAGTGGTGGTTGTTGGAAATGGGAATCTGTACACCTATGTAGATATTGCATTATAAACCAGACTTTTGAAGCTAAAATAGTCATTTACCACATTAACAATGTATAGAGTGTACTTCTGTTTAATTTAATGTTAGCTTCATTGAAAAAAAATGTGCTTTCCTTTCAAATATAAGGAAATATCTAAGTGACCCTAAACGTTTGAACTGTAGTGTAAGTGGCGACTGCATCATGGTAAGAAATAAATGTAGAGATTGCTGTCATCAGCTGACTTCCGGTGGTCATGACAACCAATCAACATCCTGCAATCGAGTGATGGGTGCGCCAACGGGCTGCATCAATGACACGCTTCCTGCCAGTAGATGTTAAACTCTGACAGCAGTATTTAATACGCACCGCCATGGGGGCACGCTATTTTAAGCTCCCATTGGTGGGCCCGTGATTGTAGGTCGCCAATGGATTTCTATGACTTTTAAGAAGACTGTGATTTTTACTATATACAGCAATGCTGTGATATTGCTATATATAGCACAAGCGATCAGACAATCACAGCATCAAGGATTATTAAAAATTGGGAAAAGTAAGACAAAAAATGGTTTAAAAAAAAAATTAAAAAATAACACAATATAAAAGTTCAAATCACCTCCATTAAAAATAAAAATAATAAAAAAAATACACACATATGTAGTATCACCGTGCTCCGAAAATTCCAGTCAATCAGTAAACACTGTAAACCAAAAAAATTCAAGAACGTCTTAATTACATTTTCGGGGTGGTTACAATACCACAATAAATGCTGTAACAAGTGATCAAAATATCATATCTATGCCAAAATGAATAAAAATGCTGTCTCACAGCGCAAAGAATAAGCCATCTCACAGCTCCATCGACACAAAAAATAAGAACTTTACAGGTCTTCTTGGAAAGTGGCAATCCCCCACCTTAATTTTTTTTTTGTAAAATTCTGGGTTTTTTTCACCACTAAAATAATAAAAAACTGGACATGTTTGGTATCACGTTAGTTGTACTAATTTTTACTACAAAATATGCAGTGGAAGAAATAATTCTCAAAACCCCATATCAGAATTGTGGTTTTTTTTTCACTATTTCTCCCCATTTGGAATTTTATTCCTAATTTTCCAGTACACTATATGATAAATTGAAAAGATGTCATTCAAAAGTACAAGCAAAACAAGCCCTCATTTGTCTATGTGGACAGAAAAATAAAAGTTGTGGCTCTGAGAAGAAGGGGAGGAAAAAACAAAAACGTAAAAATTGAAATTGGCCCTGTTGTGAAGGGGTTAAAACATATTGTTTACTGCTCATTACCTAGATTACAGATCACTGCTGCAGTCTAACAGCGGTGGCCAAACAAGTTCTTACAAAATCTTTCCAATATAGCGTGTAATCGCTGCGCTGAAGCTGATTAGATCACATTAGTGCACTGTTAGCTCCTGATCCGGCTAACCTGAGTGCCACTGTGCTTCTCTAAAGCTGCAAAAGCAACAAAGAGTGCAGAGTACAGGCCAGCAATACTGTTGGCCTATCAATCAAGCAGGATTGCACTACTTCTAACAAGTAGGGACTTACGAGGCGGGGAGCAGTCTAATCCTGAACAATCCAGGGGTGGACATATCATCAGTGCAACCTATGCAGCTGCACAAGGGCCCAAGAGGTGAGGGGTCCATTTCTACCTCAAAAGCTGAAGAAATTGTGCATTATGATGAGCTACTGGGTTGAAAAGGGCCCATATTAATTCTTGTACAAGGGCCTTATTCTGTCTGTATCCGCTAGTGCTTTTATCAATTAAGCATACCTACCAAGTGTGACTGGAGTCAGTGGGCTCCTATTCTGGAGATCAGTGCTGGTCCCAGAGCTTTATTTTCTGTGTTACACTTTGTGGACTGCTGGGTTCCCCCCACGAAGTTTGGTAAATTGGTGAGTGTCTTGGTGCAAGGGTATGGCAAGCAACCGCTGCTCGTATTCCAAACAAACATCGCCACTTGCTGGTTAGACAGAACTAACCGGAACTAGAACATGAGGAGTGTGTTTCCTCAAAGGAAGAGTTTGAAAGGGACGCCGGGTCAGGTGACAGTTGTGTTGTAGTTACAAAATATAAAAAGTTGGGACACCAGAGAAGGAGAGGAGTTGGTGCCACAACTTGCAGGGAAGCAGACATTCAAACAGCAGGGAAGGCCCATGTCCATTGCACTAAGGTCACCTTGGGGTGAGCAGAACCTGGCAAGAACCTGAGCCATACCGACTACAGGAGAAACCCAAAGACTGAATATCGAATACTCATTACAGAGAGACCAGACCTTACTTCTCAAGCACCGAAAAGCAAACACAGAATACCCATTTCAGAGAGACCAGACTTTTTCAGTCAAGAACCAAAGCCTGAATATCAAATCCCCATACCAGGAGAAGGCTACACTCCGCAGGTCAAACCCCAAAGCTGAACACTGCAGACTGGAGATCGAGAGCAGTGTACCGCCCAAGCGTCAGCAGCCAAGACTGCTCAGATCCAAATCCGCGGTGGCTCGAGGGGTCTCCAGACCCAGGAGGAGTCACGCGGACACTCAAATTAAAACGGGGTATTTACAGGGGATTTTGTGGTTAGAGTTTGTGGCGCCACCCACGGTGTGTGGTAAGGAGGAGTACCACCGCTGCTGCTGCTGGGAGCGCCTGGTCGTGATGGAATGGCAGCCAGGTGTTTAACCCCTCCGTGGGTAGAGGGATAATGCCCCGGGGGTCGGTGATGGTGAGAGGGGGATGCCATTGGGGAGGAAAGGGTCACTGCATACTCACTCAGTCCAATAATGCTGACACCGACAACTTGTAAACCGAAATTCTGAGCACCGCTGCAGCAAGGAGGGAGCACGCTTGGATCCCGTGCCCGATGGTGTTGCTTGTTAGCCTGTGACCTTTACCTTGGCACCTTCTTTACTGGTTGGCCCCTGTAGTATAGAACTAGTCAGTTCCCGCTCACCCGTTTGGCTAACAAAGCTGAAATTCCACATCACTCCTGCACTTTAATTCACTTGCGTCTTTCTTTGTGTTTTTGTAAGCAATTTTACACATGCGTTTTGTTATGCATTTTTAATGCATATGTTGTTGTCTCAATAAAGTTGGCTGAAATACATGCAGCAGAGCAAACAGGAAGTTGCACCCCAAAGCAAGGAAACAAGTTTATTATTACAGACTATACTGGTATAAGATCATGCATAATTCTAACTTTCACAATCTCATAAGAAGCACTGTAATTGCATATGTCCCAATACACACAAACACATATACACACAAACACATATACACACAAACACACACACACCCACACACACACACACACATACAAATATATAGCCAGATAGAGATAGACATGTGTTAGAATAGAGAAATATATATTCTGCTGATCTCTAATTTTCCACCACCACCCACTACATACTATATATTTGCACCCTTTATTGCCTTTCTTGTGGCACTAAAGGGTGTGTAGCCTAGTTTAATCTAACAAATAATTAAAAAAATAACATGGGCGATGAGTGATAACATCAGGAATGTCCCCTCTTATTTATCTGAAGAGTGGTGATGTCAGGTGACATTACACAGTTGACATCAACCCCAACTACCATTACCCCAATTGCCACCGGACTATGTCAATCAGGTAGAGCCGAGGCAAAGCGCCAAAATTGGTGCATCTAATGTGATGCACTACTCCTGGGGCAGCTGCTGGCTAGTGTTTTTAGGCTGGGAAGGGCCTAATAAACATGGACTTAGCCAGCCTCATATTAATATAAGCCCGCAGCTATCAGCTTCACCATTGGAGCACCATGTCATTTTTTATTATTTATTTATAAGGTTAAACCAGGCCAAACACACTTTAGTGCCACATGAAAAGCACTAAATGGTGTAAGTGTATAATATTTAGGGGGGTTGTGACATTAAAAACACGAGTAACACTCATCATGGGTACATACCCAAAGAGCCAACATTGAGTCACCACTATTGCCTTCCTGCATTCCTGGCACCTGTTTTCACTGGCAGAAAAACAGCCTGATATCAGGTTATTTGCAGTGTACCCCTTAACAAAAATATATCCCAGGTGGAATACCCCTTTATGCTTTTTCTTTAATACATACTTTACCTAAGTATGTCTAGTAGTATAACTATCTATGTCTTTTAATGCACAACTAATTTTATTCATTTATTTTGACTTGAAGCCATGCCTTATATGATTTTAGGTCCAATATGGTGTTTGCGGTGGATGGTCGGAGACAGCTGTTGCTAGCGCTATTTGCAGTGTTCAGTTACTAAATGATGCAGAGGCTGGAAGATTGGACTAGTAAATTTTTAATTGAGGTTATTCTCCAATGTACAGCAATGACATGAACATCTGCTTTGAAATTTCCCAGTTTAAGGCCTGCCAGAAGGTATCAAATCTTTTACAATGCAGCGGCCATTTAATGCTGCTTATAGGCCTTGATCCTTCCTCAGCTGATCAATAAAGCCTCCAGGCCTCCGATTACACAAGATTTCAATGTCTAAACTGTCACAATGACCCATTTCTCTCTAATGCTTGCACGTTTCTGTGCCAGGAGAGAGCGCGCTTACTGTGCAAGAAGAAGGCGTCGGGATTGTAAATTTAACACCGTCTATAGCAGTAAGTTTAAAATGTAGTATTGTTTTTATTAGAAAATTATTGTGTTGTGTATCTAGCGAAAGATGGTGCAATACTTAGATAATAAATGTTATCACTTTCCTGCTCTTTATTTCTATGGCCTAAGCACAAAGATATCACTGGCCTGGAAACCTTTGCTAGGCCTCTGTCGGCCATGGCAACCCATTGACAGAGGACTAACATAAGAAACTGGGGTAACAAGGGCCGTTCCCTCCCTATGCTAATTATTTAGGCACTAGGGACTCTATTGACTGTGGCATCTAAGAGGTTGAAACAGCCGGGATTGGAGTTGGGATACAAGACTTACAAAATACAGCAGACCATTCTCTCATGGAAGTGGCCAAGACAAGATACAGAGCACCCGTTTTCAATATACATGGCAGTAGCAGTCATTTATTGCCTCACCTGTGAATATGAAATAGATGTTTCACTTGGGAATGAACATTAATTTCCCATGACATGTTAGGTCTTGAATGTTTTCTTCTGAAGCATATACATAGATGAAAATATAAGGCTCCATTTTGATGAAGAAAGCAGTCCGGTAATGCGACGCACAGATGATGACAAAGCAATGCGGATTTACAATTATATTTATTGTTAAACAACTTTGTATCCTGCTTAATACAAAAGAATCAAAAAGTAATATGATGGGTCACAGAAGAATCAGCTTGCATGTAAAATATACATAAACACTTTTTTAAACACTTCTAATATAGCTAACCCAGCAATATATACTTTCCTAATGCACAATCAGTAACCCCGGATTAAACTAAGGTCAGGCTCCTATGTTTGTCAGTGTCACTGTCTAACAAAGTCAGTTACAGAGAATCTAATTGAGCGATACAAGCATAAATAACAGCGGATAATTTGTAGACTAGCCCACTAGCAATACAGTGCAATTTAGGAACTACTTCACATCACTAAGTACCTTACAGCTTAGCAGGAAGCAATGGCCTGGCCCACTCGACTTGCCCAAGGGAGTTGTTCTTCTTGGCTTGACAGTGCAGTCTGGAACTGAGGGGTTTTGACTGGCAATGTCTGGCCTTCTGCTTGACCACCCAATCTGAAACTCTTCTTACAGTCCCTGACAGAAGTTTTGTCACTTATCCATGTTACAGTATGTAAATAAATGCTTATAACCTGACTTTAAATTCATCCATTGGTTTCATCAATTACTCTTTTGAAAGCTGAAACCTTCCCAAATTTGGTTTAAGTTATAAAATAAAGTTGCTGCAAAGCTGAAATATTGATCATTTAATGAACACCGAAAGGTCAGATTTTGGCAAGACAAAAGTTTTATCTCCTTGTCATATAATACACCCAATCCTAGTTTGCATCCTCACCTGTGCTCACAAAATGATCGGTTAATTAGTGGGTGTGTATAAAAAGAAACCCAGATCCACTGCAGAGGTGGCTGGCACAGTTAATGTGTTTCAGCGTCAAGTACAAAGAATTAAAAAAAAGATTTGAAGAGACTGGAGATGTTTTTGACAAGCCCAGATCCGGCAGACCCCGCAAGACAACTGCTCAGGAGGAATGTTTGTTGGTTAGAAAATCCAAAGCCAGCCCCTCTTCCACTGCAGCAGAGCTCCAACAGGCCTGGTCACCTGAAGTCCTTGTGTCAACTAGAACAGTTTTTAAGATTCTGTCTCGAAATCGCATCCATGGTCGAATCAGTGCCCAGAAGCTACCACTAAACAAAAGGCAATTAAAAAAACATGTGGCATTTGCCAACTCCCACAGCCTGCTAAACAGATGGACGCAGGAAAAGTGGCAGACGGTGGATTTCTCTGATGAATCTTCAGTTGAATTACACCACAGCCACCGCAAATACTGCAGGAGACCTACTGGGGCTTATATGGATCCAGAGAACAGACAAGTTTGGTGGTGGAAAGATCATGGTCTGGGGTTACATTCAGTATGGGTGTGTGCAAAACATTTGCAAGGTGGAAGACAATATCAATAGCCTAAAATATCAAGAAGTATTAGCTACCTCTTACATTCCCAATCATAAAAGGGGTCAAATTCTGCAGCAAGATGGTGCTCCATCTCATACATCCATCTCTACAAAAAAAAGTTCCTCCTAGCAAAGAAGATCAAGGTGCTCAAGGACTGGCCAGCCCAGTCACCAGATATGAACATCATTGAGCATGTTTGGGGTAGGATGAAAGAGGAAGCTTGGAAGACAAAACCAAAGAATCTAGATGAACTCTGGGAGGCATGTAAAACTACATTCTTTGCTATTCCTGATGACTTCATCAATAAATTGTATGAATCATTGTTGAACCGCATGGATTCAGTCCTTCAAGCTCATGGAAATCACACAAAATATTAAATATGGCTCTAATAGCACCACAACTTCATTCCCCAATGTTATGCAACATATCTTTGTATTAGAAGTTAATTATTTGTTTGAATTTAACATTACTTTCTGTGGGCAACAAAACTTTTGTCATGCCAAAATCTGACCTTTCTGTGTTCATTAAATGATCAATATTTCAGCTTTGCAGCAACTTTATTTTCATAACCTAAACCAAATTTGGGAGGGTTTCAGCTTTCAAAAGAGTAATTTATGAAACCAATGGATGAATTTAAAGTCAGGTTATAAGCTTTTATTTGCATAACATGGATAAGTGACAGAAGTTCAGTCAAGGAGTGTAGTTATTAATGCATCTGTGAATCAAGGAATTTGTCCATTCAGTATAGACTTTACAAGCCTCACCCATCTTGAACTTGTTTAGCGTCATTGTCTTTTTTAATAGCCATTTACCTACAGTCTTTCTTGTTAAATTATTGCCACCTGTGGATTAAATCAAACTGAAGACGTATTTACACTGAAAGATTATTGTGAATGAGGCTTCTTAAGAACATTTGTTTCACAATAATCATTTGGTGTAAACAGGTTGCCGATCACCTGATGAACAAGCAAAATGCAGGGAAAAATCCTTAAGGTCACTTTACACACAGCGACATCACTAGCGATGTCGCTAGTGAAAGCATCTGCCCCCGTCGGTTGTGCATCACGGGCAAATCGTTGCCTGTGGCGCACAACATTGCTAGCACCCGTCACACATACTTACCTGCCTAGCAATGTCGCTGTGGCCGTCAAACCGCCTCCTTTCTAAGGGGGCAGTTCATGCAGCGTCACAGCGGCGTCACTAAGCGGCCACCCAATAGAAGCGGAGGGGCGGAGATGAGCGGCCGTAACATCCCGCCCACCTCCTTCCTTCCTCATTGGCGGCGGCCGCAGGTACAATGTTGTTCCTCATTCCTGCAGTGTCACACATAGTGATGTGTGCTGCCGCAGGAACGACGAACAACATCGTACCTGCAGCAGCAACGATATTTGGGATTAGAACAACGTGTCAACGATCAATGATATGGTGAATATTTTTGATCGTTAACGGTCGTTCCTGCATTTCACACGCAACGACGTCGCTAACGAGGCCGGATGTGCGTCACAAATTCTATGACCCCAACGACATCTCGTTAGCGATGTCGTTGTGTGTAAAGTGGCCTTTAGTCTTGGCACCACATCATCCTGTGCAATTAAGACTTATGCTGCTGAGAACAATGGCAGCCTATGCACATTGATCGTTCACTGCACATCTTTTAGCGCAACCTATCTGTGTAAATATTTACTAATTGGCGGTTGTTTAGTTGTGCCAGATGGTTTGTTTAAATGGACCCTTAGAAATATCGCTAACCTGGATGGGACCCCTTCGCCAGAGCTTCATAGGCTGTACCCATGGTATGCTGTTGATATAAGTAGAAAAACACTGTTACGAGACGGCAGTAGAAAATATGCAGAGGAAGTAAGGAAGACAGTAAAACTTGTCAATAACCTCAGGAAGTCAACAATGAGCCTGATTAAATCTAGCAAATAAATGCATTATTTTAATGGCTAAATAAGTGAGCAGCTTCTCAATATTCCAATAACAAACTGCTTTGCAAACTTCTGCGGCGGTCAGAATTTATAGTCTGCCAAATGGAGCTCCGCATTTTCCTTTTTTTTATGACTGTTTGTATGAAACATTTAATTAATTAAACACTACAGCGAAATGTGAAGATTTTTCTAATCTATCTAGGAAAAGTGAACATCTGCCAGGCTGGAACGCCCGCTCACATACCCAATATTGTCATTTGTCATTAAACGACATAAAATAAATACGTGTACATCATTCTCCTTATCACATCTACAACTTATACGGAAGCCATTAGCTCTTGCTTTTATTTGCATGTGGGTGGAAATAATTTGACATTGTCATGTATTTAGGTTGGCGCAGAAGAGACACTAAAATAAATATATAAAAAAATAATTACAATAATGTAATACCATTGCTCTTTCAAACTATTGAGAAATGACACCAGAGATATCCTAATAGCATGTCTCAATCTTATATATAGGCTATACACCTAAGCATCTTCAACCTAATGGCCTGTAGTAGTGCGTAGTGTACTTTACTTCTACATCATCAACACTTCAGACCACTTTTTCAGGGCACACAAATTATTCAGATCCCCACATGACTCAAGAAAGTCTGACTGAGGGCCTTACCTTACCGTACTGATCACAACAAAAAACCTCCTTTTCCAACTTCTTAACCTAAAATTAAGACACAAAAAATTTGTGACATTGGATGTAAAAGGCCACAGAAACCCAATTATTAATTAACAACAAACAATCAATAACATTTCCACACATCGATATAGTAATAACCCAATAATAACATAACCACCAGAAAAAGATGGGGGTAAGTGAAGGTTCCCATTGTAATCGATTGAAACACCAGCTCCACCACGTGCCCTCAGCTGCACCACACCGGCTCGAGGACACCCAGCTGAGTGTTGCCTAACCAATGTCCCACTGAGATCAAGCCCAGCAGGGACCCACATTAACCAACCATAGTATTGCACCATCATAGGTAACCCGTTCCTGCACTGGGTTCCACCCCTCACTCTTTTGTGCAATCCACCAACTTCAAAAACTTTCCGCCTGCTGCGACAAAGTAAATGCCTTTTCTTCTCTCAATGTCGGCCTCCAAAAGTCCCAAAAATAGGGCGGATGGGTGGAATGATTCTGGACATTTGCCAGGTACCGAATGACCACCCCCACCCCAAAGCCCTGCCGTATATACTACCCTTTAACTGCCCTGCCCCTGACTTTTCACAGGGCCCTAAAACCCAACAGTCCCTATAACCCAACCCTCCAATTTTCCCGTACAAAATACATTCTCAATTTAACCTCTTGCTACACCCACAGGCCTAGGATCCCTCCTTACTCATGCTACCCCTTTCGGGTGGGCAGTCTGGGCTGTCTTTTATAATTAATAACAATTCTGAACTTAAAAATTAGACTAAAACTAAACTTCTGACCTCAAATTTAGATACTTAGATCAGATCTCAAAATTAGTTTAGACTTCAAAATGAGCTCCTACTCCAGACCCCATTGAGATTTCCAACAGGAGACTCGTCTATTCTTCATGGAATCCAGAAGGTGAATAAAACCCGTGCGTATATATGATATTGCTTCACATTTTCAACAACTTCACAGGGGTTCAGGTTGCAGGAGGTTCATAGGTCTCTAGTCTAGCAGTCACGGACTCTTTGTTTTGCTGATTGTTGGACATTCGGAAAGGTTCAGAATCTCAACATGTCATCATCCATTATTGGCCCACAAAACAATAAAGTTTACATTACTAAGTTAAACAATTCTAATGATTTTTTAATTAAAAACACAATTTATTATAGAACATTATTTATTTCTTGTGACACTATTTTATTATGATATTCTCGATTTCCAGCAGCACCATAGTTTTTATGTCAAGCTCTTTCCTTTGATATGGCAGCAATTTATCAACGTGGTTGAAAGAAATACATTTAATGTGCTTGGTTGGGGTGCACCAGGAGCAGCGGAGAGCTAACTGTTCATATCTTTGTTTTGCTTTTGACATGAGAGATGAAGGAATGATTGAGCTGAATCTTTAGGTCTTTAACCCGATGCCAAGGAGCAGTGGGCTGTTATTATTACCACTGTTCTGGGTGATTTACCAGACAGCACAAATGCTTCACTCCATCTAGAAGGAGAGTGGCTGAAGCTGAACCGATGATTGTAAAAAAAAAAGAAAATAGCTGGAGAATTTTTGGCATTCCTCATTCCAAGAAATTATTTTTTAAAGGGTAAGTCTAGTTCAGAAAAAAAAATTACAAAATGTTACAAATTATGTCTGTTTTTGCTCTCCATTCACATATAAACCTAAATTATGGAAAAAATTCCAGTTCTCCTGTTATTACACAGCATTCTTTTGCAGGAGTTCATATAGCAATTATTGTATGCAGGGGATTAACCCGGGCCCGGGTAGGCAATTGCCCTATCGGGTAGATTTCCAGTGGGTTGCAGCTCTAAAACAAATAGTGAGCCACCGGCCATGGTTTTGTAGCGCTGGTATCCTTGCACCGCTCGCCCTCCTCTCTGCAGGGATGCCTATTCACTGCCGTGGCCAGCCTGCACCATGCTGCTTGGCTTTCCCGCAGTCCTCTATGTGGGTGTTGTCTGGTTTCTCCTCCCGGGGCCTGTGCATGCCACACAAATCCTCTGGGAGTACTCCTAGTACGTGCACATACACTGCTGCCCTTCTCTTAAAGGGCCAGCATGTAATTTCCTGGAAGTACCACTCAGCCTATTGCTAACAGGCACTGGTACTTAAGGCACTCTCCCACTAGGGGAGGTTCCTGATCAATGTGGTTAATTAGTGGTTTGTTCCCTAGCCAGCTAGTTGTCAGATCCCCTTGTCTGCTGTGCGTCCTCATGTCAGTGTACAGTGTCCTTGCCTATGCTGCCCCTGTGGTCCCAGCTATACTAGTGACTGTGTCTATCTACCCTGGTCATGCTTTCTGCCTCAGCTGTTCGGTATTCCCAGCTATACTAGTGACTCTGTCCGTCCTTACTGGCTGTGCCATCAGCCTTCCTGGTGGTCCCTGTTGCACTAGAGAATCTTCCTTTATGCACCTGTGTCCTTCCTTACCCTGGGGGTCAACTGCTATAGTCCTGGTCACTGACCTGGGAGTGGCTCCTGGCATGTGCCTCGCGGTGGGTGCTTAGTCAAGCCCCTCTCAGGAAAGGGTAAGCCCGGGTCCCCCCTGTGACCCATGGATCCACTTCGACTCGCCGCCTTACCATCTCCTGCTGTGAGCGTTACAAGTTTTATGGGCGCTGTCTCTTAAATTATTCATGTTAGCTAGTCGGGACGCCATGGCAAGCATGTACATGTGCATTTACCCACTACAATTGGGGTGTCACAACATGTGTGCGCATGTATGCACCCTATGACAGGGACGCCACAGCAGCATATGCACGTCTGAACAGGAAGCATCTGAGTAGGACAGCAGGGTGACTTGTATTCAGCTATATGGTGTAAAGACAAAAGCTTCAGCATCTCCTAGGTGATGTATATAGACCAAACTCAGGCTTCTGTTATGTGGTGTATATACATAAGCCTTAGGGTCGCCAAAGTGGTGTATATTCACCAGCCTCAGGATCTCCTATGTGGCCTATATACATCAGAACCAGCGTCTTCAGTGGGATATATATTCACCAGCCCCAGCGTCTCCTATGAGATCTATATGCAGCAGCCCCAGTGTCTCCTATGTGATGCATATTTACCAACCCCAGCATCTCCTATAAGTTGTATGTACACCAATCCCACATATACACCAGCCCTAGTGTCTCCTATGAGATTTATATACACAAGCCAAAATGTCTCCTATGCAATGCATATATACCAGAATGTGTCTCCTATAAAATGTATATAAAGCAGTCTTATTGTCTCCTATGTACTATGCATACAACAGCCCGAACATATTCTATGTGATGTGTATACACCAACCACAGACTCTCCTATGTGATTTATTTACACCAGCCCCAGTATCTCTTATATGATATTTATACAACAGCTCCAGGGTGTTCTATGTATGGCCATGCTGAACTGAATGTGCCTGCCCTCGTCAAATCACAGATGTACATACATACAGTGGTGGACATATCGCCGGTGCAGCCGGTGCAGTGGCACAGGAACCCGGAGATTCAGGGGGCCCTTGCTAGTCAGTCAGTAATGAGGGCAATCTGACCTGTTATCCGGAGCTCAAGGCTCTTGGAGGCTCCTAACTAGATTACCCTCATCACACCCAGTGTTCCGGGCAGGGAGCGATCCCGCAGCTCTGCACAGTGCAGGAAATGGAACACAGGAAGCTGTCCTTTGTTCCCTGTTCTGCAATATCTCTGTGACACACCCGAATGACCCGATGTCATCAGTATGGAGCACAAGCATGTGTCATTTGAAAAGTTCCCAGCAGGAGAAGAAACAGTGGCAAGCCCTGTACAAGACAAACAGCGATGGGGCCCATACTGGAGAAGCAGCGGCGGTGCCCGCACAAGAGAAGAGACAGCTCAGTGGGGGCCCATACGGAGAGGTGAGTGGTGACTAATAACTTAATGAGGAGTCAATGAGGAGGGGGAGGTGAGTGGTGACTAATATTGGGGGTGTAGTGAAGTAGTTTATTACAGGTGTAGTATATGGGGGTGTAGTGATGTAGTATATTACAGGTGTGGTATATGGGTGGTGTAGTGACGTAGTATATTACAGGTGCAGTATATGGGGGTGTAGTGATATATATATATATCACTACACCCCCCCTACACACATATATATCACTCCAAAAACATACAGTTAGGGACTTTAGATTGTGAGCCCCAATGGGGACAGTGTTGCCAATGTATGTAAAGTGCTATGGACTTAATAGCGCTATATAAATGAATAAATTATTATATATATATATATATATATATATATATAAAGCTTTGTCACCATAGAAGAAGGGGGGGCCCAGGCACAATTTCATGCACAGGGGCCCCAAGCTGTCAGTGTCCACCCCTGCATACATATTAGCATAGCTAAAGGGGAAGGATGAAAGTTTGCCCTAGGCCCCTCACTCGGAAGGGCCCACCATAGCAATCGTCACTCCTACCTGTATTGGTGTTGAGAGTACAACGATACAGTTAAACTCTATGACAGAGGAGAGAGACATGAGCTCTTTACACTACTGCTCTCCATTCTGTGCCTAAAGCAACGTGCGGCCTAGTGAATAGTAGGGTGATACACTGGACGAGTCCTAGGTGGTGAAGGAAAAGCATGATGTAATCGTGCTTGGACTCTGACGTTCTGTGTGTACCTGTCACGGCCAGGTGGACGGGCAGACCCAGGAGGTGGATCCACTGGGCCGAACTCCTAGATGGTAGTAAAGAGTCCGGTAGCTGGAGCACTATAAACAGCAGAACAGTCCGTGCACACGAGTATAGCGGAGAAGTCCCTGGGACCACGGAGTCACGGGTGGTAGTCCGGGTGACGCAGCTCTGGTTCGGAAGCCGAGATGATGTCAGGCGGGGTCCGGAACCTTTGGAGCGAGGTGATGAGTCACCGCAGGGATCCGGGATGGTGCGGACTGTCAGGATGGCAGATGGACAGCGTTCGGGGTTCGTGATACGGCAGGACTGGATGGCGAGGCAGGCACGGCTCTACGAGAGAGATAGGTAAGTACATGCACAGAAACACCAGGAGACCTGACTCCTAGCTTAGGAAACACGAAGATCAGGCCCCGCCCCCTTGGACAATAACCCCTTTTATACCCTGTACCTGTTTAGCCTCATTTCCTGTTAATGGACGCTGGCCCTTTAAGAAAGGGTCAGTGACCGCGCGCGCGCCCTAATGCGCATGCGCGCCGCCCGGGTGCCAGAAGCCAGGGAAGGAGGCTGCGAGGAGGACGCAGGGGAGCCGGCCAGGGCCTGGGAAGCCGTCGGGCGCCGGGATCGGGGACCAGGGGGCCTGGGAAGGACGGGCACCGGAGGCTGGAGAGCGGGGAGCGTGGCAGGTGAGCCGGAGAGCGGGGGTGAGGACCCGGGGAGCGGAACCGAGGACCCGGGGAGCGTGACAGTACCCCCCCCCCCCACGCCCCCCTCCCCGCAACCGGGACATGAAGGCACGGATCAGAGGAGTGCCCACGTTCTCCCTGGGCTCCCAGGACCTATCCTCAGGACCATACCCTTCCCAGTCCACCAGGAAGAACTGTCGACCTCGTACGGTCTTCATGGCCACGATATCCCTTACCGCATAGATGTCGTCATCGGCAATAGGTGGAGGAGCCGGACTGGCAGCAGCGGAGAAGGGACCAAGGACAACCGGCTTGAGCAGGGAGACGTGGAATGAGTTGGGTATCCTCATCGTGGCCGGGAGCTGTAGCTTATAGGAGACCTCATTGATCTTGTTGAGGACTTTAAACGGCCCAATGTAGCGAGGACCCAGCTTGTATGATGGTATCTTCAGGCGGACGTACTGGGAAGCAAGCCAGACGAGATCTCCAGGAGAGAAACACGGAGGGTCCAGACGTTTCTTGTCAGCGTGTCTTTTCATCCGCAGGGAAGCACGCCCAAGGGACGCTTTGACAGAGTCCCAAATGGTTGCAAAGTCACGGGCTACTGTATCTGCAGCAGGGACATCCGAAGAAGGAGATACAGGCAATGGGATGGAAGGCTGAAGTCCGTAAACGACATGGAAGGGAGAGCTGGAGGAGGACTCACTGACGTGGTGGTTGTGGGAGAATTCAGCCCAGGGAAGAAGAGCGGACCAGTCGTCGTGATGGGCGTTAACATAGTGACGTAAGAAAGAGGTCAAGATTTGATTGACCCTCTCTACCTGGCCATTAGACTGAGGATGGTATGCAGATGAAAAGTCCAGAGTCACTCCCAGATGTTTACAGAGAGCCCTCCAGAAGCGGGAGGTGAACTGAGTTCCTCTGTCGGATACGATGTGTAATGGAAAGCCATGCAAGCGGAAGATGTGTTGTATATAGGCGTCCGCGAGTTCCTGAGCAGAGGGCAGTCCAGCCATAGGGACGAAATGGGCCATTTTAGAGAACCGGTCCACCACGACCCATATGACTGTGTGTCCGGAGGACAATGGCAAGTCCGTAATAAAGTCCATTGCTATGTGTTGCCATGGAACTGACGGTATCGGCAGAGGCAGAAGACGGCCATATGGGAGGTGTTTGGGCGTCTTGTTCCTGGCACAAGAGGTACAGGCGGATACAAAAGCAGCGACGTCCGTGCGAAGGGATGGCCACCAGTAATGACGTACAATCGCACCCCATGTCTTTTTCTGACCAGCATGACCGGCTGTTTTCGAGGCATGTCCCCAGTGTAACACTTTTTCCCTGTCTACCTCGGAGACATAGGTCTTCCCAGGCGGTATCTGGGCCAGGGTGACAGGGGCCACCGGAATGATTTTACTAGGACAAATGATGGGTTGGGTAGTCTCTTCCTCCTGCTCCATGGGCATGAAAGACCTGGACAAGGCATCAGCACGTACATTCTTGTCCGCGGGTCGGAAGTGAAGCTGGAAATCAAACCTGGCAAAGAATAGGGACCACCTGGCTTGCCGTGGGTTCAGTCGCTGAGCGGACCGCAGGTATTCCAAGTTCTTGTGGTCCGTGTAAATAATCACGGGGTACACTGCCCCTTCCAGGAGGTAGCGCCATTCCTCCAAAGCCAGTTTGACTGCCAAGAGCTCTCGGTCACCGATGGTGTAGTTGCGTTCAGGCGCTGAGAAGCCCTTGGAGAAGAATCCGCAAGTCACCATCTTCCCGGAGGAGGACTTTTGCATGAGCACTGCTCCGGCTCCTGAGGAGGAGGCATCCACCTCCAAGGTGAACTGGCGGTTTAACTCCGGACGGTGAAGTACAGGAGAGGAGGCAAATGCCCGCTTCAGAGAGCTAAACGCGGCGTCAGCCGCAGGTGACCAGTCCTTTGGATTAGCCTCCTTCTTACTCAGGGCGGAGAGAGGAGCAGTCAAGGCAGAGAAGTGAGGTATAAACTGGCGGTAGTAGTTGGCGAATCCCAGGAAGCGTTGGATTGCCTTCAGTCCAGAAGGAGGAGGCCAGTTGAGAATGGCGGAGACCTTCTTGGGATCCATCTGCAGTCCGGTATCAGAGATGATGTACCCCAGGAAGGGGAGAGAAGACTGCTCAAAGACACACTTCTCATACTTTGCGTACAGACGATTCTCTCTCAGTCTTTGTAGAACCAGCTGTACGTTTTCTCTGTGGGTTTGGAGGTCCGGAGAGAAGACAAGGATGTCATCTAGATACACTACCACACAGATGTAGAGAAGGTCCCGGAACACGTCGTTCACCAGTTCTTGAAAGACAGCAGGAGCGTTACACAGGCCGAAGGGCATCACGCAGTATTCATAATGTCCATCGCGCGTATTGAACGCGGTTTTCCATTCGTCACCAGAGCGGATGCGGACCAGATTGTAAGCACCCCGAAGATCCAGCTTGGTGAACACACGAGCTCCTCTAAGCCGGTCAAACAATTCGGGAATGAGCGGCAGTGGGTACTTGTTTTTTACGGTGATTTGATTCAAACCCCGGTAGTCTATGCATGGGCGTAAGTCGCCCTCTTTCTTCTTGACAAAGAAGAAACCTGCTCCAGCAGGAGAGGAGGATCTCCGAATGAACCCCCTTGCCAGGCTCTCTGAGATGTAAGCAGACATGGCCCTTGTCTCGGCTGGAGATAAAGGATATATCCGTCCTCGTGGTGGTGTTGTTCCTGGGAGCAGGTCGATGGCACAATCGTATGGACGATGTGGCGGCAGTACCTCGGATTCCTTTTTATCAAAAACATCTGCAAAGGACCAATAGGCCGAGGGCAGCCCCGGTAGGTTCTCTGGAACCGGAGGTCGTCGGATGGGTTGTATGGACTTTAGGCACCTCTCATGACACGAAGAGCCCCATCGGGTGATTTCGCCAGTGCCCCAACTGACTGATGGTTCGTGTGTCCGCAACCATGGAAGTCCCAGCAGGATCTGGTGGGACATGTGTGGGAGGACGTAGAAAGCGATGTTCTCGGTGTGAAGGGCACCGATACGCAGTTCGACCGGCCTGGTGATCCAGGAGATGGTGTCAGAGAGGGGTCTCCCATCCACCGAGGCAATCACTAGGGGCTTGTCGAGTGGAATAACAGGCACCCGGTACTTGTCCACCGTGGTCTGCTGGATGAAATTGCCTGCTGCCCCGGAATCGAGGTAGGCATCAGCCGTGAACCGCGTCTCTCCTGTTGTCACTTGCACTGTCCATGTAACCGGGTCAGAGAGAGTCCCAGCACCTAGGGTGGCCTCTCCTACCAACCCTAGGCTTTGGAGTTTCCCGGCCTCTCTGGACAGGAGCGTAGCAGGTGTGTGCCCTCACCGCAGTAAAAGCAGAGACCCTTGGCGAGCCGCTCTGCTCGACGTTGTTCAGACTGACGCACTCGGTCGATCTGCATGGGCTCGTGGACGGGAGCCCCAGCTGTCGATGACTGAAGTACGGAGGGTTTCTGCGGAGGAGGGGAATGCCGTACCGGACGTCTCTCACGGGACGCTTCCTTGGATCGCTCCTGAAAGCGAATGTCCACTCGAGTCGCTAGGGCAATCAGGGCATCTAGGGTGGTCGGTACGTCACGACCCGCCAGCTCGTCTTTAATTCGCCCTGAGAGTCCTTCCCAGAAGGCGGCGGTTAGGGCCTCGTTGTTCCACCCTAGTTCTGAGGCCAGGGTGCGAAACCGGATCGCGTATTGACCCACCGTCAGAGTCCCCTGACGTAAGCGGAGAAGAGACGAAGCAGACGCGGAGGCGCGTCCGGGCTCATCGAAGGTGCCACGGAATGCCTGCAGGAAGTCCTGGATGTTCGTGGTCACAGGATCCCCCTTCTCCCACAAGGGGTTCATCCACGCCAGTGCCTCACCCTCTAGATGGGACATGATGAAGGCGACCTTGGCTTGGTCGGAGGCAAACAAATGCGGCAGCTGCGTGAAATGGAGGGAGCATTGGTTTAAGAATCCCCTGCAGGTCTTGGGGTCTCCGGCGTACCGGGGTGGTGAAGCCAACCGAAGTCTGGTGGTATCTGAAGAAGTCGCCACAGGAGCTGGAGCCGTGGCTTGACTAGTGGAAGCCCGGGATGTTGAAGTCGTAACTGCCGCTTGTAGCGTGTTCAGGCGGGCGTCCACAGAAGACATGAATTGCAGCATGCGGGTCTGAGTCTCACGCTGGCGTTGGAGTTCCTCCTGTACGGCTGCTAGTGCTGCAGCGGGATCCATGGCCTGATCTTACTGTCACGGCCAGGTGGACGGGCAGACCCAGGAGGTGGATCCACTGGGCCGAACTCCTAGATGGTAGTAAAGAGTCCGGTAGCTGGAGCACTATAAACAGCAGAACAGTCCGTGCACACGAGTATAGCGGAGAAGTCCCTGGGACCACGGAGTCACGGGTGGTAGTCCGGGTGACGCAGATCTGGTTCGGAAGCCGAGATGATGTCAGGCGGGGTCCGGAACCTTTGGAGCGAGGTGATGAGTCACCGCAGGGATCCGGGATGGTGCGGACTGTCAGGATGGCAGATGGACAGCGTTCGGGGTTCGTGATACGGCAGGACTGGATGGCGAGGCAGGCACGGCTCTACGAGAGAGATAGGTAAGTACATGCACAGAAACACCAGGAGACCTGACTCCTAGCTTAGGAAACACGAAGATCAGGCCCCGCCCCCTTGGACAATAACCCCTTTTATACCCTGTACCTGTTTAGCCTCATTTCCTGTTAATGGACGCTGGCCCTTTAAGAAAGGGTCAGTGACCGCGCGCGCGCCCTAATGCGCATGCGCGCCGCCCGGGTGCCAGATGCCTGGGAAGGAGGCTGCGAGGAGGACGCAGGAGAGCCGGCCAGGGCCTGGGAAGCCGTCGGGCGCCGGGATCGGGGACCAGGGGGCCTGGGAAGGACGGGCACCGGAGGCTGGAGAGCGGGGAGCGTGGCAGGTGAGCCGGGGAGCGGGGGTGAGGACCCGGGGAGCGGAACCGAGGACCCGGGGAGCGTGACAGTACCCTGGTGAGCTGATATCACAGCATTGGGTCACCTGCACATTACTGCTTTCTGTTGGTGAACTCACCAGGACCTGCTGTTACGGTAGGTGACTATATGATGTTTACTTTAATTTTACTTGAAGGAAGACTGTAGGGGACATGACTCAGTTTAGAGACTAGTGTGAGGGGCATTATACGTTGTATAGAAAGCTGTGAGAGGTATTGTACAGTGTGGGGGGCATTATAGTTTGTGAGAACTATTGTGGGGGCCATCAGTGTGGGGGCAATATGATGTATATAGGGGAGGTGTGGGGCATCACACTGTGTATAGGGGATTATGGAGGCGTTATACTGGTGAAGGCTGGCTTTGGTGGCATTATACTGTATGAGAACTAATGTGGATGGCTATCATCCAGTGTGGGCTGCATTATACTATACTATATTATGTATATAGGGGGCTTTTGGATACTATACTTTGCGTAGGTTTTTGGGAATAACTCCACACTAAATGCTATCTACACAGCTCCTCAGTAAATACTACAATCCACCTATTAGTATTCTTCTGTTATATATACTGGGTGTAATTCTCATTATAAGTATTATTCTGTATATATTTTGAGAAGATCACAGGACAAGTCCTTGAGAGGAGATATGTATAATTGAGGTTGATAGCCTTGGTGATGTAAGCCTCGAGGCAGTTTCCAGTATGGTTAAGGCTATGTCCCCACGTGTGTGCGCTCTGCACCGCAGCGTAACGTCACTGCATGTCCGTTTCAGAGCGCAGCTGAAAAGCTCCGTTCTGAAACTTTGGTGACTGCAGAATTTGTGCGCTCTGGATGCTGCCTCTCCCTATAGACAGAATGGAGACAGCATGCAAAGCGCACGAAAGAAGTGGCATGTTGCGTTTTAGAATGCAGTGATTTGACAGCATGCAAATTGCTGCGTTCTAAAACGCCACGTGGGCATGGATAATGCACAATCTTCATAGATTGTGCAGGGGGCGCAGGACACATGCAGTTACGCTGCGCTGCAGAATGCAGCGTAACTGCATGCAATACGCACACGTGGGCACAGAGCCTAATGCTGAGAGATGGATGGAAATGACTGCTCACATATCCCCACCCATTTTTCTCATTCAGGTGTCTGTGTGGAGAGGTGTGGCTCTTGCTAAAGAACTGGACACTATCTTAAATGGGATGGACTCTTCGTAACTATATATGAACTTGTTATTTTCAGTTTGTATCTTTGTGTCGGAAGGAGGCAAACAAGTCAAACCATAGATGCCCATAAATTGAGTTAAGTATAATAATGAGAAATGACACAAGGAAAAAGTATTGAACACGCTTACTAAAATTTATTTAATACTTTATATAAAAGTGTAAATTTGGTGCCCTCAAAATAACTCAACACACAGCATTAATGTCAAAACTGCTGGCAACAAAAATGAGTGCACCCCTAAGTGAAAATGGACAAATTGTGCCCAAAGTATCAATATTTTGTGTGACGACTAATATTTCCAAGCCTTACCTTAGCCCACTTGGGCATTGAGTTTACTTGAGTTTCAAAGGATGTCACTGGAATCCTCTTCCACTCCTCTATGACAACATCACGGAGCTGGTGGATGTTAGAGACCTTGAACTCCTCCATCCTCCATTTTAGGATGTCTCATAGATGCTCAGTAGGATTTAAGACTGGAGACATGCTTGGCCAGTTTAGCACCTTTACCCTCAGTTTAGCAAAGCAGTGGTCATCTTTGAAGTGTGTTTGGGGTGGTTATCATATTGGAATACTGCTCTACGGCCTAGTTTCCAAAGGGAGGGGATCATGCTCTGCTTCAGTATGTCACAGTACATTTTGGCATTCATGGTTCACTCAATGAACTGTAGCTCCCCACAGCTGGCAGCACTCATGCACACCCAAACCCTTACACTCCCACCACCATGCTTGACTCTAGGCAAGATACACTTGTTTTTGTACTCCTCACACATGCTTGACACCATCTTAACTAAATAAATTTATCTTGGTCTCATCAGACCACAAAACATTGGCTTGCTTTGTTGAGCATCGTTTTTAGAAGACACTTCCTCTTGGGATGACAGCCGTGCAAACCAATTTTATGCAGCGTATGGTCTGAGCACTGACAGGCTAACCCCCCCCCTCATCCCTTTAAAATCTGCAGAAATACTGGCTGTACTCCTACCATAACCTCTGGATATGATGCTGAGCACGTGCACGCAACTCCTTTGATTGACCACAGCGAGGGCTGTTTTGAGTAAAACCTGTTTTGTTAAACCGCTGTATGGTCTTGGCCACCGTACTGTAGCTCAGTTTCAGAGTGTTGAAAATCTTCTTATAGACTAGGCCATCATTATGTAAAGCAATAATTCTTTTTTTTTTCAGATCCTAAAAGAATTCTTTGCCATGAGGTGCCATGTTGAACTTCCAGTGGCCAGTATGAGGGAGTATGTGACCAATAACATCAAATTTAACATACCTTCTCCATACCTGAAACCTTGAAAAACGAATGAGTCACATGACACCGGGAGGGAAAATGGTTAATTGTGCACAATTTGGCCATTTTCACTTAGGGGTATACTCATGTGGTGCCCCTGAGGCTTCAGTCGCCACAGGGTACCTTACCTCACTTAAGGTGCAGTATTCATCTCGGGTAAGGTGGGGGTTAATCACCGATGTTTCTATATTTCACTTTACATACAGCTTAGGTACCTTCTCACTGAGGACTGGACTGGTAGGCTGGGAGGTGGCCATCACGAGGCATGGGACTTTCCCGGTCACTAGGACAACTACCTGGGGGGCAGGCACCACTTGGGGTAGAAGTAGGAGCAACCATTACACAATAGTCAGTCAAGTCGGGACTACAGTTCTGGCAACACGACTCCACTTTCTTCTATCTTTCTTCACGGAGCCTTAGTCTTGGAGCAGGAAGCTCAGCCCGGGTTCCTCATTTCTGAAGGGGCAACCCTTGGAAATGGACACTTTCAAACACCCGTGGCTACCTCTAACTTATCTGGGATCAGTGGGAGTCCATCACGGTGGAGACCAGCACCTCTGGGCAACCCACGAACAGTGAGTAAAGACTGCAACTACTGTGTCAGCCCATCATTGCCGGTGCAGTCACTCTGCACTTCGGCGCCAACGGCCACTACTACCTCCATTATCCTCCCTGGGGCCTAGCTTCGCCTGTGGGAAGCTGAACCATCCTAGCTGCGTCACCAACTGCCCCTGAAGACAGCAACTGCAGAGGCGGCTATTCCCTGGCCGCATACCGCAGGTAGCATCACGAGACAACTACTACTCCCAACATCCTCAACCCCTTCATCCTCATCATCTCACCATCCTTCATCCATTCCCCTTTTGTTGACAGCTCGGGTTCACAAATCTGGGCAGGGCCATCCATGACATCCCCTAACCCTCACCGGCCCGGTGACGCATATTCCCAAGACCCCGTTGGGTGCTCCACTCACTCTTGCTGCCAGCAGCTTAGATATTAATGGCCGTGTGTTGAGTTATTTAGAGGACACAACTAATTACACTGTTACAGAAGCTGTACACTGCATACTTTACATTGTATCAAAGTGTCATATCTTCAGTGTTGTCCCATTAAAAAATATAATAAAATATTTACAAACATAAAATGGATGTACTCACTTTTGTGACATAGTTTATAATTCTAGGTACACTTATTTCTAATTTATGATGGACTCTCAGCAGGAAGGTTGTTTCCAACATCTTGGAAAACCAAACACAGATCTTCTCTAGATGTAGGCTTGTGCAAATCCTTCTCTCTTCATGTAATACCAGACAGAATCAATGATGTTGAGATAAGGGCTCTGTGGCGATATCATCACTTCCAGGACTCCTTGTTTTTCTTCACCCTGCAGATAGTTCTTAATGACATTAACTGTATGTTTGGGGTCTGTGTCCTGCTGCAGAATAAATATGGAGCCATCATGATGATGCCATTGCATGATTAAAAGACACTTCATGCTTTTTATATTGGAAGATGTCCAGCAATGCCTCTCAACAACGAGTGGGACACAGTTACACTCATCTACTGTTCGGAGAAGTCTGTTCATATCTTCTAGATGGAAATGTAGCGCCCCTGCGGTCATGCTACTAAAATTTGCAACCTGGTTCCTGGAGTCCTAGCTCTGGCTAAACCCACACACACCTAAAACACTCCCACAACCCTGAACCACAAGAGGGTTGGCCGTCCTATGGACGTGTCCAGGAAGTGGAGGTTGCCTAGGAGGTGTAAATCCAACCCTCCTGCAGCTAGGTCCCTAGAGGGAAGGGGAGGGGTTGGTGAGTGAAGTGGAGGAGAAAATCAGACAAGTTCAGACAGAGAAAGAGAGAGGAGAAGGAAGGAGGAGGACGCCTGGCTGGGTGTCTGGTCTGGGTGTGAAGCCTGAGGATCATCGCACCAGGCCCAGAGGAGAAGAAGCTGGCTGCGGGGTCTGCAGGGGACTCTGACAGAGCTGTGCAAGGGAAGTGCATGTAGGGGGCCATAGCCAGGCTACACAGACAGAGCCGGGACAAATGGAACCAGGAATCTGTCCCCAGCACCAGGGGAGTGTAACCCGTGAGAACATCTTCAGTAAAGACTCCCTGTTTCACTCGGACTTTGCCTGTTTGGATTCCTTTCAGCCTGTACCTCATTCAGCACCACGGTGACCAACAGTGTGTGTCCCTGTTTCCTGCATTGTGGACCTCATCCAACACCAAGAGGTCTCATAGCCTGTTCCTGCACTATACACCTCATCCAGCACCTAGAGGACACTGGGATTTACCCTACCTGTGGAGGGGGTTAACACACTTGCTGCTGATTCCATCAGCCCCAGTCCCTCATAAGCAGCAGCGGCGGCACCTATTCCCTTGCCACACTACCGCAGGTGGCGTCACGAACATTAATCATTAATTGCATTACCCTTGTAAATAGCCCCTGCCATTTCATTCAGCATCTCCAGGGCACGGGACCGGGCAACGGCCACCCGAAGTGACAATCCCGTTTGCAACCACGTACCCCCTTCCCCGGGCGACTGAGAAACAAGGATGAGTGACTGAATTATACACAGGAACTGGTATGCAGTAAAATTGCAGGAGGTGCTCTAGACTGTTGAATAAAAATGTGAACTATTGGCTCTAATGGAAGACACAATTGTCCCCAGAAGGGCTGGAAAGTGGTGCAATAATGAGTATCTACAGGAACAGTGAATTACGCTGAAAGGTCCTTTAAAGGTTTTGGATTGTAATATTACATGCCCACCATTTAAACTGATGGCAAATCAAGGAATATAAGGTTAGAACTGTCTTCGGTCTGTGTAAAGGAGAGGGGTGGTCCAAGTAAGTCCTCCTCATGAGACAACCCTTTAGCTCACCAACTTAAAAGCAACAGTGTAATGACATATCCAGTTCTACTACATCTGTACCATCCCCAAATGTATTCCCTTGAAAGCTTTGGACTTGTTTCTTTGTATTTTAAGTGGGATAAGACAAGACAGCAATGTATATTCTTCCTTTGATGGTAAATTACTGCACAGCTTCACTGGGACACACTGATTAAATGAGACAAAAGCTTATTAAGATAGGAATCGCTTTTGTTTCCTCATATTTTCTAGTGGATCCTGAATATTGATGAGTGTTTAGCAGAAAGCTCCAGGATCTGGAAATACCACCTTGCTATATAAACATAAAGAATTATTCAGGAGGCGTTAGTCTCTCACCATAAATTATGTATCGCCATCAAATACCTCATTAAATGTTTACAAAATAAGGACGTGAAGGGTGATTATAAGATGTACTCGGAGAGCTTGATAGGTGTGTGCTAGGGATGAGCAAACCCGAACTGTAAAGTTGGGGTTCGTACAAGACACCTAATGTCCGGTGCTCAAATCCGAACATGGACTTCTTACGAAAGTCTGTGGTCAAGTTTTTAGTTAAGATGCTTAGCGGATGCTGAATTAAGTTTGTTGAAAGGCTGCCGCACAGCCAATGAACAAGTTTTTCGACTGTAGACACTTCCAAAAGCCATCACAGCCATGCCAATTATTAGCATGGCTATGATTGGTCGATGCACCACGTGACCAGGCCTGTATAACCACTGGTTCACAAGTGGCACTACCATTGGGGTCTGACTAGCATAGGGACAAGACTGCTCGAGTGAGGGACATTGTTAGGTTACTCCTCTAACTCCTCTCTCTGCATACTAAAAAAAACAGGCTCTGTGTGGGCACTCTGCACCAGGCTCCGAGGGAGTACTTTTAAAAAAAGGCTATATGGGGTACTCCAAAACAAAGCTCTGTGGGGAAACTCAGAAAACAGGTTCTGTAGGGGTACTCTGAAAACAGGCTCTGTGGTGGTACTCTGAAAAAAGGCTCTGTGGGGGTACCCTGAAAAAGTCTCTCTGGGGGTACTCTACACCAAGCTCTCTAGGGGTACTCAGAAAAAAGGTTCTGTGGGGGTAGTTTGAAACCAGGGTCTGTGGGGGTACTTTGAAATAAAGCTTTGTGGGTGTACTTTAAAAAAAGTCTCTATGAGGCACTTTGAAAACAGGCTCTCTGAGGGCAATGTGCACCAGGCTCTGTGAGGGCACTCTGAACAAGGCTCTGTGAGGATACTATGAAAACCATCTTTGTAGGGGCACTTTGCCTTCAAAAGTGCCCCCACTGTGTCTTCAAAACAGGCACTGTGGGGGCACTGTGCACAAGGCTCTGTGGGGGCATTCTTAAAAAAGTCTCTATGTGGGTACTCTGAAATAAAGCTTTGTGGGATTACTCTAAAAACAGATTCTTTGGAGGTACTCTGAAAACAAGCTCAGGAACAGCCGAGTTGCCCAAATTGTTACCAGTGATGATTACTAGGAGGCCACCCAGCTGGATCCCCGTTACAAGGACAATGTGCCAGCCTTACTTCCGTTCTGTTTTTAAAGTACCCACACAGAGCCTAGTGCAAACTACCACAGCAGAGCTTGGTACAGAATATTCCCACAGAGCCTTTTTTGTAGAGTACCCCCACAGAGACTGTTTTCAAAGTACCCCCACAGAGCCTAGTGCAGAGTACCCCCACAAATAATATTTTCAGAGTACCCCCACAGAGCATTTTTTCAGAGTATGCAGAGAGAAGAGTAGCCTAACTCTGTCCCTCACTCGAGCCGCGTCCTGTCCCTACACTAGTCAGAGCACAATGGCAGTACCATCCGTGATCCAGCAAATATTCAGGCCAGTTAATGTGGTGCGCTGGCCAATTACAGCCATCCCATTACTTGGCAAGGTTAAGATGTCTGAGGAAGTGCCCACAGCCAAAAACCTTGTTGATTGGCTGTGCTGCAGTCTTCCAACAGTCTTTGTTTAGCATCTGAACTCGAACACAGACTTCCGTGACAAGTCCATGTTTGGCTTTGAGCAGCGCACACTAGGTGTCCCATACAAACTTCAAACTATACAGTTCGGGTTTGCTCACCTCTAATGAGGATGAGAATGAGGATAAGGAGGAGGAATCATATTCACAGGAAGATGGCACTCAAAGCAGCTCATGGGCATCACTGGAGCATGGCTGAGAGGATACAGAGGACACAGACGATAAACCTCCCACTGAGGACTACTTGTAGTTACTTCTGGGCAGCCTGGCCTGGATTGTTAGAAGTACTGATTACTGGTTGGCATCTACCATCGTGCGCTTGTATTCCCACATTTCCCAATCATGCTCCAATAACGGAAGTAAGGATGGCATGTTATCCTTGTAGCATGGATCCAGCAGGGTGGCCAACCAGAAAATGTGGGAATACAAGTGCACGAAGGTAGACGCTCTACTGACAGTGGGGTCTTAGTGGAAGCCCAAGGCAGAGAAGAATGAAGTTGCCAAAGCAGCTGGGGCACTGGCACCACCTCAGAAGGAAGAGTTAGCCTGGGCAAAATGTGGAAAAACTATCTCAGCATGACACAATATCCGGCACCACCATATGATATGGCCTGGCAGGAGGCAGCATTTGAACAACATGGTGGAAGAGTATGTGTACACACATCTGCACGTACTGAGTGACGCATTTGCTGTATTTAACTTCTGGGTCACCAAATTAGACACATTGCCTGAGCTTGTCCTTTACTGCTTGGAGGTGCTGGCCTGCCCTGTGGAAAGTGTACTGTAAGAATGTATGTTTAGCACTGCTGAGGATGTGATGACAGACAAGTGCACCCGTCTATCCACAGCCAACGTGGGCAAGCTAACATTCATTCAAATGAACCAGGTGTGGATCCCACAGGACTTTACTAGAAAAGTATACCAGCCACAGCCAGCCATTGTTATACTCCACCACAGTTTATTAATTCTATTTGCCATCCCAATGTTTTGGGACCTACCCAAATTAAAAAAAAAAACACAAAACAATGTTGGTACCTTCTTCTCCTCCACCTCTTGCATCAACACTGCCACATCTACCTCCTCCACCCCCTCCTCCACTTATTCCTCCGCCTCCTGGCTCAAGATTATTATTTTGGATTTTTTTTCTGTTATTTTAAGTCACTTCCCTATCCAAATTTGTTTGCAGAGCAATTGTCCTGCTCTTGCCCCTATTTCGCTTCATGTTGCAGCTCCTAGTCCTTACTACGACCATTTTACAGCTATTTTACAGCTTAAACGTTCAAATCCCCATTTATTTCTATGTTTCTATGGGGTTTAGTGTGAAGTTCGGCTACCAAACCTAACTTTTAACTACAGTTCGGTTGAATCCAAACATCCATTGATCTACTCATCCCTAGTTTGTGCCACAGGTGCAAATATTGTGGCGCCCTGGACTAGCCAGGTCGTCACAGGTAACACACACACCCCCACCCCTGGACAGTTACATTAGCCAGACACAAAACCCTTGTTGCCTCCCTCCAGGGTCTGATGTCCACACCAGGTGGGGCAGAGCCAGGCGAGGAGTTCACAGGCCTGGAGGCGGGTAAAGCAGTCAGTTAGAGTCTGGAGGAGTTTAGTTCCGGAGGTTGAAGTGAGAGGAGTAAAGTGGAGGTGTCTGGGTCGGAGCCCAGACACTGACAGCAAGGTTGGCAGACAGTGGTGGCCGTCTGCAGGAGTGGTGGATCAACGCGGAACCGTAGGACCGCCGGTACCGACCGGGGAGCGAAGTGAAGCTAGCATATACAGGCAGGGCCATTGGACCCCGACCAGGCTTGCAGTCGCCAACAAAAGTCAAATCCGAGTGTGACCGGAACCCCAGGGGTTTCCTAACAACCAAAGACCCGTTAGAAGGCAACCGTCCGCACCGTGAGGGTATACAGCCACCGCCACAGGTTAGAGACCCAAGGGCCAGTGCCTGCGGGCTAAATGGGCTCCTCCGGCATCTATACACTGGGGAGCGGACTACCGTTGGGGACCCATCGTAGTCAAGACAGTACACAAAGGTGCAGAGAAAGACAGCCGTCATCACCTGTCCGGGGAAGAGACACTGCAGCCGGCTGCGGGACCCGTCCATCCAGCCGTTTGGTTTACCGGAGACTTTGTGCATCTCTTGCTGAGTGAGTACACCCGTGCCATCCGGCACCGCGCCGCGCTGTTCCTGCAACCCTGCACCTCACCGACCCTGCCTCCCCGTCACACCACCGGGCCCCGGGACCACCAACCCCTACCCACGGAGGGGGAAAACAACATCCCAGCTGCTCCCTACCATCGCTCCCGGGATCCCCGTCACCAGCAGCGGTGGTGCCCATCTTCACCACAACCCGTGGGTGGCGTCACGGACTAAATCCCCAAACCAAACCACCCCCCTTTTCACTCACGGGTGAGGAGCGCCGCTCGAGTCCCCGGATCCAGCCCACCGCTCGAGCCACCGAGCAGCAGCAGCGCCGGACCCGAGCGTTAGCGAGCACAGCGCCCCGCCACCCGCGACAATATCACTGGATGAGCTTGTAATGGGCAGGAGGTGTCGTCTAAAATTAGGTAAAATGCTAAGTAGTTAAGGCTGCAGAATGGAGGTGAGTTAAAGGGGTTGACCAAGATTAGAAAGACATTGCTGCTTTTTTTTACAAAACCTATGCCACACCAGTGCCATGTTGTGTGCCAGTGTGGTACTGTTAATCAAATTAAACAGTCATGTTTTTCAAATCATGCACAACTGCTCTAAAAGGTGTGGTCTGGAACTATCATTGATTTTAATCCTGTCTATTTAATGCAATAATCTAATTACTTTCCGAATTTATCTAAATTGTCCCTACCATTCCCTCTCTTCTCTGTCTACCTGTTTTATTATTTTTTTTTTACCTAGTTATCTTTTTCAGATGCAAAGTGACAGTGCGCTCCCAAGCCATCTAATGAAAAGTGACGAGTCAGTATGGGAGTGCACTGTCAGCGCACACCGCAAGGAAGGAACCCAGCGAGCAGGGGCAACAGAAACCAACCCCACCCCAAAAGTGATATCAGCCTGATTTTTCTAAAACTAGCCAAACCTCTAAAACGAACATCACTGACGCTTCATTCATGGTGGGGACAGAGACTGTGGCAGTGACTACTGCCACTTCCCCCTGTTCACATCTCGTTTGAGCATCCCATCATGTACTGGGCAATCTCAAACAAAATGTTGTTAAAATGGAAGTAGGTAAAAAAAAAAGCAATTAGATAGATGGCTGATTCTTTTTGTTTTCTGTGAGATAAGCCGATGCCGGAGGAGTCAGAGATAGGTAGAGAAGGCAGCTGAACCGAGTGTTCCTTTGTATGGGAGAGCCAGGTGCAGATAGCAGTCTCAGCTGAAAAATCCTTCGACTGACAACTATCTAATGAGTATAAATGTCTTATGATTGAACCATGTCAACAACCCACAACTATATTCCTCACTATCTCTATCTCAGAAGCTTACTAACATGAAACAGAATTTTTCATTTTTGCCCTTTTGTTTTTTCTTCACCGTCTTTCATGAGCAATAATTACTTTTTTCAGTCAGCATAGACATACGAGGGCTTGTTTTTTGGCAGGCAAGTTGTAGGTACTGACAGACGTGAAAAAAATTCCAAGTGGAATGAAACAGTGAAAAAAAAAATCCAACTCCGCCATTGTTCTTTGGGTTTTGTTTTTACGGTATTCATTGTGAGGTTAAAATTACCCCGACACATGATTTTTCAAGACCTGTAAAAATTTTATTTTTATTTTTTTTGTACAGCAGGCAGCAACTC
Organism: Anomaloglossus baeobatrachus; assembly: GCF_048569485.1. Lineage (NCBI taxonomy): Eukaryota > Metazoa > Chordata > Amphibia > Anura > Aromobatidae > Anomaloglossus > Anomaloglossus baeobatrachus. Next base: position 434,594,935 of record NC_134357.1, on the reverse strand, counting down.
TAACAATGAGCCAAAGCCCGGAGTGAGAAATATTGAAGAATTTGGTATACTTGACGTGTATTGAAGGCAAGGAACCCAAAAGAAGAATATACAGGTACATAGAGATACATCTATACATAGCAATGCATTTCTATGTACCTGTTTCTAAAGGAGAAGAAATAATCATTTTGTTTTGTTCCTATAAAATTACTTAAAAATAAAAAAACTGACAAAATTATATTTTTGCAATTAGAAAGAAATTGACATTTTTGGGGATTTTTTGGAGTGAGTGGCCCTGAACTTGAACCAACAACATCTACAGTTGTTGGTAGCAGCTAAAGCAATAAGCTACAGGCTCTTTTTATGTCACAGGGAGAATTTTGTAAACTTGAAGCTGCACTGCAGCCTCTGAATCTTGAGCAAAATATACTGGTACATAGAGGTACATTGTACATAGCAGGGTATTTCTATGTTCCTGTATACTAGAGGGAGAATAAAATATTTATTTAATAAAATATATTTTTCTTTCTATAAAATTACTAAAAATTAGTAAAATAAACTATTGAAATAATGACATGTAAAAACTGCAGTTATTTTTCAGTGCAGAATCAAGGTTTTTTGTACTATAAAAACCATATTAAAAACTCAGCTTCACATTTGCACCAAAACACATCAAATAAGAAGGGGAAGGCATAAAAATGAAACAAAAACGCAATAATCAGAGGAGGTTGTTATTGTGTAGTTTGGTAAAATGCAGTATTTATACAATGTGTGAACATGGCCTTACAGACACAAAAAAGCAACATGTCATATAGTGAAGCTTCTATAAAAATAAGAAAGTTCTGGATGCTATAAATGAACAAAAAATTTATCCATAGGTCCCAACTAACAGATGATGTTAGACCAGCCCTGGAATATTTAAGGTCGCGCTGGGGACGGTAAGAGATTCACGGCCTCCTGTCAAGCTGCTGAGTATAATTGACCTGGATCAGAGTGCTATGAATCAATCCTCTCATCTCTAGTCCCAACCGTCCTAGATACAGTGGACAGTCCCAGATTTGGAAAAAGAAGAAAAACAACAAGAAAGCGCTTCTGTGAAAAACCATTAGCACTATAAAGACAACAAAGAGTGATCAAACTCACCTAAGCAGATTGCACAGTTTAGTGGTGGTGGCTGAAGGTTATAGGAGCCACATATGGTAACAGGTTCCCCTTAAGGCAAAATTTCTGAGCAAGTTTCCACCCCTCTCAGGAGCATTAACTCTTTCTATAGCAAAAAAGGAGAAAGTGGTCAGTCTGCCTTTATGTGTTGTAACAAAATGTGTTGAGGCTGCTGAGTTGTCACTATTGATGTTTGAAGTATGTTCTGCTATGCATTTTTTGATTTTTCGAGAAGTGTGGCCTACATGTCGTGGCTTGCATGAAAGACATTCAATGCATTAAATGGCATGGTGCATATCGCAGTTGATGAAGGACTTTATTTTGTAGATATTATTTCTATTTGGAATGTTTATTTCCACTCTCTTATTTTGGACAAATGTGCACACATAGAGGGGCGGTGCAGCATGTGCAATTGTGGTGTCACTGAGGCTCTGGTCGCCACTGGGTACTGCACCTCAATTAACCCCTTCACCCCCGACCACTAAAACACCCTAATGACTGGGCCATTTTTTGCAATTCTGACCAGTGTCACTTTGACAGGTTATAATTCTGGAACGCTTCAACGGATCCTGGCGATTCTGAGATTGTTTTTTCGTGACATATTGTACTTCATGTCAGTGGTAAATTTAAACCGATAATTTTTGCGTTTATTTGTGAAAATTTAGGAAATTTTGTAAAAATTTTGAAAATTTCGCAATTTTCAAACTTTGAAAATTTATGCCCATAAATCTGAGAGATATGTCACACATAATAGTTACTAAATAAACTTTCCCACTTGTCTACTTTACATCAGCGTAATTTTCGAAACAAATTTTTTTTTCGTTAGGAAGTTAGAAGGGGTCATCAGCGATTTCTCATTTTTCCAACAAAATTTAGAAAATAACTTTTTTTAGGGACCACATCCCATTTGAAGTGACTTTGAGAGACCTAGGTGATAGAAAATACCCAAAAGTGACCCCATTCTAAAAACTGCACCCCTCACTCTGCTCAAAACCATATCCAAGAAGTTTAGTAACCCTTTAGGTGCTTCACAGGAACCAAAGCAATTTGGAAGGAAAAAATGAAAATTTTACTTTTTAACACAAAAATGTTACTTTAGCCATAAAATTTTCATTTTCACAAGGGAGAAAAGAGAAAGTGCACCCTACAATTTATTTTGCATTTTCTCCTGAGTACGCTGATACCCCATATGTGGTAAAAATCAATTGTTTGGGCGCACAGAGGAGCTCGGAAGGGAAGGCGTGCCATTTGAATTTTTGAACGCAAAATTAGCTGCACTCATTAGCGGATGCCATGTCGGGTTTGAAGACCCCCTGAGGTGCCTAAACAATGGAGCTCCCCCACAAGTGACCCCATTTTGGAAACTAGAGCCCTCAAATAATTTTTCTAGATGTTTGGTGAGCACTTTGAACACCTGGGGGCTTCACAGAAGTTTATAACGTTAAGCTGTGAAAAGAATTTTTTTTTTTTTACCACAAAACGGTTGCTTCAACTAGGTAGCTTTTTTTTCCACAAGGGTATCAGGAAAAAATGCACCATAAAATGTATTGTGAATTTTCTCCTGAGTACGCAGATACCTCATATGTGGTGGAAATCAAATGTTTGTACACACGGCAGTGCTCGGAAGGCAAGGAGCGCCATTTGAATTTTTGAGTGCAAAATTAGCTGCACTCATTAGCGGACGCCATGTCGGGTTTGAAGACCCCCTGAGGTGCCTAAACAATGGAGCTCCCCCACAAGTGACCCCATTTTGGAAACTAGAACCCTCAAATAATTTTTCTAGATGTTTGGTGAGCACTTTGAACACCTGGGGGCTTCACAGAAGTTTATAACGTTGAGCCGTGAAAAGAAAAAAAAATTTTTTTACCACAAAACGGTTGCTTCAACTAGGTAGCTTTTTTTTTTCCACAAGGGTATCAGGAAAAAATGCACCATAAAATGTATTGTGCATTTTCTCCTGAGTACGCAGATACCTCATATGTGGTGGAAATCAAATGTTTGGACACACGGCAGTGCTTGGAAGGCAAGGAGCGCCATTTGAATTTTTGAGTGCAAAATTAGCTGCACTCATTAGCGGACGCCATGTCGGGTTTGAAGACCCCCTGAGGTGCCTAAACAATGGAGCTCCCCCACAAATGACCCCATTTTGGAATCTAGAGCCCTCAAATATTTTTTTTACATGTTTGGTGAGCACTTTGAACACCTGGGGGCTTCACAGAAGTTTATAACGTTGAGCTATGAAAAGAAAAAAAAAAATTTTTACCACAAAACTGTTGCTTCAACTAGGTAGCTTTTTTTTCACAGGGGTATCAGCAAAAAATTCACCATAAAATTTATAGTGCATTTTTTCCTGAGTACGCAGATACCTCATATGTGGTGGAAAGTAATTGTTTGGGCGCATGGCGGGGCTCAGAAGAGAAGGAGTGCCATTTGACAGCAAAATTGGTTGGAATCATTAGCGGACGCCATGTCACGTTTTGGAGACCCCCTATGGTGCCTAAACAGTGGAGCTTCCCCACAAGTGACCCCATTTTGGAAACTAGACCCCTCAAGGAGTTTATCTAGATGTTTAGCGAGCCCCAAGGGGCTCCACAGAAGTTGATAATGTTGAGCCATGAATACAATTTTTTTTTTCACCACAAAACTGTCACTTGAACCAGGTAGCTTTTTTTTCCACAAGGGTATCTGGAAAAAATGCACCATAAAATGTATTGTGAATTTTCTCCTGAGTACGCAGATACCTCATATGTGGTGGAAAGTAATTGTTTGGGCGCATGGCGGGGTTCAGAAGAGAAGGAGCGCCATTTGACAGCAAAATTGGTTGGAATCATTAGCGGATGCCATGTCACGTTTGGAGACCCCCTATGGTGCCTAAACAGTGGAGCTCCCCCACAAATTACCCCATTCCGGAACTAGAACCCTCAAGGAATTTATCTAGATGTTTGGTGAGCCCCTTGTACCCCCAGGGGCTCCACAGAAGTTGATAACGTTGAACCGTGAAAATTATTTTTTTTTTTTAACTACAAAATTTTTGTATCAACCAGGTAGCTTTTTTTTTTTACAACGGTACCAGGAAAAAATGTACCATAAAACATATTATGCAATTTTTCCTGAGTACGCAGATACCTCATATGTGGTGGAAAGTAATTGTTTGGGCACATGGTGGGGTTCAGAAGAGAAGGAACGCCATTTGACTTTTCAAACGCACAGACGCAGTGCACTGATCGGCCGCTGCAGGACGCACAGTCGGATGAGATACAAAAAGCGTTGGGGATACGGAAAAAAAAAAGGTCACGCCAAAAATTGAGCAGGGATGCAGATCCGTTATGTGCATCCCTGATCAGCACTTGGCGGGACGCACGGACGGATGCGATACAAAAAGCATCGCAAATACGGAAAAAAGTCACGCCAAAAATTGAGCAGGGATGCCGATCCGTTATGTGCATCCCTGATCAGCGCTTGGCTGGACGCACGGACGGATGCGATACAAAAAGCATCGCAAATACGGAAAAAAGTCACGCCAAAAATTGAGCAGGGATGCCGATCCGTTATGTGCATCCCTGATCAGCACTTGGCGGGACGCACGGACTGATGCGATACAAAAAGCGTCGTGAATACGGAAAAAAGTCACGCCAAAAATTGAGCAGGGATGCCGATCCGTTATGTGCATCCCTGATCAGCGCTCGGCGGGACGCACGGACGGATGCGATACAAAAAGCGTCGCAAATACGGAAAAAAGTCACGCCAAAAATTGAGCAGGGATGCCGATCCGTTATGTGCATCCCTGATCAGCACTTGGCGGGACGCACGGACTGATGCGATACAAAAAGCGTCGTGAATACGGAAAAAAGTCACGCCAAAAATTGAGCAGGGATGCCGATCCGTTATGTGCATCCCTGATCAGCGCTCGGCGGGACGCACGGACGGATGTGATATAGAAGGGTTAATAGTTTCTCTTTTTCTTTATTAAAGATTTATTGTTATTAGTAAGTATATCTGATGGTAGTTCATAGTCATTATGGAGCCTACGGAATAAGAGACAGACTCAAGGATTATTATGGTTTCTAAATGTTCTTCTTATCTCATATGCATGACTCTACATTTTTGTTTTGCTAAAACTTAAAGGTCATATGAACAATTAGTAAAGTTCAGCTCGAAGTTTTTTTCTTTTTCTTTTGCAATATCACATTGATCTGTAAATGGTATAAATAAACTGTACTTTGATGAAATAAACAGAAGAAATTGATCATGCCCACATGGATGCTGGTCTTTTCTCTCCGAGCGCTCGATCTTGATTAGGTCTGAAGAGGCCTAACTCAAGAGAACCTCACTGGTGATCCCATAAGCTGACTTGTGACAAAACAGAACAGCTACAACAGTTTGGTGCCCAACGTGGAGCCGTGGCCAACCGGCCTATTCGGAAGAAGTTTTGGGGACTCTTGAGACAGTGAAATTTCAGCTGCAGCAAGGTGAGAAGCTTTATTCTTACACTTCATTTCACTCTCTCTGATTTCCCGAATATTCTGGGTAAGGCTGTACACACGGTTCAAGAACTCTGGCATCACCAGTGAGTATTGTTTTTTTTCATGCATGTCTGAATGAGAGTTGAAATATAGAGTAATAAGATAATCTGTTGTCCGTCCATTAACTGATTGCATAGAGTGCATAGCACGGAATTTGGGACAGTCTCTGTATAATTGCATTTGCTGTGTTGCTGTGTTTTGTGTTTTTGTGGCAATACTCTGGTCTAGGGATATGTGTTCATAAGTGGTTTCATATTAATGCCTAGATAAAGTAGGGAGGCAATAGGTTGTTGTATATTGATGAGAAGCCTCTGAATAACAAAGTGACAAGTAATTGTGATAAGAGACTTGGTGAAATAATATGTATGTATAAGTCTAATGGTTATATGTCATACTGTGGACTGTGAAAAGATGTTCCGGTTGTGAAATGTCACAGGGCATAGCCATATAGAGTATTTGAGTGGATACCTGACATGTATTTTTTCCCATCAGTATCAAGAGCGGTTTAGATAATTTTATTTGCATGTGAGGTTAACTGATCCTTGGAAGGTGTATTGTTACCTATGCTTCTGGAATCAATGAATGAGTAAGACAAGTGGTCCTGGGATCTGTCCTTATAGTGAGATATTGTGTGTTTAGGATTGTGTTTTGGAAGCTGAATCTGAACGAGATAAGACTCTTGCTAAACAAACTGTGCGCTGGCTGACATTCTTTTGGGAGGGGTCAAGTGAACAGCTGCGCGATTTTCTGCCCTCTGTGAGAAGTCAGCTCTGTTAATTGTTTTGGTTTAACTCTTACGTTTGTTGCTGAAATACTTTGTAAAGGACCAGCATGGAGTAGCCAAACTGCACACATCAGGTCAAGTGGGTTAGAGAGCCGTGTGGCCTTCCCACTTACATGGAGGTGGTCTAGCAGGTGAGAGGACTATCACACCTGGTCCTTCCTGCTTTAGTCATCTGGTCTATTGGGTGAGAGGTGTTTTTTTAACCCTTCCCAATACGCCCTACAAGTGTAGCAGGTGAGAGTGAATGCTGATTGAGCCTTCTTGCTACCACTTGAGAGCCCATTCTGACTTGCCAGGAGACGTGTGGCCTGTTAACAAGGTTCAGGGACACTGAGAGGGCATTTGCAGAAAGGTGGGCTGTGTGGGAATAAGTTGAAGCCATGGGCAACTTGTTCAGTGTGCAGCGTGGGGCTCCAGCAGGATCCAAAACAGCCAAACAGATAGTGCAAGAAAGAGAAGGCAAAGAAGCAGTGAAAAATGTCAGACCGATACTCAAAAAGGCAGACATGCCAGAGTACGGATGTTTGGATGTTGAGAAATGGCACAGATTCAGGGAAGAAAAGAGAGGTTGGATAAAAGACAAGAGGGTAGAGCAACAAGTAAATAAATGGTGTCGTGTGGCTGAAGAGGTGCAGCATTGTGGATATAAAGAGACCACAGCGGGAAATAATGTGTATTATGAATGTTTTAATGCACCAAAAGCAGGAATTGTGACTGCTACCGCCCCCCCTTCTCATAAGCAGAAACCCAGACCAGATGAATGGACTTGTAAACATTGTAGTCAGAAAAACCCAGACTGGAGAGGTACTTGTGCTACATGTAATGTTACTCGCCCTAAGCGGATTGCACTAAATCCTGTTCGAACCAGATCACATGTGATGACAGAGGACGCTGACACTGAGACAGAGGTAGTGAAGGAATTGAGTTTTGCGGAGGAAGCTGACGGTGAGGAAAGGAAAGAACGCGCTGGGACCAGTACAAAAAAATCAGATACATCCCGACCGAGGAAGGTCACAAGAATCAGACAGACACAGGAATATTACCCCTGGAGCCCCTCTGACCAGCTAGCTATGTTGAAACAGTTACCTGACCCTGAAAACCAACCTTTCCCATTTTACAGGCAAATACAGACAATACAGGTGACTTATAAATGCACTTGGGCAGACCTCGAGAGTTTGGTGACTGCAAAAGCAGGTGACGTGCTGGGACACATAATTAAGACGCATACTGATATGATGAAGGAGCAATCATGGGTCATGGACGTTGAGTCTGAGAGGTCTGGAATGACGTACTGTGAGGCATTGAAAGGATGGGCTACAAAGAAACAAACAGAGCAGTCTGTACTGATGACTGACGTGACACAGCAAAAAGGGGAGAGTATAGAGACGTACTTTGGGAGGTTACAGCTGAAGTGGACAGACATGGGGTACAGTGCAAGAAACGACCTTGATATCAAAATATTGGTGAATGCATTCATTGACGGTATGAATAAGTTTTTACGAGAAGCAGTACAGACAGCCAGACCTGAGTGGAGAAACATGGACCCAACAGACCTTCTGCAAGTAGCTAAGGGGGTTGAACTGACAAAATGCAAGCGACCAGTTATGTATGCTAGAGCACAAGGAAGACAGTGGAAACAGAGGGGGGGGGCACCAGGTGACCGAGCGACCGTACAGTGCTGGAATTGTGGACAGAATGGACATTATGCCAGACAGTGCAAAAACTCCAAAAAGGAGAGTGAGCAGACTGATTTCCCTCCTCCCTTGCCTCTGACCTAGGAAACTGGCAACCCAGTGACAAATGTGTACCCTGTTTTCGTTCCCTCAGGACCTGGTCCCACCTTACTGTCACAAATCCCAGGGACCTCCAAATGTTTTACAGTAATTGATTTGGCAAATGCCTTTTTCTCAGTGCCTCTACACCCTGACTGTCAGTATCTTTTTGCCTTCACACATGAGGGGAAACAGTACATGTGGACAGTCCTCCCGCAAGGAGGAATGAATTCACCTACCATTTATTCTACAGCTATGGCAGGAATTCTGGAGCAGTGGCAACCGCCTCATCCACAGGTTACGCTATTGCAGTACGTGGATGACCTTTTGCTCTGCTGTCCAGACCAGACGTCCTGCAAGGAAGCCACAATTTCTTTGTTGTGTTTTCTGGCAGAGAATGGTTGCAAAGTTTCACGTGAAAAATTACAGTACTGTAAGCAAAAGGTAACATTTTTGGGTCACTGTATCTCTGAAGGTACGAGACACCTGACTGAGGAGAGAAAACAAGCAGTCCAAAATCTCTCCTTACCCAGGTCCCACCGGCAACTGCGCACCTTTTTGGGCTTAGTGTCATACTGCAGGCCTTGGATAAGGTCTGCCTCGCAAATGATGCAACCCCTCTATGATTGTCTGTCATCTGACCCCTTTGACCTCACTCAGGAAGCTATTGATTCCTTTCATTCCCTTAAACTACTCATTGTATCTGCCCCAGCCCTGGGTATTCCAAATTACGATCAACCATTTTTCTTGTTTTGCACAGAACAGGGAGGGCATGCGACAGCCGTCCTCACACAGCAACATGGTGACAAACAAAGACCAATAGCTTACTACTCAGCGCGATTGGACCCAGTTGTCAGAGGGTCACCCACGTGTGTCCGTGCTGTAGCGGCTGCTGCAGTACTGCTAGGGAAAGCTTGCGAGATCACATTGACATTTCCCTTAACAATTTACTCCCCGCATGACATTCATGCTATACTTGTGCAAGTCCAACCAAAACACCTGTCTATGGCCAGACAGCTCAGACTTGAATGTGCCCTTCTGATTCCTGAGTATGTCACCCTCAAGAGGTGTAATGTTCTGAATCCAGCCACCCTTTTGCCAGTAGATTCAGAAAAGGGGGAATTGGTGACAATGGTAGCAAGTGAGGATGAATACTTTGACATGACGCACGAGCATGACTGCATAGAGCTGATGAGTCAGGAGACAGCAGGTTTTCCACATGTCTATGATACACCTATTACTAATGCAGATTTTGAGTTTTTTGTAGATGGCTCCAGATACCACCTGGATGGGAGATTCTACACTGGATATGCAGTAGTATCCTCGCATGAGGTAATCCGAGCTGAACCACTCCCGCCGCACATGTCCGCGCAGGAGGCGGAGCTAACAGCGCTCATTGAGGCGTGTAGAGCGGGGTCAGGTAGGAAAATTAATGTTTATTCAGACTCAAAGTATGGATTTGGGATCTGTCATGATTTTGGCCCTATCTGGAGAAGTAGAGCTTTTCTTACGTCAGCTGGTAAGCCTATTAAAAATGCAGAATTGGTAAAACAGTTAATGGAGGCACTAATGTTACCAGTCCAGGTTGGCATCATTAAGGTGAAAGCACACACAAAAGGTGACTCACTGGAGGTAGCGGGCAATAGAAGGGCGGATGCGGCTGCGAAAGCAGCGGCAAAGAGGCCTAGGGATCAGAGGATAGTGGCAGGGAGCCAGCAAGTCCCAGCCACAGTGAGTCTGGATGTCCTGAAATCCCTCCAGCATCAGGCTGCCCAAACAGAGAAGGAACACTGGGGGAAAATGGGAGCTGGGCTGAACTCGAATGGAGTATGGGAAAGTAAGGACAGGTTGTGTTTACCAAGGTCCCTGTTCCCTATGATGGCACAAGCAACACATGGCCCCACTCACGCCTCAAAAAGTCACATGTGTAACCAGGTGAATGCCTTCTGGATCGCTCCTGGCTTCAGTTACGTAGCCTCCAAACACGTACAATCCTGCATTATCTGCGCACAACACAACCCAGGTAAAACAGTAAAAGTCCCTAAGAAAGCAACACCCAAACCGCTCTATCCGTTTCAACGACTGCAGATAGACACATACAACTACCCAAGGTAGGAGTGTATGAATACGTCCTGGTATGTGTAGATCTCTTCTCAGGATGGGTTGAGGCCTATCCAGTAAAATGTGCAAATGCTAAAACAACTGCAGAAAAACTGATGAAGGAACTAGTCTGTCGGTATGGCATCCCAGAAGCCATAGAAAGTGACAGGGGTACACACTTCACTGGAGAAATAATGAGGGACATTATGCAGGCCCTGGGAATAGAGCAGGCATTCCATACCCCTTATCATCCACAGAGCAGTGGAAAAGTAGAGAGATTAAACGGGACACTTAAACTAAAAATTCAAAAGGCCATGGCAGAGACAGGAAAGAATTGGGTAGAGTGCTTATCCCTGGCACTCTTTTCAGTCAGACACACTCCAAATAGGAAGACAGGCTTGTCTCCTTTTGAAGTCCTTTTTGGTAGTGCCCCAAAAACAGGTCTCTACTTTCCACAAGTGTTACAGATGCAACACGGCACTATGACAGCCTACGTCCAGGCCTTACAGGAAAGACTTAATGTGGTGCATAAACATGTCTTTTCATCCATTCCAGATCCCAATGCAAGTGCAGATGTGCATCAGCTGAATCCAGGTGATTGGGTGGTCGTGCGCAGACACGTGAGAAGGAGCCTAGATCCACGCTTTGATGGCCCATTCCAAGTCCAGCTGACCACATCCACCTCAGTGAAACTTGAGGGAAAACCCACCTGGATCCACGCCAGTCACTGTAAAAAGGTCACTCCACCGGCAGAATGACAGTCTTGCTAATTATCCTGCTAGGTGTAGCAGGGTTGCTGCAACAAACAAAGACACTGAGCGAACTTTTTAATACGGACTGGGATAATAAACTCATTCGCCACCATATTTCTCTTACTGAGGACATGGAGGGAGAAAAGCCAAAAGACTGTTGGATCTGCACACACAGTCCTATTTCTTCAAAGACTATGCCTTATTTAGCCTTACCTCTGGAACCACAGGAGGTATTGGTACCAGACTGTATACACAATGAAACCTGGACTCAATCTAGATTTTTGGGAGAAGATGTACCTCGTGATGTATCTGCTACATTGACTATAGTTGGATGGGTCACTAAACCCTGGTTCCAGCTAAATATCACTCGACCCGATGGATACTCGTGGTGGATGGAATACGATTCAGACATGGGCATAATTGCCAAAATAAAGACTAAGATTCCTCATTCGGGCCCCATTCCCCATGATGGATTATGGTTCAGTCTTTAAGTCCCAATACAATGGTGTTGGAAATTGTGGAGAAGACAATAACTGTTTCTATATACATACACATGACTCAACCAAGGACAATGAGACAGTATATCAGAAGGGTATTGAGGGCTGTACATCATCATTTATTAGACGGACTTTTAGGAGGGAGCGGGGTAGCTGTATCTCGGGTATGACCGGAAAACAAATGAACAATACGTGGTGTGCTCATAAAGTCATGAAGGGGCTTCTGAATCTGCTTTATTGTGTACAAAGTCAAACTCACTTTTGTATTTTCCCAGAGGGAGTGTTTTTGGTTTGTGGGAATCGTGCTCACAAGTGGGTGAGCCCTGACATGAGAGGGGTCTGCACACTTGCCAGACTTACACCAGCCACTTTCATAGTTCCTCATAGTGAAGTAGATGTAGCAGCTGTCCCAATTCATACCTTGTATAAACGAGCAGCAGATAATAAACCCCGGCCAAATGGTAGGCCTCATGTAGTAGAATTGGGAAAAGCAAATAAGGTATTTAGTGCTATTTTCATACACCCTTTCTTAATGCAAATGTGGGACAAGCTAGTAGAGTCCACTGACTACCTGGATGATCAAATTTTTCGGGTTCTTGAGATTCTAAATGCTACCAATGCTATACAAAAACAATTAATTGTAGTCACTAACCAGCATACTATAGTGCTAGACTTTGTGACAGCAAAAGACGGCGGAATGTGTCAAATAATTGGTCCTGCCTGTTGCCATTACATTGACCCTGCAGGCAACCTCCAGGTTAGAGCAGATATACAGAAAACAAGTGAACTTAGGGATAAATGGTTAAAAGAGCACGATGCCAACAAGGACTCCTGGTGGGGAAATACATTTTCTTTTATGAATCCAGCCAATTGGTTTAAAGGCATAGCAGGTTGGGTTTCTGGCATTATACAAACCTGTATGCAAATATTGTTGTTCTGTCTACTGCTTTATATAGCTGTAAAAACATTGATATATGCATTACCTAAACTATTGAATAATGTATGTTCTAAGAGTCCCAGCATTGAACCCTCTGTAGTTTACTACGGACCCCAAATGGCCTCTGCTGACCGGGAGTAGGTGTCCACACTGAGGGTGGATGGGTGAAGTGGTAGGAAGACCCCTCATGGGTACTAGGCCCATGAGCCAGCAGCTCCTGTTTGGACGCCTACTGACCGTGTAGTGAAGGTTATACCATTTACAAAAGGGGGAAATTGATATAGAAGGGTTAATAGTTTCTCTTTTTCTTTATTAAAGATTTATTGTTATTAGTAAGTATATCTGATGGTAGTTCATAGTCATTATGGAGCCTACGGAATAAGAGACAGACTCAAGGATTATTATGGTTTCTAAATGTTCTTCTTATCTCATATGCATGACTCTACATTTTTGTTTTGCTAAAACTTAAAGGTCATATGAACAATTAGTAAAGTTCAGCTCGAAGTTTTTTTCTTTTTCTTTTGCAATATCACATTGATCTGTAAATGGTATAAATAAACTGTACTTTGATGAAATAAACAGAAGAAATTGATCATGCCCACATGGATGCTGGTCTTTTCTCTCCGAGCGCTCGATCTTGATTAGGTCTGAAGAGGCCTAACTCAAGAGAACCTCACTGGTGATCCCATAAGCTGACTTGTGACAAAACAGAACAGCTACAACAGATGCGATACAAAAAGCGTCGCAAATACGGAAAAAAGTCACGCCAAAAATTGAGCAGGGATGCCGATCCGTTATGTGCATCCCTGATCAGCGCTCGGCGGGACGCACGGACGGATGCGATACAAAAAGCGTCGCAAATACGGAAAAAAGTCACGCCAAAAATTGAGTAGGGATGCCAATCCGTTATCTGCATCCCTGATCAGCGCTTGGCGGGATGCACGGACGGATGAAGTGTAAAAATGGACAGGATACAAGAAAAAAAAAAAAAAAAGTTATACTCACAGTACCAAGAGGATCACTGACCAGAAGAGCTGCAGAGGAACAAGAAGGCAGTGAGATAGACAGCTTTACACCAGCAGCAGGCAGGACGTTGGACAGATCAGCAGAAGGACCCAGCGATGGAGGCAGATGTGATCGGGCCAGTGAAGACCTCGGACGACCCGTGAAGGCAGGTAAGAGGATGTCGGGGGGGGGGGCAGAGGGGGATGGGGAGAGGGGGGTCAGAGGGGGGGCAGAGGGGGCGGAGAAGCAAAGGCAGAAGGAAGGAACCTTGGAAGCAGAATAGAGATGACAGAGGAGGCAGGCAGATCGCGTGGGTAGCAGATCGGGATGCCGGGGGGCAGATCGGGGAGTAGGGGGGCAGATCGAAGGGAGCACAGGCAGGGGCCTTCACGGGAGCATGCAGGGGCCTTCACGGGAGAGCGCAGGGGCCTTCACGGGAGCGCGCAGGGAGCAGAATACTTACCATTGGAGCAGGAGCGGCGGTGACATCAGAGGCGGCGGCGGCAGCAGCAGCAGTGGCGTGGTACCAAAAGTACCAGCCACTCCACGCTGCAGACATGTTGGGGGAGGGTCCCCAGACCAGGACAGGCCTGGGGAGGGCGGCCACCCGCAGATCAGACCGCCCCACTGCACACTGATTGGAGCAATTGCGCGTCATAGCACGATCGCTCCAATCAGTGCTGCAGGGGCTGGGGGCGACATGTTAGAGATCCGGCTATGATCTGCTGTAGCTGCTACAATAGATCATAGCAGGATCTCACAGTATCGCACTAATTCGGGCATTATTTTTGCCGAAATTAGTGCGAACGATGTGGTTGGCGGTTCAGATTTGAACAGCCAATCACATCGATCGCCTATGGGGGGTGGCAATGCCACCCCCCCCCGGGGTCAAGCAAAGGTCCCCTGCTGTAAGAAACAGCAGGGGACATCATTTGAAAGCCGTTGCTATGGCCACGGCAATCAAATGAAGTTTAGGCCGTAAAATTACGTCCCTGGTCGTTAAGTCACGTTAAAATAGGACGTAATTTTACTGCCCGCGGTCGTGAAGGGGTTAAGGTGCGGTATCTATCTCGGGTAAGGGGGTTAATCACCAATGTTCCACATTCACATACTACATATAGCTTAGGAGCCTTCACACAGGGTGGAATGGCTCAGGGTAGGCAGGGGGATGGCCATCACGATCATGGGACTTCCCCGGTCACTGAAACCAATCACATGGGGGGCGGGTTCCACCTGGAGGTAAAAATAGGTGGAACACACTTACATCAGGAGCAGATCCGTCAGGATCATAGTTCTGCCAAGACATCTCTGGACAACTTGCATTTTACGAGGCCCGTGGCTTGGAGCGGGAGCTCAGCCAGGGTACCTAACTGCAGAGGGGGACACCCTAGAAATAGGACTCTCTCTCCTTCTCTCTCAAAACACCGGTGTTTGCCCCTTACCTGCCTGGGATTGACCGGAGCCCATAACGGCGGTGACCAGTGCGATCGGGTTGGCAGCTGAAGTTGTGAGTAAACTACACCCTGATAAAGCACAAACACTAACCTCTGATTGTCACACCTGGTCAGTGTAGGGGTAATTATACAAACACTATTTGCCTGAAGGGCAACAAGAGGTACCCTAACTAAACACCTAATTAAATAAACTTTATTAAATTATATAATTGGACGAGGATTAAAATTGGCAGGTGGGAGGCCAATTCCGTATTAGATGAGTGCGGCCGCGGACCAACACTGCTCTGGATAATTCCTAACATAATATGGCTGGCTATCACCTACACTGCCTGTAAAAACTTTGGCCACTGGTGTCCACCACTATTGGTAGCCCTATGGTGAGGAAACCATCAGAGGTTTTAAAAGGGGATGTAACCGGTTTTCAGCGTTCTAAAGCCTCAGCCCCCTGATGAAGCCAGTCAAGGCGAAACATGTCGGGGAGGCTATTAGCTGTTAGGAAGTTTTAACAGGCAGTGTAGGTGATAGCCAGCCATATTACGTGAGGAATTATCCAGAGCAGTGTTGGTCCGCGGCCGCACTCATCTAATACGGAATTGGCCTCCCACCTGCCAATTTTAATCCTTGTCCAATTATATAATTTAATAAAGTTTATTTGATTAGGTCTTCAGTAAGGTTACCTCTTGTTGCCCTTCGGGCAAATAGTGTTTGTAAACTACACCCTGAACCCACAGAGACTTTGTTGGCTCGTCCTTACCGGCGTTGCTGCCCAGTACTGAAGTGCCAAATGAAGGCTGTTACCAACCCCCGTCATCCAACCGGGGCCCGCTCTGCCTGTGGGGAGCGACACCATACCGGCTGCCTTAACACCTGCCTCGGCGAGGAATCCTGCAGCGGTGGCTACTCCCTGGCCGCATACCACAGGTGGCGTCATGACAAACTCTTCCAAATACTCCGCTTCCCCCACCATTTACTGTATGCCTCTGGGCAACGGAACCGTGCAAGGCCACCCGTGACATCGCCTGACCCGACCCGAAATGGCCTGGCAACGAGTAGGTTAACCACTTGCCCTGTGGGGCGCTACACAGTCGCACAGGGGCCCAAAACACAGGGGGCCCTAACAACTCCAATGTAGGTGGGAGTTTACTTTTTGATGAGCTTTTAGGCTGCAAAGGGTTCATATATTGTTCTTGCACAGAAGCCCTCATCTGCCTGTGCCTGCTACTGTACACATTGCATTGTGTTCCTCCACATCTATGAAAATTGCAGAGATGTAGCCAATTTTGATGGGGTTTCTTACTAGCATATAAATTGTCCTCATATGGCAACACAAGTACAACCAGCTTTTATCTTACTTAAAATAAGAACTTGTTTGATAACTGGTAAATATCTAAAATTATTTTTTTAATTTGATTGAAATTGGTACTGTAAGGTGTTGAACAAGTTGTGTTCTTGTTTAATCTCACTTTTTTGAAAGAACTTATTTTCTAGTATGACTGTGAATTTGATTTAAAGTATGATTTAGGGCATTGGTATTGGATCCTCTTCTTTTTTTAGCCTATTGTTAATAATCTTGCTTTCACTCTGAAAAGACGCACTTTGTGAACATAGGCGTATGGCACGTAGGAATTCTCCATGAGTTATGGAGTCTATTGGCAGAAGTTCTACTATTTAACAGAAGTAAAGTGTTACCTGATGTTTCCTTTCTGTATACAGAGATGTCTACTGTGTTATTGGCTGAATTTCCTGACATAAGATATCCAAAAAGGGCACCAGTATCCCGTGATGTCTAGCTACAAATTTTAAATTTTAATCATTATTGTACAGAAAATCTGCAAGAGTGAGTGCGATAGACAAGTTGGCCGACCACACAAATAGTAAGTCATCGACATATCGCCCAAACCATACTATTGAATCTGTAAAAGGATTTCTTTCGCTGAATATGAAAGTTTCCTCCCACCAGGCCATCTATAATATGGCCAAAGTGGGGGAGAGCTTCGACCCCATCTGGGCACCTTCAATCTGATGAAAAATGTTTTTTTGTCACACATAAAAAATTACATTTGAGAACATATTGTACAGCAGTGAGAGTGAAATTAATGAATTCCAAAGTATGTCCATTGTATAATAACTGAATACAGATTTACGTCAAAAGTCAAAAAGCTGTAATTATTTTTCCACTGGAATTTATCAAAACATTTTAGTACCGTGTTGGTATCTTTTAAAAAACCTGGAATTCTGAAGGGTAAAGGTTATAAAACTTTGTCCAACTGCTTTTGAGCACCTCAAATGAAGAGGCTTTTAAATTGCAGAAAATTGGTTGCAATTCCGAAACATTTCAGATATTTTTGTTCAACCCCTTTAATTAAAGGGAACCTGTCAGGTCCAATATACACCCAGAACCACGAGCATTTCTGGGTACATATTACTAATCCCTGCCTAGCCGTCCCTGTATACAGTAGCATAGATAAAGGGATCTTTAGAAAACGTATTTTTAATGATCCTTTATGATATGCTATTAAGCGTAGGGATTAGTTGCTAGGGCGTTACTTCCCCCAACTAGTCCACCCTCTTAGCATGTTAGCACACCCACAGGGGCATGATAACATGATAACATGCTAATCAATGCCCAGCATCATCAGCATGGACGCATGTACCTGTTTGTTGTCACTGTTTCAGGAACCAGGTTTAGGGTCAGTGACATGATAAGAAGTCCCCACACTTCCGAACATGCGCACTATGAAGCCGGGTGTACACATTCCAGTTTCAGAGAGGTCTAGTGTGCATGACTGGAAGTGTTGAGACTTCTGATCATGCACAGTGACCCTATACCTGGTGTCATGATTCTGATTGGTGGTGCTCTGGTCTCCTGCAGAGCCGATGCTTGGTTTTGTATATTCTCCGGTGGACTGGTTGTTCTCAGTCTCGGGCCCTGTGGGAGGGGCCTGTTCATTGGAGCCTTGTTCCAGGTGATTGCTTTGCTTTATTTTGGAGGTGCTTCACCCGGAATGTCGCCAGTGATAGTTCCTGTGTTGCAGCAGTTGTTGCTGGCTCCCGTAAGTGACCATCTTGATCTTGTCCCGCTACCTTATTCCTTGTAGCCTAGTCCTCCTGTTTCCCCAACTCTGACTTGACTCCCTGACTCCCAGACCCCCGGATTGTATCCTGACCTTGGCTCTGCTCTCTCCATTGTTACTGATGCGATTTCCCAACTCCTGACCCTATTGGCGTGCTAACATGCTAAGAAAGGGGCCTAGTCAGTGGAAGTAATGCCCTTGCGACTAGTACCTGGAAATACTTTTTCTAAAGAGCTCTTTATGTATGCTTTGAGATACTGGGACCTTTAGGCAGGGATTAGCAATATGCACCCAGACCTGCTTGTGGTTCTGGGTGCATATTGGACCTGTAAGGTTCCCTTTAAACCTGAATGTCTACTTCAATTGCATCTCAGTTTTTTCATTTCAAGTAAAAAATAGTAGCATACATAGTGCAAATCACGAAGATTTGATCACTGTCCAAAAATGTTTAGACTTAAATATAAAGAATGAACTCAGTCCAATGCTTTTTCTGCTACTGAAAAATTGCCTCTATTTTCACGTTACGTTCAATCAACCAATCACTGAAAGTTATACCCACTTGGGACTTTAATTTCCACTCCTCTCGGCTAGTCTAATCCAACGACGAGCGAACAATCTCCATCTGCATTATACAATTTTCGAATCTTAAACACAATTTTTTTGTTTACCTAAATAATTTCTTGGTTTTTCGACACATCGTTCAATCTCTCAAACCATTTATATTACACAATTGTCATGAACGATGGATCGTTAGCGTTAGAATCTGATGGATTATCAACCGTGTGAATGGAGTTCTACTGCCAGTTTTCCCCATAGATTACAGCTGATTACTGCGGTCCAAGCAGAAAGGACAGTTTTTAAGCTGTGTTATTAACCCCTTCACGACCGGCCGATTTTTCGCTTTCCGTTTTTTTGTTTGTCATTCTTCTTCCGAGAGACGTAACTTTTTATTTTTCAGTCAATATGGTCATGTGAGGGCTCAATGTTTGCGTAACGAGCTTTAATTTTAAATAAAACCATACAATTTACCATATAGTGTACTGGAAAATGGCAAAAAAATTCCAAATGCGGAAAAATTGCAAAAAAAGTGTGATAGCACTATTGTTTTTGAGATATTTTATTCACTGTGTTCACTATATGGTAAAACTGATGTGTGGGTGTGATGCCTCAGGTCAGTGCGAGTTCATAGATACCAAACATGTGTAGGTTTACTTTTACATAAGGGGTTAAAAAAAAATCAGAAGTTTATCCGAAAATAGGGGTGCATGTTTTACGCCATACTCCGTGACTCGTAGAGTTCTCATTATCAAGATCTATGGCTCAGTGACAGCTTATTTTTTGCGTCTCGAGCTGACATTTTTAATGATACCATTTTTGTGCAGATGCTACGTTTTGATCACCTGTTATTGCATTTTGCAACATTCGTGGTAACCAAAAAACGTAATTTTGGCATTTGGAATTTTTTGCTGCAACACCGTTTACTGATCAGATTAATTGATTTTATATTTTGATCGGGCGTTTCTGAATGCGGCGATACCAAATATATGTATATTTTTTATTTTTTTAACCCTTTAATTTTCAATGGGGCGAAAGGGGGGGTGATTTGAACTTTTAGGTTTTTTATTTTTTTTTAATTTTTTAAAACTTTTTTTAACCTTTTTTTTATTTTACTAGTCCCTCTAGGGAGCTATATGGATCAACAATCCGATCGCTCTGCCATATCTGCTGATGACAGCTATACAGCTGTAAACATCATATATGCTCATTTTCTGCATCACCCAGCTCCGGGCCGGGTGAAACCGCAAGTAATTCATGTGAGCTACAGGAGTCATCACATGACCCTGTGCTACCATGACAACCACCGGAAGTCATGTGATCACGTCATGTGACTTCCGGTATCGACAGGTGAGTAAATGTTTACCGCCGATGCCGTTATAATGGCGCTGTCACATATTGACAGCGCCATTTAAGGGGTTAAACGGCACAAGCAGATAACAATTCTGCTTGTGCCTAGCAGGCACATATCTCAGCTGTGAAACTCATCTGAGATATGCGCCGATCGTGACAAGCTGCCGGCAGCAGACAGCGGGCAGTAACACTATGACCGCAAGGACGTAATATTACTGCCCGCGGTCGTTAATAATGACCCTTCCGACAAGAAGAGATTGTCTAAAAGAGAGAACCCCAGTAATAAATTATTCAATAACAGATTACAGCAATTGAAATGTAACCGGGAAGGGAGGATTACTTATAGTAGGTAGCAGGTCAGAGGTGTAAAATGGCAACATAAGTATCCAAGGTAGGAAAGTGAGATGGTCTTTTAGCGCCCCCATGACACCCTAGCCTAACTTTTCAGTGCCAGGGTTGTGATTCTGCACAATTCCTATATTTTAGCAACAGAACCTGTAGGATTAGTTCAAACAGAAATGTAAAGTACAGGATGCAACTTCATAAAATGCGTTATAAAAGAACAAAGAGCCGTAAATAGGGGAGAGTAATGGCCTCGCATTCTGTGTGATGTGTCGGTAATTGTAAAACAGCTGTAAAATTACACATAAATGGGATTATAATCTAGTATTTTTCATTTTCTAACGAGTTTTATGAGAAGTTCAATAAACATAATGGCTTATGGCTAACAGGGAGTCTCGATCAGTGAGGCGGAAAGACTGGGGCTGCTCATGGGAACAGATGAGAAGACTGACCTGTGCTTAGCTTTACTATCCGAATCAGCTTTGCAGATAATGTTTTCTATGCATGTATCTAATCACCGGCACTGAGGGCATCTTTATAGAGCCACTAATACAGACCATTAAAGGGAACGGTAATCCAATTCCTATTATAAAGCAGTTGCAGTGTAAATAAAGAACATACTGTACATTAAAAACTGTACTGTCAACATTTAAAGGGGTAATCTACCTTAAACATATTGTTTTGTTATAAGGATGCTCTAACAAATAGCTGAGGAAGATATTGAGGACGTTTTGAAGCAGCACCTCCATCAATGGTGAAGTGCATATAAAGAATACACATTTCAGATCAACCAAGATTAATACAGTCTCGATCACCACCACTCAAATACTAGGGTCCTAATTGGGGCACCCATCTATAAGCTTGGAATCATCTAATTATTCTTTTCTCAGCTGGTCCCTTATTCTAATCAGATTTTAAAGAATGCTTTAAAAGGAGTCTGTTACCAGGTTTTTGCCACATAATCTGAGAGCAGCATAATGTAGAGACAGAGACCCTGAATCCAGAGATGTGTCACTTACTGAGCTGTTAACTGTAATTATAATGAAATCAATGTTTTATCAGTCGGATAATATTAATGAAGTGATGAGATGGAATTCTCGGCACTGTTCATTACTCGATCAAGCATTGGGGTGCTCAGCACGCTCGTTAGTCGGCCGAGCAAATGCTTGCGTTCCTGCCCTGCATATTGCACAGCTTTTTAGCGGCCAATAAACAGGCAGAGATTGCTTGCCATATACCATGTTGGCTATTGACATTACTGCGATTGGCCACCACAATACATCATAGGGTCTATATAAGTTCCGGTGATGCGATGCTTGTCACACAGTCAGCTGGAAGTTAACAAAACAAGCAAAGTAAGTTTTTCCCCCTACATATTGTACACCTATTTTTAACCTTCTTTAGCCTAATAACTAGAAAAATAAATAAATAAACAATAAAAATAAATCTGAGTCTTTATTCAAATAAACAATTTTTTCCTGCGTGTTTTTTTTTTTTTACTTCCCGGGCTAGTAATGGGTGCGTCTGATAGACGCCTCTCCATTACTAGCACCAGGACTTGATTCAACCAGCTCATATAACAAAGCTGACATCAAGCTCCAAAAATATTACCTCGATTGCCAATGCTCCAGGGCAATTGGGAAGTGTTAGGGCAAAGTGTCAGAATTGGTGCATATCATGAATGCACCAGTTTTGGGGCAGGTGCAGGCTGTTATTTTTAGGCTGGGAAGGGCCAAATAACCATGGACCTTCCCAGCCTGATAATATCCGCTCTCAGCTGTTGGCTTTGCTTTGCTTGCTTATCAAAAATTGAGGCGACCTCACTTTTTTAATTATTTATTGATGTAAATGCATTTTTTAGGTGTGTTTACAGTACGTACATCAGTGTTTGTTCAGGCTTCTGTGGCGCCCCTGACCTGGTCAGGCACCACTGAGTACTGCACCCATGCTGGGGACAGTACAATACAGGTAATCCAGAAGGCTGACAGGGGTGTGGTACACAGGCGCATAGTAATCAGCTCTCACACATGTACCCATGAGAGGACCCCTGGGGATCCCAGGAGGGGGAAAAGCCTTGACCTTCACTGGAATAGTGGAGGGGGCCAAAAGCCTCCATCTCCTCTCAAGGGGTGTGGTAAGAGAGTCTGGTTGCTAGGTGGCGTAGGCAAGAACAGGAGAGGAGGGGCAGTGAGTCAGTTAGAGCAGAACTCCATAGGGCTCAGTGAGGAGCAGACCTGTGGGGCTGTTGCTGTCTAACAGCGCCCGCGCAGTGGCTACTGACGGGGGAGAACGGTCAACTAGGAGTGCTACCCGAAATCCATCTTCAGCTAGAGAGAGAGCAACGGAGTGGGAAGTAAGGAGACTGCTAGAGAGTACCAGGCCCAAACGGGCGGCAGATCCCGAAGCGGAGATAGATCCAGCTTTCTTTTGCTAAACCTGCCGGTGTGGGGCTCTCAAAGCCCACGCCACAACACCACAAAAGCCGCAGCCACGTAGCCACAGTTAGGGCCCATAGCTCACAGGAGGCAAGAAGCTGGAGTGATCTGGCCCAGGCGACAAGCAAACGGCAAACGAAGGGGAGAGAGGCTGCAGCATCTTCCCTGGGTGACCCCCATAGGGACTCAAAGTCGGGGTCACCCCAAACCACCAAGGGCTAAGGAAGGCGAGTTAGTAGTCACCCTCACAAGTCAGCCTGAAGGACACCTGGTTCCCGCCTGGTTCATCCCAGCTACGCCCGGGTTACTCACCCTGCCACCTGAAGTGAGTAAAAACCCTGAAAGACATTCTGCCTGTGTGGAGTTATTCTGCGCCTTGTGGTACTACGCACCTACACCGGGCCCTGGGGCTTGCCTCACTCTCAGGAGGCTATTCCAACTAACTGCACATACCATCAGCCCCAGGCGACCCTCAACCTGCAGTGGCGGTCCCTACTGGCCGCAATACTGAGAGTGGCGTCACGACAAGAAGAAGATCTCCTACCTGTGACAAGATCCAGCTACGTGGAGTCCCTGAAGGTAATGCACTGACACAGCGTTTGCGGGGCTTCACATCTGGCGCCGTGAACAGGATAAGGACTAGACCTGTTCAGACAGGTGACCATGTGCCTGGGCGGTCCGCTTGAAAAATTGGAAGCGCCGCCATATTGCCACCATGAAAAGCGCGCTGAAAAACAACAGCAGCCCGCGCTGGAAGAAGTTACCGCCCACGAAGAGGTGTGGCTACCCAGAGATCCCCTGCAGAGTTCTGACCTCGCTTGTGAAGAGAGCGGAAGCGTCCAGAGACGGCGGAGCAGAGAAGAAGCCAGTAGCGTGCTAGAAGAAATGGAGTCCAGACACGGATACCCAGAGCCAGGCTCCGCTGCCTGGTGGTGTCGGGAGCTCGCCGAGTTCTGCGATCAACTGGAAGCCAGGGTCGGAAGGCTGATCAGAGAGGGACGCGAGGAGTTTCCATGGATGACCGCGGCGGTTCGGGCCTACGAGGAGAGAGACGCGCACCGAGTGCCAGACCGGGCGGTGACGACTCAGACCCCGATGCTGCTACCGATGGGTGAGTCCAGTGTTGCCCCTGCCGGCCCGGATGCCCCGACCCCTGCTGCCACGCCCGCGGTCCCTGAAGAGGCGCCCGGTGTGGCGACGCTGAGCCAGGCCGCAGCCATGCCAGGTGCGGCCCGCCAAGCCCAGCCCGCCGCAGCGATGCCCTGCTCGGCCCGCAAAGAACCGGCTGCCACCGCGACCCTCATCCGCGCCGCAGGCGTAACGCTGACCCAGGCCGCCGCCCTGCTAGGCCCGGCCCGCCAAGACCCCACCGCCGCAGCAACGCTCGTCCGCGCCGCAAGTGAGGTGCTGAACCAGGCCGCAGCCCCGCCAGGTGCGGCCCGCCAAGCCCAGACTGCTGCAGCGACGTCCAGCCCAGCCTGCACAGAGCCCCCTGCAACAGCGACGCTGATCCAGGCCGCCGCCATGCCAGGCGCGGCCCGCCAAGACCAGGCCGCCGCCATGCCGGGCGCGGCCCGCAAGGGAAAGATTGCCTCATCATTTCCCCCGGCCTGCAAGGCCAGAGCAGATACCGCTCCCCGGTCTGAGGAAGTCCCTACTAGGAAATCCCTGATAGGTGAAGACTCCGCATACTGGCAGCTGAAGGCTGACCTGGAGGCCAAGTTCCCACAGGAGATGGTGGACAGATACATGCTCCCTCCGCACACCCCCAAGAGGATTCCAGCAACCCCTGCAGCAACCACGCCAAAGAGTCCCCTGCCTGAGCCTGCTGAAGAAAGCCCATCCCCAGCACTGCCACCAAAGGAGTGCCAAGAAGAACTAAGGGGGAGAGGAGGCCAGGAAGCTGAGGAGCTGACTCAGGAGCCACCAGCAGTGGATCTATACTCAGAGCCGGAGATGTTACCCTATTCCCGTTGGGATGAGGAAGACCTGACACCGTCCGCTGACGAAGATCTGCCTAAAAGTCTCACCTGGGAGCTTGCAAGCTGTACCACGCAGAGTTCAGGCCGCAGGACAAGGCGTCGCAACAGAACAACGCTGTCCCCTGCACCGCCATCCCCAGAGCAGAGAGAAGTCACGGCCAGAGATCTACAGGAGAAAAGGTTCCTGAGAAGAGCCAAAGCCCAGGCCAGAGGACCCCTTTGCAGAGGAGTTGTGGAGGACTTTAACTTGAAAAGCGGATACGGCTTTATTGTGGCACCGGGTATGAAAGAGGGCATTTTCGTTAATAGGAGGGATGTGAGAGCCCACTTGCCCAGAGGACACCCTGGCAGAAACTTAAAAATGGGAGACACAGTGCAGTTCACCATGCACCAAGGAGAAAGAGGCTGGTATGCCTTAGATGTAGCACCATGTCCCAAAGAAGAAAGAAAAGACAGAGATAAAGAAACAGATGCAGCAAAGGAAACAGATGAAGATCAAGAAAGAAAAGACAAGGAACCTACAGATGAGACTACCTCAGACGACGACAAAGATCAAGAAAGCAGCAGGTGCCGCAGCCCAACAGGCCAAAGCCCTGGTATGGAGGAGTAAAGGAAAGTAAGAAGTTCAGCAGTTAGAAAGTTAAAGTTTTGAAAAGTTTGTTTTGCAACGTTTACGTTTAAGCATGTGCCCACAAAAACTATTGTGAGAAAACCATAAACCTTAAGGCTATGAACTGGCTATAGCCACAAACTCTCGCAGTGTAAATAGTTACACCAGAGGGCACCACCGCCACCAGAGTCAGCCTGTTTAGGGGCTTGGCTCGTCTGCAACCAGGAGGAGCCCGTCCGTATATAGGGCCTTGGCTCACCTGCGACCAGAGAGCATGCCTGTTTATGGGGCCTGGCTCTCCACCACAAAGAGGGTACCTGGTCAGCACCAACTGTGGAGGCCGCCTCTGCATCCTGCCAGAAGAGGCTGAAGGCGCGGATCCACCAGGCCAGGTATACCCTGAAACCACCAGCCCATGTAAGCCGCCTCTACATCCTGCCAGAAGTGGCTGAAGCCGCGGCCAACGTGAAAGGGTTTTGGGTGGGTTAACGGACTTGTGGGTGGAGGGTGGTGATGTATGGTACCTGGTGCTTTTAAAAATGTTTTTCATGTTTTAATGTTTTATGCATTTTAAAATGTTGTCTTGCAGCCCGAGGACGTGCTGGTGATAACTAAGGGGGAATGTGGCGCCCCTGACCTGGTCAGGCACCACTGAGTACTGCACCCATGCTGGGGACAGTACAATACAGGTAATCCAGAAGGCTGACAGGGGTGTGGTACACAGGCGCATAGTAATCAGCTCTCACACATGTACCCATGAGAGGACCCCTGGGGATCCCAGGAGGGGGAAAAGCCTTGACCTTCACTGGAATAGTGGAGGGGGCCAAAAGCCTCCATCTCCTCTCAAGGGGTGTGGTAAGAGAGTCTGGTTGCTAGGTGGCGTAGGCAAGAACAGGAGAGGAGGGGCAGTGAGTCAGTTAGAGCAGAACTCCATAGGGCTCAGTGAGGAGCAGACCTGTGGGGCTGTTGCTGTCTAACAGCGCCCGCGCAGTGGCTACTGACGGGGGAGAACGGTCAACTAGGAGTGCTACCCGAAATCCATCTTCAGCTAGAGAGAGAGCAACGGAGTGGGAAGTAAGGAGACTGCTAGAGAGTACCAGGCCCAAACGGGCGGCAGATCCCGAAGCGGAGATAGATCCAGCTTTCTTTTGCTAAACCTGCCGGTGTGGGGCTCTCAAAGCCCACGCCACAACACCACAAAAGCCGCAGCCACGTAGCCACAGTTTGGGCCCATAGCTCACAGGAGGCAAGAAGCTGGAGTGATCTGGCCCAGGCGACAAGCAAACGGCAAACGAAGGGGAGAGAAGCTGCAGCATCTTCCCTGGGTGACCCCCATAGGGACTCAAAGTCGGGGTCACCCCAAACCACCAAGGGCTAAGGAAGGCGAGTTAGTAGTCACCCTCACAAGTCAGCCTGAAGGACACCTGGTTCCCGCCTGGTTCATCCCAGCTACGCCCGGGTTACTCACCCTGCCACCTGAAGTGAGTAAAAACCCTGAAAGACATTCTGCCTGTGTGGAGTTATTCTGCACCTTGTGGTACTACGCACCTACACCGGGCCCTGGGGCTTGCCTCACTCTCAGGAGGCTATTCCAACTAACTGCACATACCATCAGCCCCAGGCGACCCTCAACCTGCAGTGGCGGTCCCTACTGGCCGCAATACTGAGAGTGGCGTCACGACAAGAAGAAGATCTCCTACCTGTGACAAGATCCAGCTACGTGGAGTCCCTGAAGGTAATGCACCGACACAGCGTTTGCGGGGCTTCACACTTCCACACAGCTAACTCTCCTCATGAATCCTGCACCTCCATTCACTCGTGTTTTTCTTTGAGTTTTTTTGCTGATTTTTCATAAAACCTGAAGGAAATCCTGATGTCAGCGAAGTCAATGAAAATCCTGAAATGCCATTTCTTGCTTGCAGATTTAGTGCAGAAAATAATTTGCAGGCTGTCAATTCTTTCAGCATTTTTGTCTCATTTGTTTATGCATTTTTAATTGATGATTTCTCACAAAACTGGAAGGAAATCCTGAATCCAGCAAAGTCAATGAGAATCCTGAGGTATCATGCACACGTTGCTTATTTCTGGCTTGCAAAGTTAGAATTGACATGAAACAATTGACGTGCTGCAGATTTTTTTCAGCACCAAATATGCAATTCAGAAATAAGTAACGTGTGCATGACACTTCAGGATTTTCATTGCCTTTGCTGGATTCAGGATTTCCTTCAGGTTTTGTGACAAATCAGCAATCAGAATGCAAAAACATGACATGGGCACACAACCTTAAGTAAATAGATAAATAAACAAGGCACTCCCTGGAATGACTGCAACGTCTATTTAATTCAATTTACATAAAAAGAAGAACGTTTTCGGTCCCACATGAACCTTCCGCAGTCGCACATTAGCAGAGTAGGAAGTTAGCGTCATATGACAGGCGCGGTATCCACTGCCACATGGCAGCCCCCATGCGGCGGTGGATACCGCGCCTGTCATCTTTTTATGCACATTGAATAAAATACACATTGCAGTCATTCCTGGGAGTGCCTTGTTTACTTATTGAAATGTATGGCCTTGGAACCTAAAGTGCACCCCGACTTCCATAAACATCTGCACGGAGGAAGTGCCATTTATCTTTTATTTATCTTTTTCTATATTAAGTAAATAGATAGACTAGATAGTTAGAAAAGATAGAATAGATAAATAGAGATCCTGCAGCTATATAATGTCCCACCCCCTACATATTATATACTTGATCCCTTTATTGTCTTTCATGTGGCACTAAATAGTGTTTAGCCTGCTTTAAGATTAAAAAAGAAAAAAATCATTTTAAAAAATGAGGTTTTTTTTTTTATTTTTGATAACCAGCCAGAGTAAGGCAGACAGCTGGAGGCTGGTAGTATCAGGCTGGGTAAGTCCATGATTATTTGGCAATTATGGCACTTGCCCAGCTCTTCATGATTGCCCTGGTTTGATGGCAATCGGGGTAATAATGTTTATGGGTGATGTCAGCTGTTAATTGTCAATGTTAGTAATTTGCAGGATTAGTAATGGAGAGGCATCTATCAGACACCACCATTACTAAAGCTGGTGTCACACTAAACGACAGCGACAACGACGTCGCTGTTACGTCACCATTTTCGGTGACGTAACAGCGACCTTGTAAGTCGCTGTTATGATCGCTGCTTAGCTGTCAAACTCAGCAGAAGCAGCGATCATAAGGTCGCTGTGCTACATGTTCAGAGAGCAGGGAGCCGCGCTTAGCGCTGGCTCCTTGCTCTCCTGCAGCACACATCGGGTTAATTAACCCGATGTGTGCTGCAGCTACATGTCACAGTTCAGAGAGCAGGGAGCCGCGCTTAGCGCTGGCTCCTTGCTCTCCTTCAGCACACATCGGGTTAATTAACCCGATGTGTGCTGCAGCTACATGTCAGTGCAGAGAGCAGGGAGCCGCGCGCACTGCTTAGCGCTGGCTCCTTGCTCTCCTTGCTACAGTATACATCGGGTTAATTACCCGATGCGTACTGCAGCCACATGTCACAGTGCAGGAGCCGGCACTGGCAGCAAGAGCGGAGGCTGGTAACCAGCGTAAACATCGGGTAACCAGGGAAAGGTCTTCCCTTGGTTACCCGATGTTTACGCTGGTTACAGCTTACCGCAGCTGCCAGTGCCGGCTCCTGATCGCTTCATTTCGTCGCTCTCTCGCTGTCACACACAGCGATGTGTGTGTCACAGCGGGAGAGTGACGACCAAAAAATGAAGCTGGACATTCAGCAACGACCGGCGACCTCACAGCAGGGGCCAGGTCGTTGCTGGATGTCACACACAGCGACAGCGACGGGACGTCGCTGCAACGTCACAGAAAATGGTGACGTAGCAGCGACGTCGTTGTCGTCGTCGTTATGTGTGACACCAGCTTAACACGATAAGTGTAAAGAGAAAACAACACACGCAAAAAGTTTCATTTTTAGAGTACATCAGATTTGATGGACTATTTTGCAATCTTCATGGCATTTTTTTTAATTGTTTATTTTAAATAAATTGGAGAATGTGGGATAGTGAGGAAGTCTTTATTCAAATAAAGTATTTTTTCCTGTGTTAGTGATGATTAGGCATTTGATATATGCCTCTCCATTACTAATCCTTGAGCTTGACGGCAAACATAAAAATCATTACTTTGACTGCCACAGCAGCATGGCAAATGGGAAGAGCCGGGCAAAGAGCTAGAATTGCCACATCTAATGTGATGCACCAATTTTGGGGCAGCTGCAGGCTGCTATTTTTAGGATGGGAAGGGTCTAATAACCATGGGTCTTCCTAGCCTGATAATATCAACCCCAGCTGTCTGCTTTGCCTTTGCTGGTTATCAAAAAAGGGGAGGACCTCACATCACTTTTTTTCCAATTTATTTTTTTTTTCTCAGCAGCATCCAGGCATCTTCCCCATGCTGTTCCCATTTCATTTCAGCACTGTTTATATCCATTACAGTGATTTTTCTGCCCCCTAGACCTGGTAGGGTCTGCGAGTAAAATGCTTGATTTTCACATTGACTTCCATTATAATCATTACTCGAATCAAGCACCCAAGCAGTCCGACATGCTTAACTCGAATAACGACCACCCACTCATCACTAGAGATTATTAATAGAAAACTAGTAAACTTGTTGCCAAGTAATCTTCCATATTCATGATATCTGTATAACCCTGCCCTACCACTTATTGGCAGCTTTCTGCCTGTGCAAAGCATACACAGACAGCTGCCAATCAGTGATGTGGGTGGGGTTACATGAGGCTCAGCATTTAGGGAACTGGTGGATCTGCAGCAGATAAAACAGTGATTTTATCAAAACTTCAGTAAGCAGCCCAGTAAGTGAAACATCACTTGAATCAGTGTCTCTGCCCCTACATTATGTTGCTCTTAAAAGAGTTGACAGTTTCCATTGAAAAATGTATTATAAATGTCTTAAACATCATCAATTTGCCCCATGATTCCCTTTATCTCCAAATACTGACCTTGAAGGTAATCTGTCAGTAGCGTCAAGTCTTCTAAGCAGTCTACATGGGCATGTAGGTCATAGAAAGTTGAACAAAATGATACTTTGAGATCTGCTATTCGATGAAGAGAAATCCACATTTTTCTTATATGCAATTGAGCTGTTAAGGTTTTAGGAGAAAGAAGGGCAGTGAGCCCCATAGGGGTGAATGGAGCCCATGACGATCGGGAGGGTGCAAGGTTAGGAAGGGGTTAATTGGATTACATGGATAGGGGATATATGGGGCTATAGGATTGGTAGAAGGGTGCTGTAAGGGGATTGGAGGGGAGCAAGGAAGGGGTGGAGGGTTTGTGGGAGGTATAAGAGAGGGGGTGTACTGATTACCTCCCCTTTTGTCGCCGGAAAGTTGTGTCCCCAGGACGTTGTGCTGCCTGCTGCCATGGCCGACCTTGCTGAGCTGCTGGACATGGTGCGTGGGGCCTCCGAGGTCCTGGGTGTGGACGCTCTGCGGCAGCAGCTGGCGGCGGTCTGTGGGGCTGGAGCGGCGCTGCCTGCTGCTCCTGCGCCCGGGCCGCTGCTACGTGCTCGGCGGGCGCGACCGCCGGAGCGCTACTCCCCCAGCGGGAGGGGGAAAATGAGATCCAGGAGCCCCTGCGGGGACCCTCCAGGGCGGCGGAGCCCTTCAACTCACCAGGGGGAGCTGCCGGCCGCCGGGAGGAATCCTCGTTGGACATCCCGTGGGTCGGGGGTGGGCGGAGCCTCAGCGAGGCCCACTTCCGGTCCGCGGCCTGCACAGCCCCAGACCGGAGCCGAGATAACGGCAGCCCCCGGTGAAGTGCCGGCCGGGGGTGGCGCTCGGCGTTCAAGACTGACGGAGGAGACTCCCTGCAGGCCGCAGGGGAAAGCTACAGGACGGAGGGCGGGAGCGGATGGGAGCGGCGATGTGGGGAGATCGGAGGAGGGGTACGGTGGCCCACAAGCACTGATGAGATCTATAATTACGGTCCCCCCCAGCGAGGATCGGGCTGGGGGGTGTTCCCAGCGAGGGTCAAGTTCCGCACGGCCTTCCCGCAGTCGGCAGGGAGGGAGCCCACTGAGAGCGACGGGAGAAGTGGCGGCGCAGCAGTCTGGCATGAGTACAGCGAGGAAGGACGGCGGCAGGGCGCCACGGCGGGCAAAAAGGAAGAGGTCTAGCAGGAGTCGCCCGGAGGAGCAGGGTGCGGTGACCATGGGGGTTGACGGCCGCCAGGTGCGGGCTGTCCCCTCACTGACGACTTCGGCAGCTCGTCTGATTCCGGCGAGGAAGAAGCAGCAGCGGCAGGTCGGACAGAGCGGCAGCAGGAAGATCGTGGCACGGCTGTTCCGGCGTCGGTTCAACGGCAGCCTGGTGAGCGGACGACAGAAATGTTTCATGCTGTGGTTAGCACGGGCGGGGGTGGGGGTTCGGGGGAAGCGTTGCACAGAGGGCGAGCGCGGTCGGACAGTCTGGTTTACCGGGCCCGGAGTTTTGGGGGCAGCTGTTGGGGGTGTTGCAGGGGTTGTCTGCGGAGCGGGTTAGTCGACCTGGGCCTGAGGCTCCGGTGGGGGCGTGGGTGGGCCCCACGGAGGTGGTACAGTCAGAGGCGCCGGTGCGCGAGGTTGCGACACGGGACCCTACCTCGGCGGTAGGTGCGGGACAGGCGGCTGGTGAGGCGGCTGGCGTGGGTGCGAGTAAGGAGGCGGAAAAGGAAAAAGAAAAAGAGGATGAGGTTGTGTGTTTGGATGATAGGGCACGGAGTGAAATTTATGTCTGTTTTGAAGGTCAGTTAGGGGTTCATTTGAAAAAGGAGGTGAGGGAAAAGATTTGGAAAGGGGAGTACGTGGAAATTTTTTCCCTGCTTCCCTTGGAGAAGTTTAATTTGGATAAGGTGAAACCCAGTGATACAAAAAAGGAGAAAGAGGATGAGGAAAAACGGAGGTATAGGCTGATCCCGAGGACGTTTACTAACTGGCTACAGGCCTTTGCGATCTTAGCCAGCGTGATCAGGGAAAAGGAGCCGGAGCATTGTTCCGCCCTATTTGGTTATATGGACGCGATAGGGGAGGCGTATAGGGTGTACGGCGGTTTAGGGTGGCTAAGATATGATGAGCAATTCCGGCAACGGAAGGCTCTGCGGCCGGGTGTCCAGTGGGGCCACAAGGATATTTCTTTGTGGATGCGGTTAATGATGGCTCCGGCTCAGCCCTTTCGAGGAGGTGCCGGGAGCTCGGGTGCGAGCGGCGGGTCCTCGGCTGGACAGAAAAAGGGGGCTTGTTGGCAATATAACGAGGGACAGTGTAAGTTCGGGGCCTCTTGTCGGTTCAAACATGAGTGTTCCGGATGTGGAGGGTCCCACCCCTTGGCCAGGTGCTTCAAGAAAGGGAAAGGAAAGGTGGGGGAGGGGTCTGGAAAAAGGGAGGACGCCAGTGAGGGTAGAGGCGATGCTTCCGTATTTAAATAGATACCCGGATGTTCGGGCGGCGGAGTTGTTGGCACGTGGTTTTACGGAGGGCTTTCGGATTCCGTCTGAATCTGAGGCGCCGGTGTTTCGCCCGGGAAACTTGAGATCCGCAAAAGAACATCCGGCGGTGGTGAAGGAAAAGCTGCAGAAGGAGGTGGAGTTGGGAAGGATGGCGGGCCCATTCCAGGACCCGCCATTCTCCAAGTTACGGATTTCCCCCCTTGGGGTGGTACCTAAGAAGGAGCCGAACAAGTTTCGGCTAATTCATCATTTATCTTATCCGGCGGGATTGTCGGTGAATGATGGGATATCACCAGAGTTGTCGGCGGTATGTTATGTATCGTTCGATAGGGCCTTGGAGCTGGTAAGGGTTGCAGGGCGGGGGGCCCTGATGGCAAAGGCGGATGTGGAAGCAGCTTTTCGTTTACTCCCGGTGCATCCAGAGAGCCTTCATCTCTTAGGGTGTATGTGGGATGGTGAATACTATGTGGATCGCTGCCTGCCGATGGGCTGTTCCATTTCGTGTGCTTATTTTGAGGCATTCAGTACTTTTGTGGAATGGGTAGTCAAGGAGGTGGCAGGAGTCCATTCGGTGATTCACTATTTGGATGACTTCTTTTGCGTGGGTCCGGCGGGCTCTTCGGTTTGCTCCTGGTTGTTGTTTACGTTAGAGCGGATCGCGCGGAGCCTGGGTATTCCGTTGGCAAAAGAAAAAACAGAAGGGCCGGTGACGGCTCTATGTTTCTTAGGTATTGAAATTGATACACTGGCAATGGAATGTCGGTTGCCGGAGGGGAAGCTTCTGGATTTGAAGGCGTCGGTGCGGTTTTTGTCCCAGGCCAGGAAGGTGCGGCTGCGGGATTTGCAGTCAGTGCTCGGTAAATTGAATTTCGCTTGTCGCATTATGCCGATGGGGCGGATATTTAACAGGAGACTGGCGGACGCAACCGCGGGGGTGAAAGCTCCAAATCACTTTGTCAGAGTGACGAAAGTGATGAAAGGGGATTTGTTGGTTTGGGAGGAGTTCTTGGACCGGTACAACGGTCGGACCCTTTGGATGAGCGAGGCATTGTCCAATAGCCAACTGGAATTGTACACTGATGCGGCTGGGGTGACAGGTTTTGGAGCAATTTTTCAGACGCGCTGGTGTGTGTGAAAGTGGCCACGGCTTTGGGTAGAAGCAGGTTTGGTAAGGAATTTGGCGCTGCTGGAATTGTTTCCCATTATTGTAGCGGTGGAGTTGTGGGGCCCTGTTTTTTCTGGACGAAAGGTTTGCATGCATTGTGACAACATGGCGGTGGTGCATTCCATCAACGCACTGTCGGCAAAATCCCCGCAGGTTGTGGGGTATTTAAGGCATCTGGTGCTGCGTTGCTTGGAGTTAAACATTTGCGTGGTGGCTCGGCATGTGCCTGGGATTCGGAACGAGGTGGCTGACGCGCTATCACGGTTTCAGTTTTTGCAGGTTCAGGAAGCTGGTGCCGGAAGCGGACGCGGATGGAGAACCTTGCCCGGACTGGCTGTGGGACCTGGAATCGGTATAGCATTTGAGGGAATTCGGAGATTGGTGTCTGAGGCTACTTGGTGCCGATATCAGGCAGTGTGGAAGGAATGGGCAGAGTTGGAAAGTAGGGACTTCATGGAGTCGGGTTACAAGGGCCGAGTGTTGGGGGTACTGATGTTAATTAGTGGGGACTTCTCGGAAGGTCGGTCCATTTCGGTGATGGGTTGCAAATTGGTGGCGTTGGCCTTTTTGTTTCAGATACAGGGGGTTCGGGACGCGACTAAGGATTTTCTGGTGCGGCAGGCAATGAAAGGTTTTCGGAAAGGGGCCCAGTCGCGTGACAGGAGGCGGCCGGTGTCATTGCCATTGTTGGTTCGTTTAGTGGGGATTTTAGGGGAGTTGTGTTCGTCTCATTATGAGCAGATGTTGTTTTCGGTAGCTTTTGTATTGGCGTTTTTTGGGGCCTTTCGCATTGGTGAATTGGTCAGCCCGACTAAGCAAGCGATGGGTGGTTTGCTGTTGGAGGATGTAATGCTGGGGGAGGATAGAGAGGAATGTCGGCTTCGCTTTTCGAAGACGGATCAGAGGGGCCGGGGGCGCTTAGTAGTGTTGTTCTCTTTACCGGGGCACCAGTTGTGCCCAGTGGTACAAGTGTCAGAGTTTTTAAGGGTGTGTGGCGGTTACCCTGGCGTTTTTCTTAGACATGTGGACGGATTGGCTTTGTCGCGTTACCAATTCAATGCGGGGCTGAAGATGGCTTTAGCACGGGTGGGGGAGGAGCCACGTGAGTACGGGTCTCACTCCTTCCGGATTGGGGCGGCAACGGAAGCCGCCAGGTGGGGTTTGAGTGAGGATTGTATCCGGCGGATTGGGAGGTGGGAGTCTTCCAGGTTTCGCTTGTACGTTAGGCCTCACTTGATCAGGTGATGCCTCAGGGGTTGGGGGATTCCTGGTTTGCGTTTTTTGATGCTGGTATGTGACAATTTTCTTGTCTGTTGCTGTTTTTATTCGTGGTTGTTTATATTTTGTAGGGCCCTGCCTTGTGTGGATCCTCGGGCACTCCTACGTGTATTGGGGAGCGTTGCAGGCGGATGTGCGTCGCGATGGTCGGCAGCTTGGAGTGTCGGTGACGGAGGCCCGAGTAAAGTGGCTGGGAATTCGGGGCATGACCTGGGGTAGGGTGCGCCCAGAGGTGGCTTATTATAGCCGTATGGATCGTGACCCGGATGTGTTAATTTTACACGTGGGTGGGAACGATTTGGGAGTAAGGTCGGCGAGGGAATTGAAAAGAGACATAAAGCTGGACCTGTTGCATTTGTGGAGGGCGTTCCCGGGCATAGTTATTGTTTGGTCAGACATTATAGCTCGGACGCAGTGGCGTTTCGGTAGGTCGGTGGACCGTATTAATAGGGCTCGGAGCAAGCTGAACCGGGCAATTGGCAGGTTTGTGGCGAGAAATGGTGGGATGGTGGTGCGGCATAGAGAATTGGAGGAATCCACGGAGCAGTATCTAAGGAGAGATGGGGTTCATCTGACCGATGTGGGTCTAGATTTATGGATGTTGGGTTTGAGGGATGGCCTGGAGCAAGCACTAGGGGTGTGGGGGGTCCGGGCCAAGTAAGGGTGTCACTTGGCCGGGCTGTGGCGGGGTGATAGGTCCGTCAGAGAGGTTGGGAGTACCGACAGTCGGTTTGTTGGTACGGAGTCGCTCAAGGGGAGTGGCTTCGGACTGGATGGGAACTTGTGGGCGGAGGTCCCGCAGGTTCTGGGTAGGGGTAATCAACGATGGAACGTTGTTACCCCTCACCTTGGGCCGGGTGGTCACGGCCGAGGTGGTCCTCTGTGCCGGTTCGGAGGTTACGGCCGGGGGGTTAGGAATGATGGTTGGCCTCTTGGACGGATCTATCGGTGTTTCTGGTTATACGGGTATATATGTATAAGGTTAAGTTTAACAATTGAGTGGCATGTTGGGCCACGAGTTTTTGGTATACATATATACGGTAAATAAAACTGTGGCCATTCCTGCAATAAAGTCGTGGTTCTCGTCTTTATTTAGGTAGATATGGTATGGGGGGGGGTTTAGCATGGTAACCTGCTTATCCCTTATAGATGCATCAAGAAGGGCAGTGAGCCCCATGGGGTGAATGGACCCCATGACGATCGGGAGGGTGCAAGGTTAGGAATGGGTTAATTGGATTACATGGATAGGGGATATATGGGGCTATAGGATTGGTAGAAGGGTGCTGTAAGGGGATTGGAGGGGAGCAAGGAAGGGGTGGGGGGTTTGTGGGAGGTATAAGAGAGGGATAGTACTGATTACCTCCCCTTTTGTCGCCGGAAAGTTGTGTCCCACCCGCCCGCCCTGATATATGTATATGTATATGTTTATAAAAAAAAATAATGAAAAGGAGATGGTTTTTTCACAAAAAAAACAAAAAAGAGGAAGAAAGGAGAATACAAGGTTGATTTGCCAATTTTGTTGTTGTCACAGCGGGGTGATAGGTCCGTCAGAGAGGTTGGGAGTACCGACAGTCGGTTTGTTGGTACGAAGTCGCTCAAGGGGAGTGGCTTCGGACTGGATGGGAACTTGTGGGCGGAGGTCCCGCAGGTTCTGGGTAGGGGTAATCAACGATGGAACGTTGTTACCCCTCACCTTGGGCCGGGTGGTCACGGCCGAGGTGGTCCTCTGGGCCGGTTTGGAGGTTACGGCCGGGGGGTTAGGAATGATGGTTGGCCTCTTGGACGGATCTATCGGTGTTTCTGGTTATACGGGTATATATGTATAAGGTTAAGTTTAACAATTGAGTGGCATGTTGGGCCACGAGTTTTTGGTATACATATATACGGTAAATAAAACTGTGGCCATTCCTGCAATAAAATCGTGGTTCTCGTCTTTATTTAGGTAGATATGGTATGGGGGTGTTTAGCATGGTAACCTGCTTATCCCTTATAGATGCGTCAAGGACACAGATCTTTCTAGATTCAGAGCTTATTGTAAATGAAAGGGACATCATTAGTGTGAGACATGTAATGACTGACAGTTTGCTCTCATAATCACACACAGATTTTAAGAATGTTCAGAACTAACACAATACAGCAAGCAGAGCTAACACTGTAATGAAACAAAGTATACTTCAATTGTACTGACATATTTGCACAACAGGTTTCCTCTCATAGTCCTTCAGTGTGTGTGTTTTGGGGGGGTGCAATACAGCAGAGCTGATGTCACAGCAAATGTGTTTTCATTGAGCATTGAGACAACACTCAACTCTGCTGCACTGTGTTCGATATAATCAGTAGAGATGAGTGAACCGGTCATGGGTCAGCTCGAGTTCGGTTCATCGAACAGAGGTCTCGTTCGAGTTCAGTTCGTCGAACGTTCGACGAACCGAACTCGAACCGCATAGGAAACAATGGCAGGCAATCACAAACACATAAAAACACCTAGAAAACACCCTCAAAGGTGTCCAAAAGGTGACAAACAACTCACAACACAACACAAACACATGGGAAAGTGACAAGGACATATACTCATGTGAAAACAAAAGAGCAGGACAAGGAAAAAGAGGAGGAGACACATATATATGAGTATATGCAAGGAAACGTCGATGCCATTACTGTGCAACTTGAGCCCTGCTCATTTTAGGCTTCCAATCTGGATAAATTGCCTGCACGTACGCCTTGGGGATCTTGTCGTGTCCTGCAGCCAGCGTTCTCTCGGAACCTGTCTTCAGTGCTGCTGGGGGTCTGCTGGCAGATAAGCACACGTGTCTGTCCACTGACAATGTGGACATGGCTCTCAGAGGACTTTTCTTCCCCTGGCTCATCCAGGGGAGGTGAAAGGCACGCGTATTTTTGAGAGTGCTTCATGCAAAGCATCTTTTTCTTTTTCAAAAGGGGGGTCAACTGATGCCAGTCAAGTGGGGTGTGTGTGGTCCAATTAGTGGAAACGAGGGAGACTGTGGTTGGAGTTCCCTCGCTGTGTTTGTAAAAGAACCAAGATGAACAAGTCATGGCTCTCAGAGGACTTTTCTTCCCCTGGGTCATCCAGGGGAGGTGAAAGGCACGCGTATTTTTGAGAGTGCTTCATGCAAAGCATCTTTGTCTTTTTCAAAAGGGGGGTCAACTGATGCCAGTCAAGTGGGGTGTGTGTGGCCCAATTAGTGGAAACGAGGGAGACTGTGGTTGGAGTCCCCTCGCTGTGTTTGTAAAAGAACCAAGATGAACAAGTCATGGCTCTCAGAGGACTTTTCTTCCCCTGGGTCATCCAGGGGAGGTGAAAGGCACGCGTATTTTTGAGAGTGCTTCATGCCAAGCATCTTTTTCTTTTTCAAAAGGGGGGTTAACTGATGCCAGTCAAGTGGGGTGTTTGTGGCCCAATTAGTGGAAACGAGGGAGACTGTGGTTGGAGTCCCCTCGCTGTGTTTTACATAATTTTCGAAGGGCATGACATGCCTAAGAGGTTGAGTTTCATCATCTGCAATTTGTTGGCAACAGAAAGGCTGCCTTTACACCCTTTTGAGACCAAGGATTTTCGAGACCTTATGCCCATTGCAGTGCCCCAAGAGCCGATGGCCAGTCGTCACTCCTTCTCCAAGAAAGGCGTGCCCGCGCTACCACAGCAGGTCGCACACAACCTCACCGATTCCTTGAGAAACTCTGTGTGTGACAGGGTGCATTTCACCACAGATACTTGGACCAGTAAGCATGGACAAGGGAGTTACATGTTGCTGACTGGGCACTGGGTAACTATGGTAAGAGATGGAGAAGGGTTTGCTGTACAAGTCTTGCCGTCCCCACGACTTGTGTGTTAATCCTTCCTCTGTATGTACAAGTTCCTCCACTGCTTCTGCCTCCTCAACCTCGTGTGGGTCCTCCACCTCGGCCCAAACCCTGTGTGGTCAGGCCACCCTTCCTTGTAACTGCGCCCAAGGAATCCCACACACCTCCTTACTATGCTGGCAGCACAGCTCAACAGCATGATGCGGTCGACTCTTTACTTAGAAATGTCTGGGAAATGTGAGTCACACCGCTGAGGAGTTGTGGACGGTAAGCTCTGGAGAGTCAGACCGAGTTTCATCAATGGTTGTTTCCACTCAACCAGCAGCCAGGGAAGGTCGGGTGCGACAATGATGCAAACCAGTCTGCGACCCTTCTTCAGGGAAATGTGACACACGTGCCTTGTATGGCTCACGTGTTGAACCTGGTTGTCCAGCAATTTTTAAAACACTATCCCGGCCTACATGGCCTTCTGCAGAGAGCACGGTGTAATGCCTGCCTGGATCGACACACTCAGATGGGCTGTAAAGGATAGGCTAGAGGCAAGCCACTCACCAAGCTGGACACCCAGAACCCTGAAACCCTTTAACCCCTATACAGTGATTTGGAATTACACGGGGCCCAAGTTGATCAATACCTGTAGAAGGCAGCAGTTCCAGAGAATAGTAGTCATGCAGGGTCAAAAACATTAATTGAGGAAGAGGAACAGAATGGGATGGCCAAGACTTAATCAGAAAACAAGCAGAGGTGAAATGCGGATCGGCCAACGACGTACATAAACAGCAAGCAGGAAAAGTAGTCAGGTAACAAGCACACAAAATCATAAAACTGAACTGGGGGTAACAGTAACAAGAGGTTCATAGCTTTGTCTGGCAGTGGTCTGCAGACAGGAGGGGCCTAAAAAGGGTGTGGTGTCTTCCCATTGGTTGTAGCTGAATGATAGTACTTCATCTGTGAGATACCCACCACCTACATTCAGCCTGTGGTTCTGTATCTGTCAAGGTAACGCAACCCAGTGGGTGACCATAACCTGCGTCCACCTGCGCCGCTGGCATCGACTCCTTTCCCATCATCAGCACTATGCACGAAAGGAACACGTTGTCACCTGGCGACCGGAGTACAAATTGATTGAGTGGACTACATTGGTGACTTAACAGCCGTGTGCAGCAATGATGCAAACCTGTCTGCGGCCCTTCGTCAGGGCAATGTGACACATGTGCCTTGTATGGCTCACGTGTTGAATCTGATTCTCCAGCAATTTTTAAAATACCATCCCGGCCTACATGGCCTTGTGCAGCGGGCACGCTGCTATGTGCTCACTTTCATCCTTCGCACCCAGCAGCTCAACAACTTTCATCGCTCCTGAAGTCTTAGGGTCTGGCGGTTAAACGCCGGAAATGCGATGTTCCGACACGCAGGAATTGGAATCTGCACATGTTGCAGCGTCTGTGGCAGCACCGCAGAGCCCTGCTGAAATACGGTCTGACGTATACCCTGGGCTAACTTGATCCAGAGGTGGTGCAGATCACGCTGCTGGAGTGGTGTCAGATCAAGGACCTATGCACCCTTCTACACAGTTTACAAATGTCGACGAAGATGTTTAGCACTGGCGATGCCATTCTCAGCATGACAATTCTGGTCATCTACAAGATGGAGCACACTGTAAGCATTATTCGGAGACAGGTGTTGGTCCAAGAGGAAGGTGAGGAAGTACAGGAGGAGTCATATGCAGAAGGGATAATAAGATCTACAAGGTCCAGACGGTGAGCGGCACCTAGGCGGCAGTTATGGTGAGGGATAGGGATTAACAAGGGCGCATAGTATCAGCAAAAATTGTTGAGGAAGGTGCAGGAGCCCATGAAGAAATGGAGGACGAACTTGCGATGGGCATGGAAGACTCAGCTGATGAGTGAGAGCTTGCTCACATTTCGGTTGTGCGAGGTTGGGGGGAGAGGGCAGAGGAAGGAGGCACGATTCTCACGTCTATGCCACCAACACACCAAGGACTTGGTCCTCCTGGATGCACAAGACACATGAGTGCCTTCTTGCTGCACTACCTACAACATGACCCTCGGATTGTACGAATTCGAAGTAATGCTAATGAAACGCCCACGCCGGGGCTTGCAGGGCTCGCACGGTCACCGGGCCGGTGGTATTCGGGGTCAGGCTGTGAGTGGCCCGACCCGACTTCCGTGACCCCCGGCGGGTTTCAATAAAAAGGAAAGTCCGACCGTCAATCCGGTGTTACAAGGGGGACGGAAGGAGGTTAACGGGGTCCCTGGGGGGGGGGCTTGCCATCGCTCTCCCACAGGAAACGGTATGGGACGGGGACGGGGGATGCTTGCAGCGCCACCCGTGGTTTGCGGCCAGGTGTTCAGCCGCCGCTGCGCGGTCTCTCTCCGGGGCAGGTGTGACGGGCAGCCGGATGGAATCGCTCCCCACAGGTGGAGCGGGGGAGCTCAGGGAGGTTAATGAGACCCAAGGCAACAGTCCTCAGGGACACCAGGGGCACAGTGCGGCGGCATTACTCACAGCAGTCACGGTGTGCGGTTCCAGTTGTTCTTTATTTAAAGTCCGTTTCACATCGCACCCGGGTGCTGGTCCTCGCCGCC
The DNA here is from genome assembly GCF_048569485.1 of Anomaloglossus baeobatrachus. NCBI lineage: Eukaryota > Metazoa > Chordata > Amphibia > Anura > Aromobatidae > Anomaloglossus > Anomaloglossus baeobatrachus. The sequence goes on along the minus strand of NC_134357.1, from coordinate 434,553,255 downwards.
TGTAGCCTTTGGTTGGTCCCGGGCAGGTAGGAGGAAGGGGTGTCCGGTGAGGTGTTCTGGGGGTCTCTCCCTTTCGGTGCGTTAGTGCCGTCCCCGTGGAATAGAGCATCTTGGGAACTCGCCGCCTCTCTGTCTCTCTCATCCCCGGTAGCGGACCAACACAACCGCCACCGGGTACAACTTTCTCCAGGGAACCCCAGTCCTCAGCTCCATTCCCCTCCTCTTGGTGTTATCAGCCCTGGTCTCGTGGCATCGCCTCAACAGGAGCTGTTCTCTGGACGTCTGCACTCCCTTGCAGTCCCTGACGTTCTGCTTAAAACTTCTTTGTGCTCTGCACTAAACTCACTCCTTCAGGCCCCCCTCCCTTTGGTTGTCATGGGGACCTGCCTGTGTCCAGCCACCTGCTCATTAAGGAGACAGGATGAGTCATGGACTCAGAACAAATTTCATGCTGCAAATGCTGTTAACTCCTTCCTGCCAGTGTGATGTTAGTGTGTGTTGTGGGGACCCTTATTCCTCCTGCCCGGGAAAAATGGGGTAACATTTAATACCCTGTAACGACCCGTTTACAGGGGCGTTACACTAACTACTGGGTTGCCACACTGTTAGATCCTCGGTACAAGACAAAATTTTGCGAAATAATTCCTGCCATAGAAAGGGACGCACGTATACAGGAGTATCTGCAGAAGGTGGTACGGATTCTTAGATCTGTTTTTCCAGTAAACACCAGTGCTGCACAGAGTGAATCTCAACGCTTTGTCATGGATAGGAGGAAATGGTCTTTTACTTGTCCACATCTGAGGGACCGAGGGCTGGCTGCTGTGCTGAGATGGCATTGAGTACAGTGTCCCTTAAAGGTTGCAATTTTGGTCATATACCAAATGAGTTGAAAAAGGACAAATGCTGGTGGAAAGGGGAACAGGTGTGTTGGAAAGGGGAAAAAAGTTTTTGTCCGTGGGTTTGTTGGTTAAGCAAAAGTAACATTTGATGAAGAAACACCATCTGTTACGGTGGGACTGGCAGATTTGGATAAGGTGGTATATACTATGTTACCGCTATATAACGAAAATTAATAAGAAAAGAAAGAGAAAGGTATATATCCCCATCAGCAGTCAATGTCCACCGTGCTCCCAGATGGAAAAGGAGAGGTTGGCAAATGGAAGGTTAGGTGGAGGATACAGATCTGTGTGGCTATGAAACTAATAGTTGCCTGAACCGAGTTAGACGCCACTCGGATCTTGAGACTGGGAGCCCTGTTAGCGTCACAGGGTCCACACGCCCACCCAGCCCAGGAACTCTCTGTTAACATCACAGGGGCCATTCAGTATGCTGACCGTGTGCATTGGGGCCACACCTGTGGACAGCAGGCGCATCAGCAGCAGGCCTGTTAATGCCACTGGGCTGCACAAGCAGGACTTGTAGGACAGGAGCTGGTCTTAACCGTTCTGCGTTACCAACTGTGGTGGCGGCCTGCATCAACGCCCTATCCCTGTCTACCTCTGGCCTAAAGCCGCAATGGGTTCAACACATGGAGGTGTGCTCTTTCGGAGCATAATAGAAGACTGCGCACCTCCTTGTTGGCTCCAGCCCGTTTTATAACCTGGGTCCGCCCCAAACCAGGGTGGACCACAATGCACCTCCTGGAGACAAAAGCAGAGTGACACGTCATGAGTGGCATAACTAGCGTCATATTTGGAACCGCAACTTCAATAATGACCTCATGGCTGCCACGACACAAACACCTCACCAGTCATCGTCTGACCATCAATAATGAGGTGACAAGTCATAGGGGCGGGCCTCTGCAACCCATTTGGGAGTGGCCTGGCCACATCGTCAGGACACCTGATGCCCTGTGGTCTATATGGGCCCCCCCACATCAGGGGCAGGGCAAAAGAGTTCATTACCGGACCTAGTCTCTGATGCAGTAAGTGCCTGAGCATGGTCAGTTGCATGAAATAGAGTCTCTGAAAAAAGACTATCAGCTTTAGCATGGTGTCTAGGCACAAAACAGGACTTAGACCCAGCACGGAATGCAAGTACCTGTGCAAAGAGGCTTTTCGCACTAAGTGTGGGAGCATGCGCTGTATCCCGAAATGAAGACTTAGCCTCAGGAATGGCACAGTCAGGCTGAGCATACTCACTAGGCGAAACACTGTAGTTAGGCTGCAGCTGGGGTAAATCGGCACACGCATGCGCACTAGCTGCCTCTCCACACTTACACGTGGAGGAGAAATTGCTCTTCGGGTGTGGACTTGGAGATGCTGTCTATGAACAGAAGGAAAAGCTAAAGGAAGCCTCACTTTCTATCCCTCCGAATTATCAAATGCAGCAATGAATTCCCTGAGTTTGCTATAACATTAGCGTAGCAAAATGTGCATGAGGGTGTCATGCAGAGGTGCTAGAAATAGCTTGGCACCAGTGGGACAATAATGAAATACAACATTCAGTTCTATGATGCCACTAAATGGCAGTATTTTTTGCTATCATTATAGCTTATTAAAAACAGAGCAGGAGGGTGTCCTGCACAGGTGCTAGAAATAGCTTGGCACCAGTGGGAAAATAATGAAATACAACAGCCAGTTCTATGATGCCACAAAATGGCAGTATTTTTTGCTATCATTATAGCTTACTAAAAACAGAGCAGGAGGGTGTCATGGAGAGGTGCTAGAAATAGCTTGGCACCAGTGGGACAATAATGAAATACAACATCCAGTTCTATGATGCCACTAAATGGCAGTATTTTTTGCTATCATTATAGCTTATTAAAACAGAGCAGGAGGGTGTCCTGCACAGGTGCTAGAAATAGCTTGGCACCAGTGGGACAATACAGAAGTCCAACAGCCACGTTTAGGATGCCACTAAGTTCACTCAGTGTTTGCTAGTATAATGGCTTAGTAACAATGAATTTGAGTGTGCAATGCAGGCAGACGTGCTGCAAATATCTTTGCACTAGTGGGACAATACAGAAGTCCAACAGCCACGTTTAGGATGCCACTAAGTTCACTCAGTGTTTGCTAGTATAATGGCTTAGTAACAATGAGTTTGAGTGTGCAATGCAGGCAGACGTGCTGCAAATATCTTTGCACTAGTGGGACAATACAGAAGTCCAACAGCCACGTTTAGGATGCCACTAAGTTCACTCAGTGTTTGCTAGTATAATGGCTTAGTAACAATGAGTTTGAGTGTGCAAAGGGCAGGAGGGTACAGTGGCAGGATTGTGGGTCTGGGTAGAGGAAAGGAAGCCTGCCTTTCTATCCCTCCTAATGGGGAAATGCAGCGAGGAAATCCCTGACCTTAGCTACACAGACGCTGTCATCTTGTGTAGCTTTTAAACTCTGTTTTCACGGACCTGTCACCTATGGCTCTGACCCTGCCGGTATTAGCCCTTAAAAGGACTGATAGAAAGTGCTAGCCCTATGCTGTACAGCGCTGTGTATAGAGCGTACACAGCAGTATCGGAGCTAGGCACTGTGCCAGCGCTGACTGACACCAAGGACGTAGAAGGCAGATAATGGCGTGCTGGAGGAAAATGTCCGTTTTTATAATGCAGGGACATGTGACATGGACATCCTATCACACATGCCGTTGCTTCTCTGGCTAAAAGTCCACTTAGCTGTGTGTGTGTCTGGGATTGGCTGACATCCTGGCCCGCCCCACTACACGCGCGCGCTTAGGGAGGGAAGACAAGGAAAAAAAAAAAATGGCGATCGCCATTATCCATACATCAGTGATCTGAATGCGCTGTTCACGCACACTATACACTGAAATGTCATAATAGTGTGAGTCACAGAGTGACTTACACTATTACAGCGGAAAGCCAGCTAGGAATTAGCTGGTCTTTTTGCTGCTAGAACCGTTCTCGAACGTATCTAGAACTATCGAGCTTTAGCAAAAAGCTCGAGTTCTAGTTCTATCTAGAACAGCCCCCAAAATCACTCGAGCCGCGAACTGTTGAACCTCGAACCGCGAACCGCGCTCAACTCTAGTCATAACACCTACGACTCTTTATATAATATAAACACAATAACATGGCGCAATCTTGGGGTACAAGGGGATATGGCATTTCTTTTTTAGTTAAGGGATCACAATGAAGCACCGCTATGAGAGCAGTGTGTAATGTGTGTAGTGTATTGTAGCACTAGCACGGTACGTGACATACGTGTGTGGCATTACTACAATATGGGCACAATTAGCTATTTTGCACGTTTTCCCATAAAGCAGACTTAGCCCCTGCCTTTTCTTGTATTTCCATGTAACTATTTTTATCTCATGTAAATCTGTACTTTAGATCTCCTACTAAAAATGCAACCGTTTTAGGGAATCAATAATCCTGCACAGCCTTGAGTTTGAAGCGCAGGAGCCTGGCTCGCGGTAATTATGCATTTATGTATATTAGCATTATCATATGCCTGACTGGTGCTCAGCCAGAATCCTTCTTCCATTAGCAAGGACATTTGCTTGTATTATTGAATTGCATTAATTTCTTTTTCCCGGGCACTAGTTTACATAACATTATGCCTGTGATTTACAAGCTCCAGCAACTTCTAAACAAATATATTTTTCTGGTGGATTACATTGGAAAAGAATAAATATGAACAAGTCATTTATCGTAATCTCACCTGCTCCCTTTTAATGATGCTCAGATGCACAGTGTGATTACTTGATCTTTATCTGGGAGACTGTGCCAAACATAGTGTTGTCCTAAGGCTTCCGAAATCTGGGTAGGTTATTATGTCCTCAAGTCGTAATCCTACACTACACAATGCAGGGAGCTGACCGCGGTGCTGAAACCGGAGAGCAAGGCAAATGAGGCCACGTAGATTAGGGGATGATGAGGTTGGAGGCATCATTACAATGAATTTTTAAAAGGTATTTATACTTAGGAAATCAGTTTTTATGTGCTCGAATGCATCTTCAGTACAAAGAAATGCAAAAAAACCCCCCTTTTATTGTCTAGATTAAAACTTTTATTGTCTAGATTAAAACTTTTATTGTCTAAATTAAAAAACTTTTATTGTCTAGCTTAAAACTTTTATTGTCTACATTAAAAATATTGTCTAGATTAAAAATTTTATTGTCAGGCTAAAGATATGGGATGTTTTGGCCACAATATGTTTTTTTAACCCTAGCATGCGTGACGTCACAAATCTACACTTTTATGTAACGAGGGCCTTTTAGGCCCCCGTGCAAATCCTATGGAGAGACTCATGTTGAGAAGGGCCATTAGATCAAATACTTGATTAACCTCTTCACAGGGGATTGTGGGAAATATGTTGATTTGCCTTACATAATTCAGGTTTCAGATTATACACATAACACAGATTTGAAGATGACCACCTTCTCCTGTTCTCCACACCTTGCCTGAAATGCAAGGAATGTCCAGATGTAAGAAGACCACCATATAAGGAAAAGACCCACTGGCCAAGCTAGAGGACCAACCCACAGATCAGATGACACCATGGACTCATCCACTGACGTCAGACCTGCCCATCAGCAGCAACACGGATCTCCCCAGTGTTTAGGCCATGAACTGTCCCACTAAATGGGCATATCCGAACTTGTGTACGCCCCTAGCCTATATCAGAGGCCGCATGGTCTTTCCTGTTCTCTGGGCTGCCATTTTTACTGTGATTAAGAAGAGATTTCACATCCGACTGTGTCTGACGTGATTTCCTTATGCATACACTTGATCCACACCAATTAGGCCAGGCAGTAGGCAACAAGTGACCTCTGGTTAAGAGTTCACCCTAACATTCATAAATAACTGATAGTTTATAGTAATGAATAGTTTATTTCAAAATGGCAAAATAAGATATGAATAATGCACAACAATTTAATTATACATTTTTTGCAGAAAACACCAAAAAACATTTTTTTTTCCAAATTTCAAACAAAGATATGAAAAACTCACAAAGGTATATAAATCTAGTTTAAACTAACTGCAGCTACATTTCATTTCTAACCTTTTCTTTTCAATTGTATTGGTCTTCCACACAATTTTCACGTTATCTTTTCTGAAGAATGTTCTTTACAGACATTTTCCCCACAAGTGGTACAATATAGCTCAGTTTTCCTCTCTAAGTTTCTTGGACAAATGAAACATTTTCTTTCTCCTGGCCCTGGAATTATTATTATTATTTATTTATAGAGCACCATTGATTCCATGGTGCTGTACATGAGAAAGGGTTACATATAGAATGCATATACAAGTTACAGTAGACAGACTAGTACAGAGGGAAGAGGGCCCTGCCCTTGCGGAATTACATTCTATATGTATAGCCTGAAACTGTACGCCACACCGTTTGATTGCTTCTTTAGTTTGCTTTGGTAAGCATTTCATGTTGCTTTGCTCCATCATGTGAGGCATTACAAGTTCATGGCAAAGATCCTTCAAGAATAGGTGTCTCCTGTCCTTCCTCCTTGCACGGAATTCTGGATGAGTTTCTGTATAAATAATGAATTAATTCAGGGCTGCTACATCAAGCATATTTGAAAAAATTACTACAGGCCAACGTCTTGTTTGCCTCTTGCATGAACATTCTCCCACCATTTCATCCATTTTGTCTATACCTAGTTTAGTTAGAATGATATCTGGTTTCAATTTGCTGTCATTCCTCCCAACATCATATCATCACAGGTCCTTCAGCAATTAGCTCACAGTGTATACTGTCCTCAGCACTCTCTACACAGCTCATTACTGTGTTCAGAAGAACCTGAGATGATGTCATGGCCTCATCACTCCTTTCCAAAATGATATGACATCCTCACATGGCACATGGCATGATCCACCCCCGACCCTCCACCAGCAACCCTGACTACAAATAAAGTAACTTGAGACGCAAACACTGCTGAGTACATGATAACAATAGCAGGGGCCTAAAAGGCCCCCATTCCGTACAGATGTGATTTTCCCCAAAAAAGCATTGTTACACCAAAATGCCTATTAAAAAAATTATATTAACAACTGGACATACTTGAGGAATACCTAGAGTTTCAAAATTCTAACTAAAGTAATTTTGCAGATAATAGCATAAAAGTAAGCACCAGGGCCTAATAGGCCCTCAATATGCATTGCAGGGTTAAAGACAATTCTAGAAACGACATCAGCATACACAGAATAGTACTTCTTTTTTTAAGTCATCTACTACTCCAATAGCTTTAATTAAAAATATACCGTTTTGTATATACAGCTCCCATAGAAGATGTTGTGTCGCCCACCTGCAGCGGTCGCTTCAGGGACTTCACTACGCCACAGGGGCTCCACTAAATTACTGCTGGCAACAGGTATGTCAGTTTTATCTGAATAGGAGTTGTAACGCCACTCACGGTTTGCGGTAAGAGTATGGGTTACCGCCACTGCAGGTTTAACGAGCGTCTGGGACTGATGGAATCTGCAGCTGGATGGTGTGGCCTCCCGTGAGTGAGGCTGACCCCAGGGGCTCGGGTGTGTAGAACAACAGGTCCCAGAATAATTCAGTCTCAGCCCAGAAAGTCTTTCAACTTGTTTACTCACTTTCAGATGTTTTGTTGTGAGAACCCGGGCGATGCTGAGATTCAACCAAGTGGAACCAGGTATCCTTTAAGCCGGTATAAGGGTAACCATTAACTCGCCTTCCTAGCACTTCTTCTGCGTGCTCTGCATCTCCTAGCAACCACGCTCACTATCAGACTGGCCAACCTCCTCTCCTGACAGCCGCTGCAACCTTAGTTTCCAGGCCCTCCACTACACCCCTTGCTGAGATTTGGAGGCAAGCCCCTCTTGGGTCTGCCCAAGGGTCCCCTCTCAAGATGTGGGAGACTTGGTTGCTATGTGTCTGTGCATACACACCATATCACAGCCTTCAGGATTACCTGGAAGTACTGTCCCAGCATGGGTGCAGTACTCAGTGGTGCCTGACCAGGTCAGGGGCACCACAAAAGCTATGTATTTCTATAATTATTGACTAAAACTGAGTAGACTAATCCTCGCAAAGCTACAGACAGAAAGAGATAGATGTAAAAAATGAAATACATGACTGCAAACATAGACAGCATACAAGGCTGGTTTGATGTCTATGACTGTGAAAGCACACATCTTTTTTTTTAGTAGCTGTGAACACGAAATAATAAAAGCTATATACTTGGGAGGCCTCATAACCAACAGTAATAGTTAAAGGTGGAACTTGGCGCTCCAAAATGGATGTAAGGATTTTATTATACTGGCAGTCCAGAAAAATGATAACGTTTCGACTCTTATATTTGGGTCTTCATTGGTCAGAATGGTTTCTTGTACAGGATATGCTTTTAGATGGTAATATTGTCAAAACTCAACATGGAAGGGACCCAACAGTGTGTAAGATGTTTTACTATACTGCATCTTCATATCTATACATTACAGCAGTTTGATTTTTCTGTTAATTTCATGGTGACTTTTGACAGTATCAACATCTTAAAGTAATATTCTGTGCAAGAATCTATTGTGTCTGAGGAAGACCCAAATATAAGGGTCAAAACGTTATTATTTTTCTGGACTGTCTGTATAATAAAATCCTTACATCAATTTTGGAGTGCAAAGTTCCTCTTATTTATTGATGGATTTGAACCCTGCTGTTGGCTTGGATAGCATGAGAGACCTGACAGGTTCCATTTAAAGAAAACAATTTAAATATTGAGCTCAATTATTGATCAGGGTACTGTATATTTAAAGGGTTATTCTCCTCATGAATTCTCAGGAGTCCCCTGCTCCCATTCTGTCACGCTGCCAAGTGTGACGAGCGTGGCACGTGTTCAGGCATCTGACACACAACAAAAAACAAACACAACAAACAAAGGGGACACCAGGGACACAATAACAATGGAGAGCTCTGGAGATAGTGAGAAGAGTAGATGGGACACCTCCATCCTGACCTGGAGCCGTCCCTACTCTCGTCGCCAGTCCTTATACAGTCTCGGCAGCTGTCGCCGAGCATAAACCATGAGACCCTGAGAAACACTGTAGATGCCCTGGCTAGTGAGAGGCAGGTGAGGTTCACTAGACCCACCACTGCATGAATAACACAAAAGGAAAGGAAAGACAAATCAGGGAAACAGCAACAAAAAGGATAAAGTCTGACTTCGAGAGAAATCCTCAGCAGAACCTTCCTGTAATTCCTGCCTGGATCCACAGACTCCGACGGGCTGTAGTGGACAGGATAGAGAGAAGCCACTCACCAAGTAGGACCCCCAGAACCCTGAAACCCTTTAACCCCTATACAGGGATTTGGAATTACACAGTGCCCTGGAGATCACTACCTGTGGAAGGCTGTAGTCCAAGAGAGTAGTCGACAGGCAGGGTCAAACCAGGAATTGCAGAACAGGGACAGAATCGGTAGGCAAGGACGTAATCAGGAACAAGCAGAGGTCAAAACCGGAACTGGCAGCGAGGTACAAAAACAGCAGGCAGGAGAGGTAGTCAGAACACAAGCAAAAGTCAGAATACCAGAATCACAAAACAGAACAGGAGCTAGAATATCAGAACTATCTCTGGCAGTGGTCAGCAGACAGGAGGGGAATTAAGAAGGGTGTGGTGTCTTCCCATTGGCTGTAGTTGAATGATGGTAACTTCAGCTGGAAGACACATGCCACCTACAGTCAGTCAGTGGCACTGCAGATCCCAAGATAACCCAGCCCTGTGGATGAGCGGAGCCTGCGCCCACCGGTGCCTCTGGTATCGACTCTTCTCCCATCACTAGCACCATCCACGGCAGGAACACTGCGTCGCCTGGCGATTGGAGTAGGAGTCACTGGAGCGGACTCCGGTGGTGACGTAACACTTCCACCAAGGCAGCCAGAACAGAATTCAACTGGATTGTATATTCAGCAAGGATTTCTGGGAAACACAAGTATTTAAATGTAAAGGGGCGTGGCTACAAAGCGGCTGCAGCTGAAATGCACTGCAATGGGCTTCTGGCAACAAAACTGACATTAACTCAAAAAGCAGCAAAAGAAAAGAAACTCTGTTTAAATGTAGAGTCCCAGATGGAAATGCTAGGTTCCAGTCTTAAAGCTGTCACTAGACTCTAAAAAACTGGGAGACGACCGTGACATATTCCTTCCAACTTCCTACGTGTGGGGGCTTTATGTACTCCTGAATGATTGGCAGTTTTGTCCAGTGGCATAGTTTCACCACTGTTCGAGAAGTGCACTCTCTGACACTGAAAGCCTCTGTGGCATCCTATGAGCAGATGAGCACTAAAGCTGGCAGTTCCAGTGATCTGGTCAGCTTCAGAGCAGCACTTACAAGCTGTAGAGCAATGCTTATAAGTGCTGCAGATTTGCCTATGAAGTGGTAACTCGTGATAGAATGTAGCGGTGACCAGTAGTTAGGCAACGAGCAGGAAACAATGAAATAAAAAAAATACCACTTTTGTTGAAAGAAGAAAATTTTTAATAGTGATTAAACTGAGACTTTGTAAAATTTCTAACCATTTATCATTTTGAGAAAACTGCTTTAGAAAAGACGTCTTTTTAGTTAACCGTATAAATAAATTGACACAGAATCACATACAAACAAGTACTTCACGTAGAGAATATTCAGGTTAAAGTCTTGACAATATAATGTTACAAAAAAGATCCTTAATATATTCAGACCTTTTAAAAACAGATCATTTTAAACCAAAGTTAGTATGTTTTAGACCTTTAGGGTTTTTACCCACGGCTCATGTAATAACAGAGGATAATGTGCTTACAGGAGCTGACATTTAAAGACATTGACATTTTTTGCTTTATATTGTGTGATATGTATCTTTAGTAAAGTGCACTTTCTTCTGATAAAAAACAAAAGCCAAGTGAGATCTTACTAGGATTAGCAAATCTCTCTGGGGTTGCCTGTGGAAAGTCAGGATTTCAAAGTGTAATAATGTTTTTGTATATAACTTTGTAGTATGTGTGAATACAAGAAATGTTGTAATGTATCTTATTGGAGAAAGTTACCTGCAGGCTCTCCGATACTGTTTGAAAACCTTGTCAGTACAAAAAAAATGTGTAAAACAATCAATATAAGACAACAAGTGATGGTAAGGGGGAGGGGAGGGAGATGTAGCTGCAGTTTCTCATTTAATACTTCATTAAAAAAGCAAGAGGAGGAAGTGGTGCTAAAACAACCAGGGGAAACATTTTATCCAGCAAAGGAAAGGAAAAGCCAAAGAAAAAGGCTGTTCTCAGCAGGCAAAATGGACAACCCCTCTAATTTCTCAGTAGTTGGAATGGACAACCCCTCTACTATGGCCCTGTCATGGTTAGGAAATATCTCTTTTCTAATCTCTTGTTACTTGAATGTCCAACACTAGTGTAAATGAAATCTTAAAGCGTAACTGCCATTTTTATTTTTTTCATAAATCAAAACTACATTTGAGAAATCCTTTTTTTCTGGACTAATCATTTATTCTCAAAATACTCAATTCTCGGGTAAAAATCTGTCGTTGGTGAATTAATTAATTACCGACATAAGAGATGACATTTGGTGCTCATAAAAGTGCCATGGAGAACTGTAAGGCTGTGTGCCCATGTTGCGTTTTTGCTGCATTTCTTCTAGCAGATTTTAATCAATACTGCAAGGAAAAATGCATCACAGCAAAGTCTATGAGAATCCTGAAGTGCTGTGCACATGTTGCAGATTTTTTTCTTGGAGATTTTAGTGCGGAAAAAATAAGCAGCATGTCAATTCTTTCAGCGTTTTTTCTTGCGTCTGATATAATCCACTGCAGTTCTCGAGCTCGATTGCTGCAGTGCATAATATGTGTCAGTGCTGCACTTGCAGCACTCACACTTCTCATCGACACCATGCATCCGGCATGGTGTGTGAGGCTTTCCGTTGCTCAGTAACCCATAGTCGTCATGGTGACAACCCAGGGTTGCCCTGGCAGCAATCCGATTCCTGTGATTGCATTACAGGGACCTGATCGACAGGGAGAGGTAAGCGATTCCTCTCCCTGCCTCCTGAATGCTGCGATCACGATTTATTGCAGCATTTAGGGGGTTAAAATGCCGGAAGATCTGGCGATGATCGTTAGGTTAGAGAACAGGAACCCAATTGATAGCCATGAAAAAATGCTTAAAACCCCCCACAAAAATGCAACAAAAAATTAGTGTTTTTTTCTACTGCGTTTTTCCTGCCAAAACATGCAGTTGTGTGTGCAGAAAATCAGCACACAAATCTGCTATGAGGGCACATACAGTGGGTACGGAAAGTATTCAGACCCCTTTAAATTTTTCACTCTTTGTTTCATTGCAGCCATTTGGTAAATTCAATAAGGTTGCTTTTTTTTCTCATTAATGTTCACTCTGCACCCCATCTTGACAGAAACAGAAATGTAGATATTTTTATTTGCAAATGTATTAAACAAGAAAAACTGAAATATCACATGGTCATAAGTATTCAGACCCTTTGCTCAGACACTTATATTTTACTCACATGCTGTCCATTTCCTTGTGATCCTCCTTGAGATGGTTCTACTCCTTCATTGGAGTCCATCTGTGTTTAATTAAACTGATAGGACTTGATTTGGAAGGGCACACACCTGTCTATGTAAGACCTCACAGCTCATAATGCATGTCAGACCAAATGAGAATCATGAGGTCAAAGGAACTGCCCAAGGAGCTCAGAGACAGAATTGTGGCAAGGCACAGATCTGGCCAAGGTTACAAAATAATTTCTGCAGTATTCAAGGTTCCTAAAAGCAGAGTGGCCTCCATAATCCTTAAATGGAATAAGTTTGGGATCACCAGAACTCTTCCTAAACCTGTCCGTCCAGCCAAACTGAGCAATCGTGGGAGAAGAGCCTTGGTGAGAGAGGTAAAGAAGAACCCCAAGATCACTGTGGCTGAGCTCTAGAGCTGCAGAAGGGAGATGGGAGAAAGTTCCACAAAGTCAACTATCACTGCAGCCCTCCACCAGTCAGGCCTTTATGGCAGAGTGGCCCGACGGAAGCCTCTCTTCAGTGCAAGACATGCAAAAACCCGCATAGAGTTTGCAAAAAAACACATGAAGGACTCCCAGACTATGAAAAATCAGATTCTCTGGTTTGAGGATATGAAGATAGAATTTTTTGGTGATAATTCTAAGCGGGATGTGTGGAGAAAACCAGCTCATCACCTGCCCAATACAATCCTAACAGTGAAACATGGTGGTGGCAGCATCATACTATGGGGGTGCTTTTCAGCTGCAGAGACAGGATGAGTGATTGCAATTGAAGGAAAGATGAAAGCGACCAAGTACAGAGATATCCTGGAAGAAATCCTCTTCCAGAGTTCTCTTGACCTCTGACTTGGCCAAAGATTCACCTTCCAACAAGACAATGACCCTAAACACACAGCTAAAATAACAAAGGAGTGGCTTTAGAACAACTCTGTGACCATTCTTGACTGACCCAGGCAGAGTCCTGACCTAAACCCAATTGAGCATCTCTGGAGAGACCTGAAAAAGGCTGTCCACCAACGTTCACCATCCAACCTGACTGAACTGAAGAGGATGTGCAAGTAAGAATGGCAGAGGATCCCCAAATCCAAATGTGAAAACTTGTTGTATCATTCCCAAGAAGACTCATGGCTGTACTAGCTGAAAAGGGGGCTTCTACTCAATACTGAGCAAAGGGTCTGAATACTTATGACCATGTGATATTTCAGTTTTTCTTGTTTAATAAATTTGCAAAAATGTCTACATTTCTGTTTTGTTTTCTGACAAAATGGGGTGCAGCGTGTACATTAATGAGGAAAAAAAATGAACGTTTTTGAATTTACCAAATGGCTGCAATGAAACAGAATGAAAATTTTAAAGGGATCTGAATACTTTCCATACCCACTGTAACCTTGATGTTCTTTCAGGAGAATTTGCAGCAGAATATGTCTGCCTCTAGCTCCTCCCTCTTTTCTATAGAATATTATAAGCACCAACTGCCATTTCCTATCTCAGTAATGGGAAAATCTGTCTTCACTGAATACAGATTTTTCAGATTTTACTCCTGAATTGAAAATTACAGATCTGTCCAGGAGTAGAAAGATGATTTCTCAAATAAGATACAGTATATTATAATTCTCAATCTTCGCCATTCTGTCAGTCTGTGAAAATTAGATGACACGCTGATGTCATTCAAGTGCTGTCTGAATTTTTCCACCGAACCATTGACTTGCATGGCTGAGTGTGATTTGACTTAAGGCTGTTTTACACGTTACGAGTTATCGTGCATTCGCGTGAGCGATCGCACCCGCCCCCATCGTTTGTGCGTTAGGGCAATTTGTTGCCCGTGTCGCACAAATCGTAAAGCCCCGTCACACGTACTTACCTTCCAAACGACGTCGCTGTGGGTGGCGAACATCCTCTTCCTGAAGGGGGAGGGACGTTCGGCGTCACAGCGACGTCACACAGCGACCGCCCAATAGAAGCGGAGGAGCAGAGATGAGCGGGACGTAAACATTCCGCCCACCTTCTTCCTTCCACATTGGCGGTGGCCGCAGGTAAGCTGTGTTCGTCGTTCCCGGGGTGACACACGGAGTGATGTGTGCTGCCTCGGGAACGATGAACAACCAGCGCGCAGGAGGACGCTCGATTTTTTGAAAATGAGCGACGTGTCAACGAGCAACGATAAAGTGAGTATTTTTGCTCGTTCACAGTCACTCGTAGCTGTCACACGCTACGATATGTCACACGATGCCGGATGTGCGTCACTAACGATGTGACCCCAACGACATATCGTTAGATATATCGTAGCGTGTAAAGCGGCCTTTACAGAGGCGACTCGGGCATGCTGTGATTTTTCCCTTGCTCTGAGAAAAAAATCATATTTGTGCACGGTCCAATAGAATAGCATTGGACCTAGTGCGATCCGATTATCAGTCTCGGACTGCAAGTATGGTTATTTGCACCTATAGTCCTACAGTTACTTTCAAGCTAGCCTGCTAAAGTACATTGTCTTTCCTCGCTGAGCCATTCAGATTTGACAATTTGCGATAAATTCTCCTCTGCTCCAGCTTTAGGATGGACCCATTATTTCTAGCACAATTAGAAAAATTTCCGACCGTCTTCTTTGGGTCCGGGCAATTCAAATGCAAATATGTATACTTTTTCTGATAAATAGTCCGGGTCATAATGACTTCCCTTAAGCTGTTTTCTTGAATGTTTTTTCTTTATTTGTGCTAAAGATGTTAATAAGACAAATATTAGGTCAAAAAAATGCCAGGAGGTGGATTTTTAAAAAACAAAGTCTAATCTCTCCTTAACAAGTAGAGGGCTCAGTGGTAATTTTCCCCCCTTTCTAATAAATTCTTCTTGCGCTGCTATAGTAACTGTCTTAACTTCGATTAATGTAGAACGCATTAGGAAAGCATGTTATTATTATTCTAAATTAGGTTTTGCTTGAATTAATTTTTATGCATGGCTGCGGGGATGTAAAGAATTTAAAAATGATAATTCTAACAGTCTCGTGTTTTTAAGATGAGATAGTGAGCACAAGGGCACCCCGCTGAACGCATTTTGTATCGTGGATGTAGCTGCAGGCCTGACATATTGGTGAATCATCTGCTAAACTAACATTGTTTCGCCGTGACGCTAAGTGAGAATTTAGGATTAAGTACTGCAGAGTGCTCCAAATAGCATGGAGAGGAAAAGGTGGATTTTTTTTTCATGGTGAAGTAAACTAATTAAGATGTTTACTTTTCATGCACTTTTACAATGAGAAGATGGACAATAAAAAACTTTGACTACAATTTGAGTCCCTATTGTTTAAAGGGGCTGTCCGGGACATTAAAATTGATGTTCTATTCTCAGGAAAAATCACTAATATCAAATAATTTCATACAAAGCACCCCCATTATTCAACTGTAAGGCGATCATAGGGGTACTTTGCACACTACGATATCGTAGGTGCGATGTCGGTGGGGTCAAATCGAAAGTGACACACATCCGGCGTCACTGTCGACATCGTAGTGCGTAAAGCCTTTTACATACGATTAACGAGCGCAAAAGAGTCGTTATCGTATGATTGGTGTAGGGTCCGACATTTCCATAATGCTGCTGCTGCGTACAATGTTGTTCCTCGTTCCAGCAGGCAGCACACATCGCTGTGCGTGAAGCCGCTAGAGCGAGGAACATCTCCTACCTGCGTCCCGGCCGGCTATGCAGAAGGAAGTAGGTGGGCGGGATGTTTACGTCCCGCTCATCTCCGCCCCTCCGCTTGTATTGGCTGCCTGCCGTGTGACGTCGCTATGACGCCGCATGACCCGCCCCCTTAGTAAGGAGGCGGTTTTCCGGCCCGAGCGACGTCGCAGGGCAGGTGAGTGCATGTGAAGCTGGCGTGGCGATAATGTTCGCTACAGCAGCAATCACAAGATATCGTACCTGCGACGGGGGCAGGGACTATCGCTGCAGCGTCGGTAACACATTGTTACCGATGTCGCAGTGTGCAAAGTACCCCTTACAGTGGCCAAATATAATCAAACCACAGCTCTGTATATTGAGTGGTCTTTCCTTTCTTGGGTATTGCAGCTCTACTCCTATTCACTTCATAAAAAGCTCAACTCCAGTACCTGAAAACAGCCACTACTAGCTGTAGCATTCTGGCTGTGTTCCTCCACGCACTGCAGAATATGGTAACAGCTGATTTATGTGGGTGTTGAGTGTTGCAACCGCACCAATTTGGATAGCTGTTGAGTATCAAACTCATGGACAACCCTTTTAAAGAACTTTTCTACCTCAAAAGGTCATTTATTGTTGACTTGGACTCCTTAGAGATATGCTGATAATAAGCACGGGGTATGACAGGATCACTAGGACCAGGGGAGCCTATGCTGGCCCTCAGGCTAGGGAAAAACTTGCTGACCCTGATCCTAAAGATACACCTGAAGGTGGTAATATTTGAGCCACCTTCCTTACCCCAGCTCCTGAACAACTCTGGTCTAGTGGCTCCCCCTTTCTCCACCCAGGAGAGGGCTGGGACAGGAGTGATTAATCCCACACAAATAAATAGATGGCAGAAAAAACAAAACTCAATCTCACAGCAATCAGTTATAAGAGGTATCAACAATATCAATAGTAAACTAAAAGAAGGGAGGAAATAGTCAGACAACTAGAGTATTTCCACAACACCAAACAGGAGACAGAAATTCACCAGTAACAGGATATCAAAGCACAAGGACTGGAATGCCAAAAGCTATCATTGGCATATAAGACCAGACTCTACCATCTTAAAAAGGGCGGAGGCAACTGTGATAGGTCTCCTGCAACATGTGACTTAAGCAGTAATCAACAGGATAGCAGAAATTAACTCCTGTAAGCCCAATTACTAACAAGACGCCTGAATCTGTACAACTCAAAAGCAGTATCATGTGGATTGTCTGACTTTGCTTTGTAAACGTCAGAAGTAGTCCTGACATTTGGCGAGTTTTACGTCAGACATCATCTGACAACAAGGGCAGGAATTCAGTTTGGTGCCCTCCCCTCATATGGTTGGGGTAGTCGTCATGTGACCTCTCATTCATTTGTGATTTGCACACTTAAGGCCGCTTTACACGCTGCAATATCGGTACCGATATCACTAGTGTGGGTACCCGCCCCCCATCGGTTGTGCGACACGGGCAAATTGCTGCCCGTGGTGCACAACATTGCCCAGACCCGTCACACATACTTAGCTGCCTAGCGACGTCGCTTTGACCGGCGAAGGGGGCGATCCGTGCGGCGTCACAGCGACTTCACTAAGCGGCCGCCCAATAGAAGCAAAGTGGCGGAGATGAATGGCCGTAACATCCCGCCCACCTCCTTCCTTCCTCATTGCGGGCGGGACGCAGGTAAGGAGAGGTTCCTCATTCCTGTGGTGTCACACGGAGCGATGTGTGCTGCCACAGGAACGACGAACTACATCGTTACTGCAGTAGCAACCATATTTGAGAATGGACCCCCATGTCACCGATGAGCGATTTTGCACGTTTTTGCGACGATGCAAAATCGCTCATAGGTGTCACATGCAACAACATCGCTAAAGCGACCGGATGTGTGTCACAAATTCTGTGACCCCAACGAGATAGCTTTAGCGATGTCGTAGTGTGTAAAGCAGCCTTAAGTCACATGCTGATGAGCTGCTCTTCCTAATTCCATCAATGTTCAGGGGAAATCTACAGCTATTCTTTTGTTGAGAGAAACAGGAAGAAAAATTAGTTGTCATGTCAGCGTAAGTATGAAAATTACATAAGAGTGCATAGGCCATGTAATGACTGCTAGAACCAGCAAGCAGAGATTAATCCTAACAGTGAGTATATTATATACTGTTTGGATTTGGAATGCTGCATGCTTAATTTTAGAATTAAATGGCTTGTCAAGGTTCGTGATGAAAGTCTGCAGTCATGCTAGAGGACTGCAGACTTCTGAATTCTCAAATTTCGCGCAGTGCCAGCAACAAGATTGGATGGTCATGTGAGCACAAGTATGCGATTTGCATACTTTACTCCACATTCCGACTACACATGTCCAACCTTACTCAAATCACTTGTATGTCTGGTCAACATGTGACCGAGTGTATACAAATCACATACTTAGGCTATGAAAATTCAGAACTCTGCAGTCACATAGACTTTAATGCTCCGAACATAATATAATAATAAAAACATAGTAACCCTTAACTTGCCAGATGGCACAACACTTTATTAAAATAGACATATATCATTTAATCTTACAAGTTATGGATGGTTACATGTGTACAGGATCAAAACTAATAATAGCACAAGAATACATCACCAGAGCCACCAGTGGTACCGTGGCACCTCTGAGGCTTCAGTCGCCACAGGGTACTGCATCTCACTTAAGGTGCAGTACTCATCCAGGGTAAGGAGAAGTTAATCGCTGGGGTTTCTCACATTCACAAACTACATACAGTTAGGTGCTTTCCCACCAGGGAAATGGCCTGGAGTAGATACGGGGGTGGCCATCACGAAGCGTGGGACTTTACCGGTCACTAGGACAACCACTTGGGGGGCGGACACCACTTGGGGAAAAGGGAAGGAGCATCTTCACACTTAGGTAGTCAACCCCGGGCACAGCTTGGGGTGAGGGACACAGTTAGGACCTCAGTCCAATCTTCTTTTACCTCACACTTCTGGTAGCGCCATAGGACCCGCGGCTTGGAGCGGTAGCTCAGCCCGGGATCTCTACAGCTACATGAGATCCAGGGTCTACGGAGAGTGCAGGAAACACCTGCAGCCCGTTCAACATTCCACTTACACTGGGATTGGAGGGACCCCAACCAGAAAGGACTCACAGTGGGAACACCGGCGGTGACCTCGAATTGTTCGGGATCAACTGGGGCCTATAACGGCGGAGACCGGTACTCCGAGAGTGGTAACTGGGACTGTGAGTAAAGAAACCTTGAAACTGCAGAGACTGTATCCGCCTGTCTTTGCCAGCACCGTCATCCCACGTTTCCGTGCAAATGGCCACTACTCCCCTCATCATTCCCCCCCAGGGCCTGCTCGACCTGTGGGGAGCAGAACCATCTTTGCTGCTGCAACAATCCGCCCTGGAGTACAGCAACAGCAGCGATGGTAATCCCTGGCTGCATACCACAGGTGGCATCATGAGACAAACATCATCCTTCTTCATCATCCCCTTTTTATTGTACGCCCTTTGGCCCACGAAGCCGGGCAGGGCCACCCGTGACATCCCAGACCCAACATCACCGGCCTGGGACGAGTAAAGTTTAATCCCTTGCCCCGTGGGTAATACATCACCAGAAGTAGAGAAATAGATTACTAGAACCACTAAATGTACATAAATATATCACTAGATCCACCAGTAATACATAACACATCAACAAACACACCAGAATTACAGAAATACTTGGCAGTGACCATTACGGCCAGAAAGTTGATGTGGATCCACTGGGCTACGGAGCACTGGCTTACCCTGGAGTGATCTGACTAAGCCAATATCTGGTATTCTCTAGAGCCTCTGTTGGTGAGGTTAGGTTTTTTTGTGCAGGTAGCCACCAGGTACCACTCCAAGGCAGTCCCCAGCTCCACAGTAGATGACCCAAATGGCAACAGGCAAGATGGTGTCAGGTCCACAGTGGGACAGGAACAGGATCACCGGCAGGGTGGATGCTGGTACTGGTACAGACGGGACAGCTGATACAGACAGGACAGATTCCGGTTCAGGTTCAGGTACAGACAGGATGGCTGATGCAGACAGGACAAGTTCTGTTTCAGACAGGAACACGGATTCAGGAACACAGGCAGGTACTGGGACACAGGAATAAATACAGGAACAGATTCTGGAACACAGACAGGTATCGGGACACGGAAACAGATTCAGGAACACAGGCAGGTATCGGGATACTGGAGCGGATGCAGGAACTCAGGCTGGCAACAAATGGCAGGAACTCAGGCTGGTATCGGGACTCAAGAACGAATTTAGGAATTGAGGCTGGTACAGGGACACAGGATTAGGGATACAGGAGCACAGGCGGATTTAGGAATTCAGGTTGGTACTGGAACACAGGAACGGATACAAGAAAACAGGTGGGTATTGGGACACTGGAACAAATTTAGGAACTCAGGTTGGTAATGTGGCGCCCTGGCCTAGCCAGGTCGTCACAGGTAACACACAAACACCCCCACCCCCACTAGACAGTAACATTAGCCAAACACAAAATCCTTGTTGCCTCCCTCCAGGGTCTGATGTCCACACCAGGTGGGGCGGAGCCAAGCGGTCGGCCCCACCCACCGAGGAGTTCACAGGCCTGGAGGCGGGAAAAGTGACAGATAGAGTTTGGAGTTTGAAGTGTGAGGAGTAAACACTTGGATGTGTGGGTTTGTGGCCCAGGCACTGACAGCAAGGTTGGCAGACGGTGGTGGCCGTCTGCAGGAGTGGTGAAGCAACGCGGAACCGTAGGACCGGGGTCGGGCGTTGGCCCTCTGGTACCGACCGGGGAGCGAAGTGAAGCCAGCACACACAGGCAGGGCCATCGGACCCTGACCAGGCTTGGAGCCGCCGACAATAGTCAAATCCAAGTGTGACCTGAACCCCAGGGGTTTCCTAACAGCCAAAGACCCGATAGAAGGCAACCGCCCACACCATGAGGGTATACAGCTACCGCCTAAGGCTAGAGACCCAAGGGCCAGCGCCTGCGGGCAAACGGGCTCCTCCGGCATCCATACACCGGGGAGCGGACTACCGTTGGGGATCCACCGTAGTCAAACAAGTACACAAAGGTGCAGGGAAAGACAGCCACCATCACCTATCTGGGGAGAGACACTGCAGCCGGCTGCGGGACCCGTCCATCCAGCCGTTTGGTTTACCAAGGACTTTGTGCATCTCTTGCTGAGTGAGTACACCCGTGCCATCCGGCACCGCGCCGCACTGTCCCTGCAACCCTGCACCTCACCAACCCTGCCTCCCCGTCACTCCACCGGGCCCCGGGACCACCAACCCCTACCCACGGAGGGGGAAAACAACATCCCAGCTGCTCCCCACTATCGCTCCTGGGATCCCCGTCACCAGCAGCGGTGGTGCCCATCTTCACCACAACCCGTGGGTGGCGTCATGGACTAAATTCCCCAAACCAACCACCCCTTTCACTCACGGGCGAGGAGTGCCGCTCGAGTCCCCGGATCCGGCCCACCGCTCAAGCCACCGAGCAGCAGCAGCGCCGGACCCGAGTGTTAGCGAGCGCGCGGCAGCGGCGTCCTCTCCTCCCGCGACAACTTGGCGTCACGAACAGGATTGAACGCCATCTTGGCGCGAAAATCTCCCGCTCGAGCGTTTTCTCTGAGCAGGGAAGGCGCGAAAGCGAAGCCCCGCCCCCAACAAGCGGAAGTGCTGAAGAGAACCAAGGGGGGGCGGCTGTGTGTCTGCCTGATGTAGCCCAGGCTATCGAAAGCGGGGACGCCAGGACTCTGCAAGATATCCCGTTCCTGGAGGCCGAGCAAGTAGGATGTCCGTCCCGTCCAGCAGGCCCACGCCCGGAACAGTAGCGTGGGTGGAGGCTCAGGTGGCCAGTTAAGCCGCCAGCTGCAGACCCGGCTCCAGCTCCTGGTGCAAGAATGGGAGGCTGGAATGGTGGAAGTGGTGATGACAAGTGCAGGCCCGTGAGGCGAAAACAGAATCGGAGGAGCGGGTGAGTGACCCACGCTCCTGTGTCCCGGAGGGACCGGTCGCTGCGGCCGAGGGGCCCGGTCTGCCATCGCTCAGCCAGCTGCACTCCCCGCTGCCCGTATTGGTCGACACCACCCCGCTGGCCAGCCCGCTGCTCCCGAACCCGACAACAGATGACATCGCTCCTGCCTGCGAAGATCCACCTGCAGGTGCCGCCCGCGAACGACAGCTTGCCCGGCCAGCCCCGACCCCGCTCCCCTGGAGGGTGCCCGCTTCCAAAAGGGAGCCATCTAGATCGGAGGCGTCCGCACCCGAAGAGGCCCCGGCAGTCCACCCGGCCAGTACGGAGGTGGAGGGTAGCCCGCCTCAAGCCCGGAAGGTGACGCCGACTGCTCCCAAACTCCAGGCCTCGGCTGAGGCTGCGGAGGGTTGCCGCTGCAAGGCAGCAAAGCAGGCCGCGACACAGCGGTGCCCCCCTAACCAGAAGGTGCCGGTCGTGGCCCGCATCGGGGGGTACCAGCTGGGCCCAACTCCCGCGCTGGAGGAGCCGCCATGTTGGGAGCGGCAGCCAAACCTGATAGGCCGGGGGACAGAGGCCCGGGAGAAAGAGAAGGCTGCTATCCTGGCCCGCACCGTAGAGGCAAAGGATGCTCTCCGGAGAGCCTCTCCTGAAGCTCGGGGCCCGATCCTTGAAGGTCAAGTCCGGTAGTTCTACCCCCGGCGTGGATGGGGGTTTATTCATGAGCCCAGCCTGGGGGTCGAAGCGTTCTTTTCCAGGCGAGATGTGCACAGCCAGCTGTCCCTGGGCCATCCGGAGCGTGACCTTTGTGCGGGAGAGTTAGTCACATATACCTGCCACCTGGGAGAGAGGGGCTGGTTCGCCATGGATGTCCAGAGAATGGTGAGCCATGATGACCACGAGCCGCCCCGATCACCTCCTCTGCCATACAGTCCTAGGGCGGATCCGGAGGAAACGAGTGGTGATGGTGATCTCCAGTAGTGGCAGCGGTCCGCCGTTGCATAAAGTTGTCCCCTGTTGGGACCCTCAGCAGTTTAAATGAATGACAAAAATCAACCGAAGATCATCTGATTAGCTACAGTGATTATCCCGGCCGTTGTCGGCAAGTTGTCCCCGGAGGGACTCTGTGTGTTTTGTCGCCCACATAAGAAACTGCTCATGAACATGGCCGGGAACTGGCAGGCCACCCACGAACTGGTGGGCTTGTAAATAGTTTTGTGGGATGGAAACCGTTGCCGCCTCCGGAGAGGCAGATTGGAAGAAGGGCCCGCAGCAGAGCAGGCTGGGGCCCGGCCACCACCAGGACCGGTGGCCATCCTCCGGGGGTCAGGGGTCCCCCTTGGACATGGGGTCCCCTGAAGTGACAGCCGGGTGCGAGTTACCGTACCCGTTCCCGCTCGGGCACCCTGAACCTGGACTGGGGTCAAGGGGTGCTGCCCACTTCTTAGGGACAAACAGGATGCAGACAAGCCTCTCAACATGATGGACACTTCACAGGTGCAAGGTAAATTGCACACTAGTGGCGCGCATAGGGCACTGTTCACACTTGTATGCGCATGGTGTCCAGCCAGCAACCTATTACCACGCCCTTACTATTAGATTAGGCGGGTTACTCGGACACTACTCACTGCAGCACGTAAGGGACAGATATTCCACTATGCACGGCCGTATTAAGAGGCCCGGCTGCACCCCGCATAATCAAAGTGCCAAAAAATACATATAAAATATATGTGAGGTATTAGTTTGTAAATTGGCCAATGTACGTAAGCCCACAATCCTCATCACGGATCCTCACGCTTGCGGGTCCCTACACTGATAAATATCAAAAATAGCAACAAGAAGAGGAGATAAAAACTCCCCCAAAAATGTATTATAAAATGTACTCACAGCAAAAAAGGGCAACCAGTCCAGTTAGCCCAGGCCAACACATCTAATGCACAAACAGGATGCAGACAAGCCTCTCAACATGATGGACACTTCACAGGTGCAAGGTAAATTGCACACTAGTGGCGCGCATAGGGCACTGTTCACACTTGTATGCACATGGTGTCCAGCCAGCAACCTATTATCTATATTTTTACAGTTTTGAAAAAATAAAACCGGTGATGGACGGGCAGCCCGCGGACGGTCTGCATTTCACCAAAGGGGAATGTGGCGCCCTGGCCTAGCCAGGTCGTCACATGTAACACACAAACACCCCCACCCCCACTAGACAGTAACATTAGCCAAACACAAAATCCTTGTTGCCTCACTCCAGGGTCTGATGTCCACACCAGGTGGGGCGGAGCCAAGCGGTTGGCCCCACCCACCGAGGAGTTCAAAGGCCTGGAGGCGGGAAAAGGGACAGAGTTTGGAGTTTGAAGTGTGAGGAGTAAACACTTGGGTGTGTGGGTTTGTGGCCCAGGCACTGACAGCAAGGTTGGCAGACGGTGGTGGCCGTCTGCAGGAGTGGTGAAGCAACGCGGAACCATAGGACTGGGGTCGGGCGTTGGCATGCCGGTACCGACCGGGGAGCGAAGTGAAGCCAGCACACACAGGCAGGGCCATCGGACCCCGACCAGGCTTGGAGCCGCCGACAATAGTCAAATCCGAGTCTGACCGGAACCCCAGGGGTTTCCTAACAGCCAAAGACCCGATAGAAGGCAACCGCCCACAATGTGAGGGTATACAGCTACCGCCTAAGGCTAGAGACCCAAGGGCCCTCGCTTGCGGGCAAACGGGCTCCTCTGGCATCCATACACCGGGGAGCGGTCTACCGTTGGGGATCCACCATAGTCAAACAAGTACACAAAGGTGCAGGGAAAGACAGCCGCCATCACCTGTCCGGGGAGAGACACTGCAGCCGGCTGCGGGACCCGTCCATCCAGCCGTTTGGTTTACCGAGGACTTTGTGCATCTCTTGCTGAGTGAGTACACCCGTGCCATCCGGCACCGCGCCGCACTGTCCCTGCAACCCTGCACCTCACCAACCCTGCCTCCCCGTCACTCCACCGGGCCCCGGGACCACCAACCCCTACCCACGGAGGGGGAAAACAACATCCCAGCTGCTCCCCACTATCGCTCCTGGGATCCCCGTCACCAGCAGCGGTGGTGCCCATCTTCACCACAACCCGTGGGTGGCGTCATGGACTAAATTCCCCAAACCAACCACCCCTTTCACTCACGGGCGAGGAGTGCCGCTTGAGTCCCCGGATCCGGCCCACCGCTCAAGCCACCGAGCAGCAGCTGCGCCGGACCCGAGTGTTAGCGAGCGTGCGTCAGCGGCGTCCTCTCCTCCCGCGACAACTTGGCGTCACGATCAGGATTGAACGCCATCTTGGCGCAAAAATCTCCCGCTCGAGCGTTTTCTCTGAGCAGGGAAGGCGCGAAAGCGAAGCCCCGCCCCCAACAAGCGGAAGTGCTGAAGAGAACCAAGGGGGGGCGGCTGTGTGTCTGCCTGATGTAGCCGAGGCTATCGAAAGCGGGGACGCCAGGACTCTGCAAGATATCCCGTTCCTGGAGGCCGAGCAAGTAGGATGTCCGTCCCGTCCAGCAGGCCCACGCCCGGAACAGCGTTAGCGAGTTTGCGGCGGCGTCCTCCCCGCCCGCGACAGTACCAGGACACAGGAATGGATTCAGGAATTCAGGCTGGCTTTGGGACACATGAACGGATATAAGAACACAGGTGGATATCAGGACACTTGAACGGATTTAGGAACTCAGGTTGGTACAGGAACACAGGAACTATTCACAAACTAAGGCTGATACTGCGACATAGGAACGGATGCAGGAACTCAGGCTTGTACCTGAACATTGAAACAAAATCAGGAAAACAGGTGGGTACCGGGACACTGGAACAGATACAGGAAGACAGGTGGGTACCAGGATACTGGAACGGATTCAGGAACTCAGGCTGGTACCGGAACACTAAAAACGGATTCAGGAACAGATTCAGGAACACAAGTAGGTATCAGAACTCAAGATTGGATTCAGGAACTCAGGTTGGTACAGAGACACATGACTAGATACAGGAACACAGGTGGTCAAATGGAAAGAGGAATCCATGGTTTCACTGCCATATGGTTTTTATTATGTAGAACCTGCAAGTTTTTAAAGAATTTTTCAATAAACAGGAACTTTTAATATAATTTTGGACTTGGATGCTGGATTCCTCTTTCTATTTGATTACCAGTCTGGCTGACTCCTTTCCGTGCACCGTACTCCTAATGGTTTCCATATGGATTGGGTGAGCTGAAAAAAATCTTTATTTTTTAGGAACACAGGTGGGTATCGGGGTACTGGAACGGATTTAGGAACTCAGGCTGGTACTGGGACACAGGAACTTATTCACAAACTAAGGCTGACAACACGA
This sequence comes from Anomaloglossus baeobatrachus, assembly GCF_048569485.1. NCBI lineage: Eukaryota > Metazoa > Chordata > Amphibia > Anura > Aromobatidae > Anomaloglossus > Anomaloglossus baeobatrachus. Next base: position 434,526,795 of record NC_134357.1, on the reverse strand, counting down.
CGTAGGAACAGATTCAGAAACTCAGGCTGGTACCAGAACACAGAAAAAATAAGGAATTTAGGCTTGTACTGGGACACAGTAACGGATACAGGAGCACAAGCAAGAACTGGGACAATGAAACAGCATCAAGGCTGGTACCGTCCAGGGACACAGGAATGGATTCAGGAACTCAGGTGGGTACCGGGACACTGGAACAGATTCAAGAACTCAGGTTGGTACCAAGAAACAGCAATGGATACAAGAATACAGGTGGGTATTGGGACACTGAATCGGATTGAGAAACTCAGGCTGGTACCGGGATGCAGAAAGGATACAAGAATACAGGTGAGTACGGGACACTGGAATAGATTCAGGCACTTGGGCAGGTTAGGGTCCAGGATCAGGACTGGTTCAGGCATATGGGCAAGTACCGAATCTGGAAAAGGCTCCAGGGACCATACAATAGGCTTGTAGCAACAAGGCACACTGGCTACAGGAGACAAACATTGCACAGGCACCTCATAATAGGGGAAGGTGCCTTAAATACCTTGTACCTCTCAGCTATAGAATTGAGACACTTCAGGAGTTGGAAATTGCAGGCATGTGCACCCTAGGTCTAGCCACAATGAGCAAAGAAGCAGGAGGAAAAGCTGGGCAGCCAGGGTAATGACTAAATCAGCGTCCTTGCTGGTTAGTGCAGAAATGCCAGCGTTACAGCTAGAAGTATCAGAAGTACAGAAATATATCACCAAAACCACTAGCAGTACAGAAATAAAGTAAAACCCTCATCAGTACAGAAACAGAGCATCACTACAGTCATCAGTATTATTATTATTATTAATATTTATTTATAGAGCACTATTGATTCCATGGTGCTGTACATGAGAAGGGGGTTACATACAGAATACATATACAAGTTACAAGAGACAGACTAGTACAGAGGGAACAGGACCCTTCCCTTGCGGGCTTACATTCTATAGGATTTTGGGGAGGAGACAGTAGGAGGGGCGTAGGTTGGGAAGCAGCTTCACACAATGGTGAGACGGCAGCTCCGCACAGTGGTGAGGCGCAGCTCCGCATGGTGGTGAGGCAGCAGCTCCGCACGGTGGTGAGGCAGCAGCTCCGCACGGTGGTGAGGCAGTGGGGTCACTGAAGATTATAGGCATTTCTGAACAGATGAGTTTTCAAGTTCCGTTTGAAGCATGCAAGTGTAGTAGATAGTCTGACGTGTTGAGGCAGCAAGTGTAAGAAGACTGGGGATGCTCGGAAGAAGTCTTGAAGGCAGTTGCATGAGGAGAAAATGAGAGAGGAGGAGAGAAGGAGATCTTGGGAGGACCGGAGACTACCATTTGGACTGTAGCAAGAGACTAGTTCAGAGATATACGGAGGAGACAGATTGTGGATGGCTTTGTAGGTCAGTGTTAGTAGTTTGAATTGGATACGATGGAAGATTGGGAGCCAATGGAGGGATTTGCAGAAAGGAGAAGCGGGGTGGTATTGAGGAGAGAGGTGGATCATTCGGGCAGCAGAATTAAGGATGGACTGGAGAGGGGCGAGCGTGTTTGCAGGGAGGCCACAGAGGAGGATGTTGCAGTAATCGAGGCGGGAGATTATGAGAGCATGCACTAGCATTTTTGTAGATTGAGAATTGAGGAAAGAACGGATTCTGGAAATATTTTTGAGTTGAAGACGGCAGGAGGTGGTGGGGGATTGGATGTGTGGTATGAAGGACAGTGTGGCATAAAGGTCACTCCGAGGCACCGAACTTTGGGTACTGGGGAGAGCGTGATGGTATTTATTGTAATAGGTAGATCAAGTAGAGAGTGTAGGTGAGTTGGGGGAAAGATGATCAGTTCAGTTTTGGCCACATTGAGCTTTAGGAAGCGAGAGGAGAAGAAGGAAGATACAGCCGATAGACACTCTGGGATTCTGGACAGGAGAGATGTGACATCTGGACCAGAGAGGTAGATCTGAGTGTCATCGGCATATAGGTAGTACTGGAAGCCATGGGACTTTATGAGTTGTCCCAGGCCAAATGTATAGATGGAAAAAAGTAAAGGGTGCTTTACATGCTGCGACATCACTAGCGATCTCGTTAGCGATGTGACATGCCAGATCGCAGATAAGATTTGCCGAGATCGGACATAGGTCATTTTTAATTAGCGTCGGTCACATGTGCGATCTGGCTTGTTACATCGCTAACGAGATCGCTAGCGATGTCGCAGCGTGTAAAGCACCCTTAAGGGTCCCAGGACAGTGCCTTGAGGGATGCCAACAGAGAGAGGGCGGGATGAAGAGGTTGTGTGTGAATGAGAGACACAAAGTGCAGTTGGAAAGGCATGAAGAGAGCATGTTTTGCACTGAAGAGAGGCTTCCGTATGTATGTATGTAGAAATTTTTGCAAATTTATTAAACAAGAAAACTGAAATATCACATGGTCATAAGTATTGATACCCTTTGCTCAGACACTCATATTTAAGTCACATGGTGTCCATTTCCTTGTGATCCTCCTTGAGATGGTTATACTCTTTCATTGGAGTCCAGCTGTGTTTAATTAAACTGATACAACTTGATTTGGAAAGGCACACACCTGTCTATAAAAGACCTCACAGCTCACAGTGCATGTGAGACCAAATGGGACTCATGAGGTCAAATGAACTATCCAATGAGCTCAGAGACAGAATTATGGGAAGGTACATATCTGATCAAGGTTACAAAAACATTTCTGCAGTACTCAAGGTTCCTAAGAGCACTGTGGCCTCCATAATCCTTAAATGGAAGAAGTTCGGGACCACCAGAACTGTTCCTAGACCTGGCCGTCCAGCCAAACTGAGCAATCGTGGGAGAAGAGCCTGGTGAGAGAGGTAAAGAATAACCCCATGATCACTGTGGCTGAGCTCCATAGATGCAGTAGGGAGATGGGAGAAAGTTCCACAAAGTGAACTATCACTGCAGCCCTCCACCAGTCGAGCCTTTATGGCAGAGTGGCCATATGGAAGCCTCTCTTCAGTGCAAAACATAGAGTTTGCGAAAAAACACATGAAAGACTCCTAGTCTATTAGAAATAAGATTCTCTGGTCTGATGAGACAAACATACAACTTTTTGGTGATAATTCTAAGGGGTAGGTGTGGAGAAAACCAGGCACTGCTCATCACCTGCTCAATACAGTCCCAACAGTGAAACATGGTGGTGGTAGTATTATGCTATGGGTTTTTTTTTCAGCTGCAGGAACAGGATGACTGGTTGCAATTGAAGGAAAAATTAATGCGGCCAAGTACAGAAATATCCTGGAAGAAAACCTCTTCCAGAGTGCTCTGGACCACAGACTTGGCCAAAGGTTCACCTTCCAACAAGACAATGACCATAAGCACACAGCTAAAAAAAACAAAGGAGTGGCTCCATAACAACTCTGTGACCATTCTTAACTGGTCCGGCCACAGCCGTAAGCTTCACCCAATTGAGCATCTCTGGAGATGTCTGAAAATGGCTGTCCACCAACGTTCACCATCCAACCTGACGGAACTGGAGAGGATCTGCAAGGAAGAATGGCAGAAGATCCCAAAATCCAGGTGTGAAAAACTTGTTGCATCATTCCCAAGAATGCAAATTTCTGTACTAGCTCGAAAGGGTGCTTCTACTCAATACTGAACAAAGGGTCTGAATACTTATGACCATGTGATATTTCAGTTTTTCTTGTTTAATACATTTGCAAAAATGTTTACATTTCTGATTTTTTTCTGTCAAGATGGGGTGGAGAGTGTACATTAATTATAAAAAAAATGAACTTGTTTGAATTTACCAAATGGCTGCAATGCAATAAAGAGTGAAAAACTTAAAGGGGTCTGAATACTTTCTGTACCTATTGTAGACACAAAAAAAGTGACACGTGCGGCTGAATGTAAACATGCACCTAGTCTGGACCTGTGTGTGGGTCATCTGGTGTGGTTATCTCCCAAAAACATTAAACTCAAAATACCTTCAATGAATTTGGGTACCTGGTTGATTGGTCTGTATACAATTAAGGCCCAGTCACACACAACGACTTACTCAGTCACACACAACGACTTACCAGCGATCCCGAAAACGATACGACCTGATAGGGATCGCAGGTAAGTCGCTGGGAGGTCGCTGGTGAGATGTCACACAGTCAGATCTTACCAGCGATGCAGGAAAAATACAGGTCGCAGTAGTGACCTGTATAACGATCTCAGCAGTCACTGTGACCCTGTCACACAGTGTCAAACACAGCAATGTGTCCTGCCCAGCAGGACATCGCCTTTGAAGAAAATGGCCTGGACCATTCTGCAACGACTAGCGATCTCACAGTAGGGGCCTGATCGCTGGTAGATGTCACACATAACGAGATCGCTAACGGGATCGCTACTGCGTCACAGAAACCGTGCCTCAGCTGCGATCTCGCTAGCGATCTCGTTATGTGTGACGGTACCTTTAAGGTGGCTTTACACACTGCAACATCGCAAACGACATTGCTGTAACGTCACCGGTTTTGTGACGTAATAACGACCTCCCCAGCGACATTGCAGTGTGAAACACATCAGCGACCTGGCCCCTGCTGTGAAGTTGCTGATCGCTACAAATCGTTCAGGACCATTCTTTGGTCCTTTGTTTCCCGCTGTGCAGCAAAGTCTCAGTGTGTAAAGGGGACTTAAAACACTGGAAACGAGTGATGTGTCACAATATCTGTCAATCACTATTCTCTGTCAGTCGGTCTCTCCCTCTCGGTCTCTATTCTCTCTCTGTCGGTCCGTCACTATCTCTGTCCCTCTCTCACAGTCTGTCGTTCATTTTCCCCTCCTCTCTCATACTCACCGATCCCCGATCCCCGGCGCGGCACTGCACGGCATTCACACTGCTGCAGCAGCTTTTCCTCTTTTGAAAAAGCCGGCCGCTCATTAAACAATTTCGTATTCCCTACTTTCCCCGTCCACAGGCGCCTATGATTGGTTGCAGTGAGACACGCCCCCACGCTGAGTGACAGGTGTCTTACTGCACCCAATCACAGCAGCCGGTGGGCGGGTCTATACTGTGAATTGAAAGAAATAATTAAATAATTTAAAAAAACGGCGTGCGGTCCCCCTCAATTTTAATACCAGCCAGATAAAGCCATACGGCTGAAGGCTGGTATTCTCAGGATGGGGAGCTCCACGTTATGGGGAGCCCCCCAGCCTAACAATATCAGTCAGCAGCCGCCCAGAATTGCCGCATACATTATATGCGACAGTTCTGGGACTGTACCCGGCTCTTCCCGATTTGCCCTGGTGCATTGACAAATCGGGGTAATAAGGAGTTATTGGCAGCCCATAGCTGCCAATAAGTCCTATATTAATCATGTCAGGCGTCTCCCCGAGATACGCTCCATGATTAATCTGTAAATTACAGTAAATAAACACACACACCCGAAAAAATCCTTTATTAGAAATAAAAAACACAAACACATTCCCTATTCACCAATTTAATCAGCCCCAAAAAGCCCTCCTTGTCCGGCGTAATCCACGGTCCTCCAGCGTCGCTTCCAGCTCAGCTGCATGCAGGTGACAGGAGCAGGAGAATACACTGCCGCTCCTGTCACCTCCACGCAGCTAATGAAGACAGCCGCGCGATCGGCTGAGCTGTAACTGAGGTTACCCGCTGTCACTGGATCCAGCGGTGGATGCAGCGGTGGCCGCGGGTAACCTCAGTGACAGCTCAGCTGATCGCGCTACTGCCTTCATTAGCTGCGTGGAGGTGACAGGAGCGGCGGTGTCTTCTGCTGCTCCTGTCACCTGCATGCAGCTGAGCTGGAAGCGACGCTGGAGGTCCGTGGATTACGCCGGACAAGGAGGGCTTTTTGGGGCTGATTAAATTGGTGATGAGGGAATGTGTTTGTGTTTTTTATTTCTAATAAATGATTTTTTCAGTTGTGTGTGTTTATTTACTGTAATTTACAGATTAATCATGGAAGGTATCTCGGGGAGACGCCTGACATGATTAATCTAGGATTTAGTGGCAGCTATAGGCTGCCAATAACTCCTTATTACCCCGATTTGCGAACGCACCAGGGCAAATCGGGAAGAGCCGGGTACAGTCCCAGAACTGTCGCATCTAATGTATGCGGCAATTCTGGGCGGCTGCTGACTGATATTGTTAGGCTGGGGGCTCCCCATAACGTGGAGCTCCCCATCCTGAGAATAACAGCCTTCAGCTGTATGGCTTTATCTGGCTGGTATTAAAATTTGGGGGGACCGCACGCCGTTTTTTTTTATTATTTAATTATTTCACTGCACAGTATAGACCCGCCCACCGGCTGCTGTGATTGGGTGCAGTGAGACACCTGTCACTCAGCGTGGGGGCGTGTCTCACTGCAACCAATCATAGGTGCCTGTGGGCGGGGAAAGTAGGGAATACGAAATTGTTTAATGAGCGTCCGGCTTTTTCAAAAGAGGAAAAGCCGCCGCAGCAGTGTGAATGCCGTGCAGTGCCGCGACGGGGATCGGTGAGTATGAGAGAGGAGGGGAAAATGACCGACAGACTGTGAGAGAGGGACAGAGATAGTGACGGACCGACAGAGAGAGAATAGAGACCGAGAGGGAGAGACCGACTGACAGAGAATAGTGATTGACAGATATTGTGACACATCACTCGTTTCCAGTGTTTGACTACCTAGGTCGTTCTGCAGGTCCGGATCGCTGTTGCGTCGTTGGCCAGGTTTGCCTGTTTGACAGCTCACCAGAGACTTTGTAGCGATCCCGGCCAGGTTGGAATTGCTGGTGGGATCGCTGAAAGTCTCAGTGTGTAAAGGGGCCTTTAATGTGGTCATTTATCCTGTATTTCACAGGTCTCTGATGAAAAATGATGTGGCTTCTAGAAACTCTCTTCTCTTACCTCCACCTCTGGTCTTTGTCAATAGGTGATTACAGTTTCAGGTATCCAAAATTGTTGATTATAGTTTCATTCTCTGTTCATTGCAATATTTGATTCATTGGCAGGGTTATGTTACTGTTGAGCCACCCCCCCTAGTGTTCGAGTTCGGTTCGTCGAACGGCGGGTCAGTTCGGCGAACGTTCGACGAACAGCTTCGAACGCTATTGAAAACAATGGGAGGCAAACACAAACACATAGAAAACACCTTCTAAGGTGTCCAAAAGGTGACAAACAACTCACAAGACACCACAAACACATGGAAAGTGACAAGTACATATACTCATGCGAAAACAGAAGAGCTGGACGAGTAAAAGGAGGAGGAGACACAGATATATGCATGTCATGCCCTTTTAAAATCATGTAAAACACAGCAAGGCGACTCCAACCAGAGTCTCCCTTTTTTCCAAAAATTGGGTCACAGACACCACTTCAGTGGCATCAGCTGTCCCCCAGTTGCAAACTTGACATGTTGATTTGCATGAAGCACAATCCAAATCCACAAGCCTTTACTCTACCCAGGATGACAAAGGGGTAGAAAAGTCCTTGCTGATCAATGACTTCTTCATCTTGATGAACGATCATCTAAAACATAGCAAGGGGACTCCAACCAGAGTCTCCCTTTTTTCCAAAAATTGGGCCACAGACACCACTTAAGTGGCATCACTTGTCCCCCAGTTGCAAACTTGACATGTTGATTTGCATGAAGCACAATCCAAATCCACAAGCCTTTACTCTCCCCAGGATGACACAGGGGTAGAAAGGTTCTTGCTGATCAATGACTTCTTCATCTTGATGAACGTTAGTCTGTCCACATTGTCACTGGACAGACGCGTGCGCTTATCTGTCAGCACACACCCAGCAGCACTGAAGACACGTTCCGAGAGAACGCTGGCTGCGGGATACTACAAGATCTCCAAGGCGTAAGTGGCAAGCTCAGGCCATTTTTCCAGATTGGAAGCCCAAAATGAGCAAGGCTCCAGTTGCAGAGTCATGGCATCTATATTCACTTGGAGATACTCCTGTATCATCCTCTCCAGCCGTTGACTATGTGTCAGACTTCTTGTCTCTTGTGGCCTTGCAAGGGATGGTCTAAAAAAATCATGAAACGATTCCATAAAATTGCTGTTACCACCAGATACGGTGTTGCTGGAACGGTTTGACTGATGATGACTTGACAGTCCCATGGTTGGCAAGTTACAACTTTGAGATTCACTCTGTGCACCATTGGTATTTAGTGGCAAAGCCGAGCTAAGATTGCATAACAGCTTCTGCTGATACTCCTGCATATGTGCGTCCCTTTCTATGGCTGGAATTATTTTGGTAAATTTTGACTTGTATTGGGGATCTAAGAGTGTGGCAACCCAGTAGTCAGCATTACTTCTAATTCGAACAATCCGAGGGTCATGATGTAGGTAGTGCAGCAAGAAGGCGCTCATGTGTGTTGCGCATCCATACGGACCAAGTCCATGCTTACGAAACTCGGTCTCCAGAGCTGACCACAACTGGTCAGGTGTGTGACTCTTATTTCCCAGACATTTTAACGTAAAGACCGCCTGATGCTGTTGATCTCTGTTGCCAGCATAGTAAGGAGGTGTGCAGGATTCCTTGTGCGCAGTTACAACGTGGGTGGCCTAACCAGTCAGGCTTTGGGCGGAGGTAGAGGACCCAGACGAGGTTGAGGAGGCAGAAGCAGTGGAGGAACTTATACATACAGAGGATTGATGCACAACTTGTGGGGACAGCAAGACTTGTACAGCAGACCCTTCTCCATCTCTCACCATAGTTACCCAGTGCCCAGTCAGCGACATGTAACGCCCCTGTCCATGCTTACTGGTCCAAGTATCGGTGGTGAAATGCACCCTGTCACACACAGAGTTTCTCAAGGAAGCGGTGATGTGTGCGACATGCTGGTGTAGCGCAGGCATACTTTTCTTGGAGAGGTAGTGGCGACTGGGCATCTGGCACTGGGGCACTGCGACGGATATAAGGTCTCGAAAATCCTCTGTGTCCACCAGGCGGAAAGGCAGCATTTCTGTAGCCAACAGCTTGCAGAGGGTGAAAGTCAACCTCTTAGCTTTGTCATGGCTAGGAAGAAATGGCCTTTTACTTGTCCACATCTGAGGGACCGAGGGCTGGCTGCTGTGCTAAGACGTCATTGAGTAGGGTGTCCCTAGAAAACTACTGGTCTGTGAGGAATGTGCAGGCGGAGACATAATGTTTAAAAGTATAAAACCACCTCCACCTCCCGACGAAGCAGTTGCGAAACGCGCGTCGAGGTGGGGGCGGTGTGTTCCTGCTTGGCATGTAATTTGATGAACTTATGCCTTTATGTATGATACATTATATCTATGCCAAATGGGTCCCTACTTGTAACACATCGCCCTTCTGTGTTGATTTTAATTCACACCCCTGTGTATGTCTTTATGTGTTGCGGTCACTAATTAAATGAAATAAATTATTCTTGTATTTTTGAATACGTTTGGGTATGTCCCTTTTATTTAATGTGTATATACATACATCCTCTTGACTTAGTCAGTCCTTTTATACATTTATGATATGGTGACTAGAGTCTCAGTGACTTCCATTATGTTAATTAAGTCCTGTATTCTTTTGGTTCTAACTAGGAGACATAATGTTGCCTTCATCCAAAATTTGTGCTCTCGATGTCTGAGAGAGCTCAACACCAGAAGCTGTTTCCACTTCCAAAACAACTGACGACCTGCCAATCACACTGCCTGTTGCAGTTAAAGAGGTGGAAGGTCTGCGTCGCAAAGCATGTGTGACAACTGTCCACACAGTTATAGAGGATAAAGAGCGCGTGGATGCACTTGAAGGGGCAGACGGTGGTTGGCCCGCTCCACTAGGCCGCATTGTAGGACAGTGAGCTTCCCACTGGGACTTATGCTTCATATCCATGTGACGGTTCATGGACGAAGTAGTCAAACTAGTGATGTTTTGGTCTCTACTTAGAGATTGCCGACAAATCTTACAGATGACATGAGTTGGGAGATCCTTTGCTATGTCAAAAAAGGACCAGGCTAGGCAAGGCTTAGAGCCCATGCGACCTGCATAGCCACCCCAACTTGTGCTCATAGGCAGAGTTGTGGCTGAGGATGCAGTTGTTTACGTGCTTCCAGTATGCAGACTCTGTCCAGGAAGGCGTAAGCTAACCTCGTCGTCAGTCGCATCCTCCTCCACCTCCTCTGCTGACCTCATTGAGTGCCTGACTGTGGGTTGACAGTAAGTGGGATCTACAACCTCATCATCACCCTGTGTGTTTGCACTCCCCTCATCCTCAGAGCTAACTTCTTCCTGCCCTGACCGAATAGTTAAGTTGTCATTCCAATCAGGTATCTGAGTCTCATTGTCATCAGCATGTTCCTCATTGTCTCCACCAAGAGGAGTTAAAGTTTGGGAATGAGGGTCTACATTATGCTCAGAAACGTCTTCATCAGGGCCTGAATCTAACTCACAAAGCTCCTGGCCATCACTGCAGATCATTTCCTGGTCTGGACTCACTGTAGATTTGGAGCAGACCTCTGATTCCCAGACTATAGTGTGACTGAACAGCTCTGCAGCCTCAACCATCTCTGTTACCCCATACTCTGCAGGGCGGGTGGAGACTTGAGAGCTGTTAGAAAGCAAGTGCGATTGGGGGTGACAACTCAGAGGACTGGAGTCTTTGGGATGTTGAAGTTGAGGTGGAGGAGAGGCCACTTGATGGAGCACTTGAGATCCATTCAAGCATCTGCTGTTTTTGTGCATCATCTACCTTTGGTAGAGTTGATCGTTTCCGTAAAAAAGGGATCACATCAGATTGTCCACGGAAAGTAATAGACATCTTACTTTTGCTGGAAGATGGCCTTTCTTCAGCAGATGTTACTGTTGCTTTACCACATACCCCATGGACACAAACTTTTTTCCCTTTCCAACACGCCTGTTCCCCTTTCCACCAGCATCTGTCTTTTTGCCACTCATTTTGTTTGTGACCAAATTGGACACTTAAAATGTCGTTTCAAAAATGGAGAGGTGGTGTAGATTGCAGAGGTGGTCTAGCTTTCTTGACAGCTGAAGAACCAACACTGACTATCCCAGACAATGAAACTATGCCTCTAAAACTGGCAGCACTTTTGGCAATTAAAATTACTTAGCAAAAATGGAGATGTGTTTTACAATGCACAGGTGGTGTAGCTTGCTTGTCAGCAGAGGAACCCTCACGTAATATCCCTGACAATGAAACTATGGCCCTAAAACTGGCAGCACTTTTTACAATTAAAATTGCGTAGCAAAAATGGACAGGTGGGGTACAATGCAGAGGTGGTGTAGCTTGCTTGTCAGCAGAGGAACCCTCATGTACTATCCCAGACAATGAAAATATGCAAAATTGTCAGAGGAACCCTCACTGACTAAATATCCCAGACAATGAAACTATGGCCCTAAAACTGGCAGCACTTTTTGCAATTAAAATTGCGTAGCAAAAATGGACAGGTGGGGTACAATGCAGAGGTGGTGTAGCTTGCTTGTCAGCAGAGGAACCCTCACGTACTATCCCTGACAATGAAACCTTAGCCCCAAGGAATTGCCTGAGCTGAGTTAGACAGACGCTGTGATAAAACCTTGCACAGCGCTGCCACAGACCTGCCTAGCAAAAATGGCTATGAAGTGCTGTAATGTAGCCCTGAAAAGGGCTGAAATTACAAGTAGTCCCTAATCCCTAAACCAATGTGTAGATTGCACTGTATAAGTTTATAACGCACACATCAGCAGCGGGAGCGGTGACTGTCACACACGCGCAGCAGAGAGATAATGGCGGCGAAGGGGAAAATGGCCGGGTCTTATAGGGCAAGGACATGTGACATGGACTGCCTATGACACATTCCCTTGCTTGTCTGGCAAAAATCCACTTTGCTGTGTGTATCTCTGTGATTGGCTGACAGCCTGGCCCGCCCCACTGTACGCGCGGTTAGGAAAAAAAAAATGGCGATCGCCATTCTTTCAGCACTTAGCAGCACTGATCTAAACCCCATCCCTCCCTCACACTATACGCTGAATTTTGATAATATCATTATTAACAGTGACTGACACTATTACAGTGAAAAGCCAGCTGGTAACTAGCTACGCTTTTGGTGATTGAACCGTTATCGCACGGTAACTCGAACAACCGAACTTGAAGCAAATCGTTTGAGTTCGTCGAATGACATGAACACCGCCCAAAATCACTCGAATTTGAAATTGGCAAACGGTTCGAATCGAACATCGCTCAACTCTAGTTATGATCCTGAGGAAAGGACTTGGATACCAACCTCTGATATCCATGCTGAGCACCTGATTCTAGCACTCTGCCTTCTAACTTCTAAGATGTTTTTGATCAGCATAGGGAGACTCGGGCGTCAACCTACAGACTTGTAGTTTATAGGCAGGCTAGCTACTCACCTCCGATTTGACCTCTGCTCATAAGACTGGTGTGAGACTATGGTGGAACATACGCAGCCTCGAGGAATACCTCAGGGCTGGTATTGTTCCCCGCGGGTTGCGTGTCTCCATCTTTCCTGCCTGGTAACCTTCCCTTGCTTTCCAGGACACCTGGGAACAAGGATTGCTCAAGTGTTCTAATATTTTAATAAACATGCTCCTTGAGCACGATAGGACTCTATTGGCTACCACCAAAACAAATATCAAAGATCTTGAATCTAAGCTTGGTAAATTGGATAACCTCGCAGATGTTGCTGCATTTCAGAGCAGACTCAAGGATTCTATGGATCGGTACGAGCAAGAAATCATTGACAAAAAACGGAAAAAATTCCAGAGGGACCGTATGGACTTTGACAACAAAACCATTTTTAAATGGAAACATAGAGGCAATGGTCGCAATGCCAAGTCTAATAGGTCATTTCCCACTAATCCAGAGGGCTACACCAACTCCAGGGAGGCTAGTTCTAGCGATTTTTTATCTACCACCGGAAGCGACACAGACATCGGACGAGACGAGGGGGCCGCAACAGGGGCCTTCACAAGAAGAACTACCAGAGCCCGCAAACAGACGAATTATTACAGGCACGGTGCGAGGCCGAAACAGCGGAACTAGGCACCCTTCCGGTTTTGTCGACCCAGGAGGGCGATGATGCACTTCAGGTAATCAACTGTTCTGACTATACCTTGTCCTCCCATGAGATCTCTGTTTTAAAGAGGGGACTCACTTTTTCACCCTCACACGGGTTGGACAAGTTTACTCTGATTAAGGATCTTTACCTTTTTTGCAGACGCCTTACTCTTCAAGTTCTATACAGAAGACCTGAGGTCATTGATTCATTGGAACCAGTCGAACAGCAGGTTTTCCGTCATTTATTGGATCTGTTACAGGAAAACGAAACGGATACTATCAGGGGTAAGTTTCCCCACAAGAACAAATCCTCTGTGGCTCCCTCTTTTTCTATTGTACCAGCCATCAGACTGTTCTTTGAACAGGTCAAGGCTGACTTTTTGAAACTGAACATGGGTAATCCCAGGGCTCCTAACCTTACTATTCAGGAGAAAAAAGCTATAAGTGACCTCAGATCTAACGGGAACCTGATTATTAAAGAGGCCGACAAAGGTGGCAACGTGGTTGTCTGGCCCACCAACATGTATTTGGTGGAGGCCTATAGGCAACTTAATAACTCTGTTTATTATAGCAGGTTGCCATCGGACCCGACTACTGCCTTCATGACCAGGTTTCGCCACCTTCTGGATTCCGCACATCAGGTTGGTGTTATTTCTATCGATGAGAAGAAATTTATGTGGGTTGAACATCCGATTATTCCCACCTTTTATATGTTACCCAAAGTTCACAGGTCCACCATTCAACCGCCCGGAAGACCTATCGTGGCGAGCATTGGGAGCCTGTGTGAGAAGGCTAACATTTATGTAGATTTCTTCCTCCAGCCTATGGTCACCAGACTACCCTCCTTCGTGCAGGATACTTCAAATTTTATCCATATTTGCAGAAGTGTCAAGCTCCCATCGCGGGCACTTTTGGTTACCTGCGATGTGAAGTCTTTGTACTCCAATATCAGGCACGAGGACGGTATGCACGCAGTTGAGTACTTTCTGGATAAGCAGGGAAGGTCTGATCGGATGCATGATTCCTTCCTTATAGACCTCTTGGATTTCCTGCTCCGGCATAATTATTTCCTGTTTGACAGGAAATTTTATAGGCAGATTTCAGGCGTCGCCATGGGTGCACGTTGTGCGCCGGCCTTCGCCAATCTATTTTTAGGTTGGTGGGAGGCCACCCAGGTTTTTCCCTTAACCATCTTCAAAGATAGGGTTCGTCATTGGTATCGCTATATTGATGATGTTTTTTTCATATGGGCAGGAACCAAAGATGAATGTGATGAGTTTATTGCATCTCTCAACAAGAATTCTTTTAATATCTTCTTGACCCATAACATCTCATCCACTGCTTTGCCCTTCTTGGATCTTTCCGTCTCTATTCAGGGGGACCATCTGACGACGACATTATTCCGGAAACATACGGCTACCAACAGCCTTTTGGAATATCAGGGCTTTCATCCACAACATATAAAGAACGGAGTGCCTACAGGTCAGTTCCTCCGGATTAGGCGAAATTGTTCTGATGACCATGATTTCCAGCAACAGGCTAAATCACTTACCAATAGGTTCCGAGCCCGTGGTTATCCTGGGAGGGTTCTGTCCAGGGCTTACCAGAGAGCGCGATCTGAATCACAAGCTTCTCTGATTGAACCAACTCCCAAACGGACTGACAGTAAGGTAAGATTTATTACCACTTTCAATGATCAGTGGGGAAGGATCAGGGACATATTACAGAACCGCTGGTCGACGTTAACCTTGGATTTGCAAACTATGGATATAGTTAATCCAACTCCGCAAATCATAGCACGACGGGCCCCAAATTTGAGGGACCTTATCACTAGGAGCCACTTTGTAAGGCCCACGACCAGGCTTAACAGGGGTACACTCTTGAGGGGTTCTTTCCCCTGCGGCGAGTGTAACGTTTGCAGTTATATGCACCCTGTAGCCAACCACTTCACCAATGCGCAGGATGCTAAGAACTACGCTCTTTCTACCTACATAAACTGCAAAACTAGAAATGTTGTTTATTGTTTGATATGTCCCTGTGATCTGGTGTATGTAGGACAAACAACACAGGAACTTCGTAAAAGAGTCCAAAAGCATTTCTCAACTGTCAACCTTGATTCCGCAGACCTCAAAAAGGGAAAATCCATCACCCCTGTTGCCACCCACTATTTGAGGCACCATCGTGGACAGACAATGAATACACGTGTTTTGGGCTTACAGAAATTTGTTGGTCATGGCAGAGGTGGTACTTGTTCCAAATGGCTTTTGCAGCAGGAGTCCAAATGGATTTTCAACTTGAACAGTGTCTCACCCTCCGGCCTCAATGAGGAGCTCCTGTTCACCAGATTCCTTGGATGATGGTGGTTCCTGCTGGACCATTTCTTCGGATTATCATGGACGAGTGGATTCTATTACTGCTGGACACTTTTGGCGCCATATCTCTGTCGACCATCTCCTGTTTCTGTATACTTACTTTCTGGACTCCTGACTCGCTTCACCCCCAGTCATGTTTTTTCTGTACTCCGAGATAGCCTCTGTTAGGTCCAACTTGAGTTGTGCTCTCCCGGTGTAGGCCATTGGACTGCATGGATTGATTATTATATACTTTCCTTGCTGGTCCTTACCATGGTATATGTTCTCTGATCAATTGGTTCATTGTGGGTCCTCTAAGCTTTGTACTTTAACATCTTTTGATGCTTGGGACGTCGCCTGAACTTCTATCATGATCACATTGTAATATGATATGTAACACTTTTTCAACAGGTTAGGAGTTTTGATTCTGGGCCTCTTTCTATGTATGTATGCTTCCGATTATAGCAACTCCTTGGTTCCAATTGATCTTGGGATAATGTTTTGACCAAATATATGGTTCGACTTTCTTGTTTCTAACCCGCTGGATCCATTCATGTTGGAATTTCTTGCCCCCAGGATGCCTCTAGGACCATTTACCCATTTGTGATTGTATGGATCGTTCTTTGAGCATCCCTCAGTCTCTGGGATATCCTCCATGAGTTTATTACTGTCATCAGTACATGATATATAATACGGTTCTAAATGGCTGAGTTTCTGGCCTTGGGCTATCCTTCTATGTATGTTCTTCAGTTACAGTGACCCCTTGGCTCTGATAGAGCTTTGGGACAGCTCCATGTGGTCTTTCATGGCCATATATATGACAGTCATTGTTTCTACATGTGCTCTGGTATTATATCCCCTTTTTACCTAAACCCCCTCCCCCCCCCTTCCCTCACATGTATATATATGCCAGCCTACATTTACCATGCTCTATGGGCCCTTATTTAGGTGGGATCCTGAAATTGTAGGCACGTATGTGTAATTACATATTTAATTATATACATGACATGCGGTTATTACACACATGTGTCTCTTCATGGTTCATCCCCCTTCCTCCCGCGCCCCCCCCACCCCTCGCGCCAGTGCATAGCCTGTGTGCACTTGTATATATGGGGTTATACATTCCAGATACGTGCACAGGTGGCCTTTGATTTTTCACATTCGTACCATGTGTTTTTCTACTCTCTGGGGCCTTGTTGAATTTAGAATGTAATATGTAATATTAAAATATCATGCATTATATTTCTGTGTTTTGTATTTCATCATTTCCTTATGCTAGGCTGTTCGATTCTATTATCTTGCCCCTTTTTCCTTACCCTCCATTCCCCACACAAACATTGCAGTTGTCTCTAACTACAGCTGGAGCTTTGTTGTTTTCTGGCTCTAATCACTAGAGATGAGCGAACCGGTCGCGGTTCGGCTCGAGGTTGGTTCGCCGAACGGACCTCCCGTTCGAGTTCGGTTCGTCGAACGTTCGACGAACCGAACTCGAACTGCATAGGAAACAATGGCAGGCAATCACAAACACAGAAAAACACCTAGAAAACACCCTCAAAGGTGTCCTAAAGGTGACAAACAACTCAAACACATTGGAAAGTGACAAGGACATATACTCATGCGAAAACAAAACAGCTGGACAAGGAAAAATAGGAGGACACACAGATATAGGCATGGCACGCCCTTCTAAAATCATGTAAAACACCGCAAGGTGACTCCAAGCGGAGTCTCCCTTTTTTCCAAAAATTGGGCCACACACACACCCACCCCTTCAGTGGCAGCACTTGTGCCCCAGTTGTACACTTCACAGCTACATTTGCATCAAGCACATTCAAAAATACGCCATTCTTATCCGTCCCCAGGATGACACCGGGGTAGGTAGCAAAGTCTTTCCTGATCCCAGCTCTGTTCATCTTGGCTTCTTTTAAAAACACAGCAAGCAAGGGTTACTCCAAGCGGAGTCTCCCTTTTTTCCAAAAATTGGGCCACACAGACACCCACCCCATCAGTGGCAGCACTTGGGCCCTAGTTGCAAACAGGATGTTTTGATTTGCATCAAGCACATTCAAAAATACGCCATTCTTATCCGTCCCAAGGATGACACCGGGGTACGTAGATAAAGTCTTTGCTGATCCATGACTTGTTCATCTTGGCTTCTTTTAAAAACAATGTAAGCAAGGGTTACTCCAAGCGGAGTCTCCCTTTTTTTCCAAAAATTGGGCCACACAGACACCCACCCCATCAGTGGCAGCACTTGGGCCCTAGTTGCAAACAGGATGTTTTGATTTGCATCAAGCACATTCAAAAATACGCCATTCTTATCCGTCCCCAGGATGACACCGGGGTAGGTAGCAAAGTCTTTCCTGATCCCAGCTCTGTTCATCTTGGCTTCTTTTAAAAACACAGCAAGCAAGGGTTACTCCAAGCGGAGTCTCCCTTTTTTCCAAAAATTGGGCCCACACACACCCACCCCTTCAGTGGCAGCAGTTGTGCCCCAGTTGTACACTTCACAGCTAGATTTGCATCAAGCACATTCAAAAATACGCCATTCTTATCCGTCCCCAGGATGACACCGGGGTAGGTAGCAAAGTCTTTCCTGATCCCAGCTCTGTTCATCTTGGCTTCTTTTAAAAACACAGCAAGCAAGGGTTACTCCAAGCGGAGTCTCCCTTTTTTCCAAAAATTGGGCCCACACACACCCACCCCTTCAGTGGCAGCAGTTGTGCCCCAGTTGTACACTTCACAGCTAGATTTGCATCAAGCACATTCAAAAATACGCCATTCTTATCCGTCCCCAGGATGACACCGGGGTAGGTAGCAAAGTCTTTCCTGATCCCAGCTCTGTTCATCTTGGCTTCTTTTAAAAACACAGCAAGCAAGGGTTACTCCAAGCGGAGTCTCCCTTTTTTCCAAAAATTGGGCCACACAGACACCCACCCCATCAGTGGCAGCACTTGGGCCCTAGTTGCAAACAGGATGTTTTGATTTGCATCAAGCACATTCAAAAATACGCCATTCTTATCCGTCCCCAGGATGACACCGGGGTACGTAGATAAAGTCTTTGCTGATCCATGACTTGTTCATCTTGGCTTCTTTTAAAAACAATGTAAGCAAGGGTTACTCCAAGCGGAGTCTCCCTTTTTTTCCAAAAATTGGGCCACACAGACACCCACCCCATCAGTGGCAGCACTTGGGCCCTAGTTGCAAACAGGATGTTTTGATTTGCATCAAGCACATTCAAAAATACGCCATTCTTATCCGTCCCCAGGATGACACCGGGGTAGGTAGCAAAGTCTTTCCTGATCCCAGCTCTGTTCATCTTGGCTTCTTTTAAAAACACAGCAAGCAAGGGTTACTCCAAGCGGAGTCTCCCTTTTTTCCAAAAATTGGGCCCACACACACCCACCCCTTCAGTGGCAGCAGTTGTGCCCCAGTTGTACACTTCACAGCTAGATTTGCATCAAGCACATTCAAAAATACGCCATTCTTATCCGTCCCCAGGATGACACCGGGGTAGGTAGCAAAGTCTTTCCTGATCCCAGCTCTGTTCATCTTGGCTTCTTTTAAAAACACAGCAAGCAAGGGTTACTCCAAGCGGAGTCTCCCTTTTTTCCAAAAATTGGGCCCACACACACCCACCCCTTCAGTGGCAGCAGTTGTGCCCCAGTTGTACACTTCACAGCTAGATTTGCATCAAGCACATTCAAAAATACGCCATTCTTATCCGTCCCCAGGATGACACCGGGGTAGGTAGCAAAGTCTTTCCTGATCCCAGCTCTGTTCATCTTGGCTTCTTTTAAAAACACAGCAAGCAAGGGTTACTCCAAGCGGAGTCTCCCTTTTTTCCAAAAATTGGGCCCACACACACCCACCCCTTCAGTGGCAGCAGTTGTGCCCCAGTTGTACACTTCACAGCTAGATTTGCATCAAGCACATTCAAAAATACGCCATTCTTATCCGTCCCCAGGATGACACCGGGGTAGGTAGCAAAGTCTTTCCTGATCCCAGCTCTGTTCATCTTGGCTTCTTTTAAAAACACAGCAAGCAAGGGTTACTCCAAGCGGAGTCTCCCTTTTTTCCAAAAATTGGGCCACACAGACACCCACCCCATCAGTGGCAGCACTTGGGCCCTAGTTGCAAACAGGATGTTTTGATTTGCATCAAGCACATTCAAAAATACGCCATTCTTATCCGTCCCCAGGATGACACCGGGGTACGTAGATAAAGTCTTTGCTGATCCATGACTTGTTCATCTTGGCTTCTTTTAAAAACAATGTAAGCAAGGGTTACTCCAAGCGGAGTCTCCCTTTTTTTCCAAAAATTGGGCCACACAGACACCCACCCCATCAGTGGCAGCACTTGGGCCCTAGTTGCAAACAGGATGTTTTGATTTGCATCAAGCACATTCAAAAATACGCCATTCTTATCCGTCCCCAGGATGACACCGGGGTAGGTAGCAAAGTCTTTCCTGATCCCAGCTCTGTTCATCTTGGCTTCTTTTAAAAACACAGCAAGCAAGGGTTACTCCAAGCGGAGTCTCCCTTTTTTCCAAAAATTGGGCCCACACACACCCACCCCTTCAGTGGCAGCAGTTGTGCCCCAGTTGTACACTTCACAGCTAGATTTGCATCAAGCACATTCAAAAATACGCCATTCTTATCCGTCCCCAGGATGACACCGGGGTAGGTAGCAAAGTCTTTCCTGATCCCAGCTCTGTTTATCTTGGCTTCTTTTAAAAACACAGCAAGCAAGGGTTACTCCAAGCGGAGTCTTCCTTTTTTCCAAAAATTGGGCCACACAGACACCCACCCCATCAGTGGCAGCACTTGGGCCCTAGTTGCAAACAGGATGTTTTGATTTGCATCAAGCACATTCAAAAATACGCCATTTTTATCCGTCCCCAGGATGACACCGGGGTAGGTAGCAAAGTCTTTCCTGATCCCAGCTCTGTTCATCTTGGCTTCTTTTAAAAACACAGCAAGCAAGGGTTACTCCAAGCGGAGTCTCCCTTTTTTCCAAAAATTGGGCCCACACACACCCACCCCTTCAGTGGCAGCAGTTGTGCCCCAGTTGTACACTTCACAGCTAGATTTGCATCAAGCACATTCAAAAATACGCCATTCTTATCCGTCCCCAGGATGACACCGGGGTAGGTAGCAAAGTCTTTCCTGATCCCAGCTCTGTTCATCTTGGCTTCTTTTAAAAACACAGCAAGCAAGGGTTACTCCAAGCGGAGTCTCCCTTTTTTCCAAAAATTGGGCCCACACACACCCACCCCTTCAGTGGCAGCAGTTGTGCCCCAGTTGTACACTTCACAGCTAGATTTGCATCAAGCACATTCAAAAATACGCCATTCTTATCCGTCCCCAGGATGACACCGGGGTAGGTAGCAAAGTCTTTCCTGATCCCAGCTCTGTTCATCTTGGCTTCTTTTAAAAACACAGCAAGCAAGGGTTACTCCAAGCGGAGTCTCCCTTTTTTCCAAAAATTGGGCCACACAGACACCCACCCCATCAGTGGCAGCACTTGGGCCCTAGTTGCAAACAGGATGTTTTGATTTGCATCAAGCACATTCCAAATCCACAAGCATTTACTCTCCCCAGGATGACACAGGGGTAGTAAATTCCTTCTGGATCCATGACTTGTTCATTTTGATGAACGTCAGTCTGTCCACATTGTCACTGGACAGACGCGTGCGCTTATCTGTCAGCACACACCCAGCAGCACTGAATACACGTTCAGAGACAACGCTGGCAGCTGGACACGACAAAATCTCCAAGGCGTAACTGGAGAGCTCTGCCCATTTTTCTATGTTTGAAGCCCAAAAGGAGCAAGGCTCCAGTTGCACAGTCATGGCATCGATGTTCATTTGGAGATACTCCTGTATCATCCTCTCCAGCCGTTGAGTATGTGTCAGACTTGTTGTCTCTGGTGGCCTTGCAAAAGAGGGTCTAAAAAAATTATGAAAAGATTCCATAAAATTGCTGTTACCGGCACCAGATACGGTCCTACTGGTACGGGTAGACTGGTGAAGATGACAAGACCGTCCCATGTTTGTCAAGTTACAACTGGGAGATTCCCTCCCTGCACCTGCACGGTTGTTTGGTGGAAAAGCCGAGCTAAGATCGAGTAACAGCTTCTGCTGATACTCCTGCATACGTGCGTCCCTTTCTATGGCTGGAATTATGTCACAAAATTTGGACTTGTACCGGGGATCTAATAGTGTGGCAATCCAGTAGTCATCATCACTTCTAATTTTGACAATACGACTGTCATGTTGGAGGTAGTGCAACAAGAAGGCACTCATGTGTCTTGCGCAGCCATGCGGACCAAGTCCACGCTGTGTTTGTGGCATAGAGGTGCTAACCGTTCTTTCTTCCTCTGACATCTCCCCCCAACCTCTTTCAACTGAAATTTGACCAAGGTCTCCCTCATCCGCTGAGTCTTCCATGTCCATGGACAGTTCGTCCTCCATTTCTTCATGTTCTCCTGCACCTTGCTCAACATTTCGCCTGCTACTATGCGCCCTTGTCGATCCCTGTTCCCCATGGTCCCATGCCTGCTGCGTTGGTGATGATGAACGTCTGGATCTTGGTGATGTTGTTGTCCCTTGCACATATGAATCCTCCTGTAGTTCCTCCCCTTCATGTTGTCCCACCCCCTGACTCCGAATAGTGTTTAGCGTGTGCTCCAGCATGTAAATGACTGGAATCGTCATGCTGATAATGGCATT
Organism: Anomaloglossus baeobatrachus; assembly: GCF_048569485.1. Lineage (NCBI taxonomy): Eukaryota > Metazoa > Chordata > Amphibia > Anura > Aromobatidae > Anomaloglossus > Anomaloglossus baeobatrachus. The sequence continues at coordinate 434,504,713 of NC_134357.1, read as the reverse complement.
GTCAGAGCTAAACATATTCGTCGCCATGTCGAAACTGTGCAGAAGGGTGCATAGGTCCTTGATCTGAGACCACTCCATCAGGGTGATCTGCCCCACCTCTGCATCTCGTTGGCCCAGGCTATACGTCATGACGTATTGCACCAGGGCTCTGCGGTGCTGCCACAGTCGCTGTAACATGTGTAGAGTTGAATTCCAGCGTGTCGCCACATCGCATTTCAGGCGATGAACCGGCAGGCCGAAAGACTTCTGGAGCGATGCAAGTCGCTCAGCTGCGGCGCTTGAACGCCGGAAGTGAGCAGACAGTTTTCGTGCCCTGTTCAGAAGGCCATCTAGGCCGGGATAGTGTGTTAAAAATTGCTGCACGACAAGGTTCAAAACGTGAGCCATACAAGGTACGTGTGTCACCTTGCCCAGGCGAAGGGCCGCACCCAGGTTTGCAGCATTGTCGCACACGGCCTTACCAGGCTGCAGGTTGAGTGGAGACAACCATTTATTAAACTCGGACCGCAGAGCTGACCACAACTCCTCAGCTGTGTGACTCTTATTACCAAGACATGTCAAGCTAAAGACCGCCTGATGCCGTTGCGCTCGGCTGCCAGCATAGTAATGAGGCGTGCGTGATTCCTTCTGCGCAGTGAGAACGCTGGTGGCCTGACCAGGCAGGCTTGGGGCGGAGGTGGAGGACCCAGATGAGGTGGAGGATGCAGAAGCTGTGGCGGAACTTGGACAGACAGAGGATTGACACACAAGTCGTGGGGACGGCAAGACTTGTGCAGCAGACCCTTCACCATCTATCACCATAGTTACCCAGTGCCCAGTCAGCGACATGTAACGTCCCTGTCCATGCTTACTGGTCCAAGTATCGGTGGTGAAATGCACCCGTTCACACACAGAGTTTCTCAAGGAAGCGGTGATGTTGTGTGCGACATGCTGGTGTAGCGCGGGCACACCTTTCTTAGAGAAGTAGTGGCGACTAGGCATCTGGTACTGGGGCACAGCGACAGACATAAGGTCTCTAAAATCCTGTGTGTCCACTAGGCGGAAAGGCAGCATTTCGGTAGCCAACAGCTTACAGAGGGATAGAGTCAACCTCTTAGCTTTGTCATGGGTCGGAGGAAGTGGCCTTTTATTTGACCACATCTGAGGGACAGATATCTGGCTGCTGTGTGTAGACGGTGTTGAGTAGGGTGTCCCTGGAAAAATGCAGGTTTGTGAGGAAAGTGCAGGCGGAGACATGATGTTGCCTTCATCCAACGTTGGTGCTATCGATGTCTGAGAGAGCTGTACACACTCACTTGTTTCCCCTTCCAAACCAACAGACGACCTTACAAGCAAACTGCCTGTTGCGGTTACAGTGGTGGAAGTTTTGCGTGGAAAAACAGGTGTGACAGCTGTCCCCACAGTCCTAGAAGATGAAGAGCGCGCGGATGCACTGGAAGGGGCGGGCGGTGGATGGTTCGCTCCGCTAGCCGGCATTGCAGCACGGTGAGCTTCCCACCGGGACTTATGATATTTATTCATGTGACGATTCATGGAAGAAGTTGTCAAACTGCTGAGGTTTTGACCTCTACTAACAGAATCATGACAAATGTTACATATCACATGAGTTGGGCGATCTTTTTCGATGTGAAAAAAGGCCCAGGCTAGGCAAGGCTTAGAGGCCATGCGACCTGTTGATCCACCCCGAATAATGCTCAAAGGCAGAGTGGTGGCTGAGGATGCAGTTGTAGACGTGCTACCAGTGCTCCGACTCTGTCCAGGAAGGCGCAAGGTAACTTCGTCGTCGGTTGCATCCTCCTCCACCGCCTCTGTTGACCTCCTCGAGTGCCTGACTGGGGGTTGACAGTAGGTGGGATCTAGAACGTCATCATCAATTGTTGTGTTTGCACTCCCCTCCCCCTCAGACCGAGCCTCTTCTTGCCCTGACCGAATATTTAAGTTGTCATCCCAATCGGGTATCTGCGTCTCATCTTCATCAGTATGTTCCTCATTGTCTATAACCACAGGTGTTACAGTTTGTGACAAAGGGTCAACATTATGCTCAGAAACTTGGTCCTCACGGCCTGAATCTGAGTCACAAAGGTTCTGGGCATCACTGCAGACCATTTCCTGTTCTGTACTCACTGTAGCTTGGGAGCAGACCTCTGATTCCCAGGCTATAGTGTGACTGAACAGCTCTGCAGACTCAGCCATCTCAGTTCCACCATACTGTGCAGGGCTGATGGAGACTTCAGAGCTGGGAGAAATCAAGTGTGATTGGGATGACAACTCAGAGGAATGGTGTTTTTTGGATGCGGTACTTGAAGTGGCTGAGAGGGCACTTGTTGGACCACTTGAGATCCATTCAAGCATTTTCCTTTTTTGCCCATCATCTACCTTTGTTCCTCTTGTTCGTGTCCGTAAAAAAGGGAGCACATCGGATTGTCCACAATAAGTAGTAGACATCTTACTTTTGCTAGTAGATGGTCTATCTTCAGCAGATGATAATGGAGCTTTGCCACCTTCCCCACTGACAAAACATTTTTTGCCTTTTCCACCACGCCTCTTCCCCTTTCCACCAGCATCTGTCATTTTGCCACTCATGTTGATTGCGACAAGATTGTGGACTGAAAATGTGGTAGTAAAAATTGAGAGGTGGTGAAGATTGCAGTGGTGGTCTAGCTTTATTAACAGCAGAATAATAAAGAATAAATATCCCTGACAATGTAACTTAGTTATAATTCGTTGGAGTGTGCAACGCAGGCAGACGTGCTGCAAATGTCTTGGCACTAGTGGGACTATAGCAAAGTCCAATAGCCACGTATAGGATGCCACTAGGTACACTGAGTGTTTGCTAGTATAATGGCTTCGTTATAATTTGTTGTAGTGTGCAACGCAGGCAGATGCGCTCTGCAAATGTCTTGGCACTAGTGGGACTATAGCAAAGTCCAATAGCCACGTATAGGATGCCACTAGGTACACTGAGTGTGTGCTAGTATAATGGCTTCGTTATAATTAGTTGGAGTGTGCAACGCAGGCAGATGCGCTCTGCAAATGTCTTGGCACTAGTGGGACTATAGCAAAGTCCAATAGCCACGTATAGGATGCCACTAGGTACACTGAGTGTTTGCTAGTATAATGGCTTCGTTATAATTTGTTGTAGTGTGCAACGCAGGCAGATGTGCTCTGCAAATGTCTTGGCACTAGTGGGACTATAGCAAAGTCCAATAGCCACGTATAGGATGCCACTAGGTACACTGAGTGTGTGCTAGTATAATGGCTTCGTTATAATTAGTTGGAGTGTGCAACGCAGGCAGATGCGCTCTGCAAATGTCTTGGCACTAGTGGGACTATAGCAAAGTCCATTAGCCACGTATAGGATGCCACTAGGTACACTGAGTGTGTGCTAGTATAATGGCTTCGTTATAATTAGTTGGAGTGTGCAACGCAGGCAGATGCGCTCTGCAAATGTCTTGGCACTAGTGGGACTATAGCAAAGTCCAATAGCCACGTATAGGATGCCACTAGGTACACTGAGTGTTTGCTAGTATAATGGCTTCGTTATAATTAGTTGGAGTGTGCAACGCAGGCAGATGCGCTCTGCAAATGTCTTGGCACTAGTGGGACTATAGCAAAGTCCAATAGCCACGTATAGGATGCCACTAGGTACACTGAGTGTTTGCTAGTATAATGGCTTCGTTATAATTAGTTGGAGTGTGCAACGCAGGCAGATGCGCTCTGCAAATGTCTTGGCACTAGTGGGACTATAGCAAAGTCCAATAGCCACGTATAGGATGCCACTAGGTACACTGAGTGTTTGCTAGTATAATGGCTTCGTTATAATTTGTTGTAGTGTGCAACGCAGGCAGATGCGCTCTGCAAATGTCTTGGCACTAGTGGGACTATAGCAAAGTCCAATAGCCACGTATAGGATGCCACTAGGTACACTGAGTGTGTGCTAGTATAATGGCTTCGTTATAATTAGTTGGAGTGTGCAACGCAGGCAGATGCGCTCTGCAAATGTCTTGGCACTAGTGGGACTATAGCAAAGTCCAATAGCCACGTATAGGATGCCACTAGGTACACTGTGTGTTTGCTAGTATAATGGCTGAGTTTAAAAAACTTGGAGTGTGCAATGCAGGCAGATGTGCTCTGCTAATGTCTTTGCACTAGTGGGACTATAGCAAAGTCCAATAGCCACGTATAGGATGCCACTAGGTACACTGAGTGTGTGCTAGTATAATGGCTTCGTTATAATTAGTTGGAGTGTGCAACGCAGGCAGATGCGCTCTGCAAATGTCTTGGCACTAGTGGGACTATAGCAAAGTCCAATAGCCACGTATAGGATGCCACTAGGTACACTGTGTGTTTGCTAGTATAATGGCTGAGTTTAAAAAACTTGGAGTGTGCAATGCAGGCAGATGTGCTCTGCTAATGTCTTTGCACTAGTGGGACTATAGCAAAGTCCAATAGCCACGTATAGGATGCCACTAGGTACACTGAGTGTTTGCTAGTATAATGGCTTCGTTATAATTAGTTGGAGTGTGCAACGCAGGCAGATGCGCTCTGCAAATGTCTTGGCACTAGAGGGACTATAGCAAAGTCCAATAGCCACGTATAGGATGCCACTAGGTACACTGAGTGTTTGCTAGTATAATGGCTTCGTTATAATTAGTTGGAGTGTGCAACGCAGGCAGATGCGCTCTGCAAATGTCTTGGCACTAGAGGGACTATAGCAAAGTCCAATAGCCACGTATAGGATGCCACTAGGTACACTGAGTGTGTGCTAGTATAATGGCTTCGTTATAATTAGTTGGAGTGTGCAACGCAGGCAGATGCGCTCTGCAAATGTCTTGGCACTAGTGGGACTATAGCAAAGTCCAATAGCCACGTATAGGATGCCACTAGGTACACTGAGTGTTTGCTAGTATAATGGCTTCGTTATAATTAGTTGGAGTGTGCAACGCAGGCAGATGCGCTCTGCAAATGTCTTGGCACTAGTGGGACTATAGCAAAGTCCAATAGCCACGTATAGGATGCCACTAGGTACACTGAGTGTTTGCTAGTATAATGGCTGAGTTTAAAAAACTTGGAGTGTGCAATGCAGGCAGATGTGCTCTGCTAATGTCTTTGCACTAGTGGGACTATAGCAAAGTCCAATAGCCACGTATAGGATGCCACTAGGTACACTGAGTGTTTGCTAGTAAAATTGCTTAGTTTAAAAAACTTGGAGTGTGCAATGCAGGCAGATGTGCTCTGCAAATGTCTTGGCCCTAGTGGGACTATAGCAAAGTCCAATAGCCACGTATAGGATGCCACTAGGTACTCTGAGTGTGTGCTAGTATAATGGCTTGGTTAGAATGAGTTGTAGTGTGCAACGCAGGCAGACGCGCTCTGCAAATGTCTTGGCACTAGTGGGACTATAGCAAAGTCCAATAGCCACGTATAGGATGCCACTAGGTACACTGAGTGTTTGCTAGTATAATGGCTTCGTTATAATTTGTTGTAGTGTGCAACGCAGGCAGATGCGCTCTGCAAATGTCTTGGCACTAGTGGGACTATAGCAAAGTCCAATAGCCACGTATAGGATGCCACTAGGTACACTGAGTGTGTGCTAGTATAATGGCTTCGTTATAATTAGTTGGAGTGTGCAACGCAGGCAGATGCGCTCTGCAAATGTCTTGGCACTAGTGGGACTATAGCAAAGTCCAATAGCCACGTATAGGATGCCACTAGGTACACTGAGTGTTTGCTAGTATAATGGCTTCGTTATAATTAGTTGGAGTGTGCAACGCAGGCAGATGCGCTCTGCAAATGTCTTGGCACTAGTGGGACTATAGCAAAGTCCAATAGCCACGTATAGGATGCCACTAGGTACACTGAGTGTTTGCTAGTATAATGGCTTCGTTATAATTTGTTGTAGTGTGCAACGCAGGCAGATGCGCTCTGCAAATGTCTTGGCACTAGTGGGACTATAGCAAAGTCCAATAGCCACGTATAGGATGCCACTAGGTACACTGTGTGTTTGCTAGTATAATGGCTGAGTTTAAAAAACTTGGAGTGTGCAATGCAGGCAGATGTGCTCTGCTAATGTCTTTGCACTAGTGGGACTATAGCAAAGTCCAATAGCCACGTATAGGATGCCACTAGGTACACTGAGTGTTTGCTAGTATAATGGCTTCGTTATAATTAGTTGGAGTGTGCAACGCAGGCAGATGCGCTCTGCAAATGTCTTGGCACTAGAGGGACTATAGCAAAGTCCAATAGCCACGTATAGGATGCCACTAGGTACACTGAGTGTTTGCTAGTATAATGGCTTCGTTATAATTAGTTGGAGTGTGCAACGCAGGCAGATGCGCTCTGCAAATGTCTTGGCACTAGAGGGACTATAGCAAAGTCCAATAGCCACGTATAGGATGCCACTAGGTACTCTGAGTGTGTGCTAGTATAATGGCTTCGTTATAATTAGTTGGAGTGTGCAACGCAGGCAGATGCGCTCTGCAAATGTCTTGGCACTAGTGGGACTATAGCAAAGTCCAATAGCCACGTATAGGATGCCACTAGGTACACTGAGTGTTTGCTAGTATAATGGCTTCGTTATAATTAGTTGGAGTGTGCAACGCAGGCAGATGCGCTCTGCAAATGTCTTGGCACTAGTGGGACTATAGCAAAGTCCAATAGCCATGTATAGGATGCCACTAGGTACACTGAGTGTTTGCTAGTATAATGGCTGAGTTTAAAAAACTTGGAGTGTGCAATGCAGGCAGATGTGCTCTGCTAATGTCTTTGCACTAGTGGGACTATAGCAAAATCCAATAGCCACGTATAGGATGCCACTAGGTACACTGAGTGTTTGCTAGTAAAATTGCTTAGTTTAAAAAACTTGGAGTGTGCAATGCAGGCAGATGTGCTCTGCAAATGTCTTGGCCCTAGTGGGACTATAGCAAAGTCCAATAGCCACGTATAGGATGCCACTAGGTACTCTGAGTGTGTGCTAGTATAATGGCTTCGTTATAATTAGTTGGAGTGTGCAACGCAGGCAGATGCGCTCTGCAAATGTCTTGGCACTAGTGGGACTATAGCAAAGTCCAATAGCCACGTATAGGATGCCACTAGGTACACTGAGTGTGTGCTAGTATAATGGCTTCGTTATAATTAGTTGGAGTGTGCAACGCAGGCAGATGCGCTCTGCAAATGTCTTGGCACTAGTGGGACTATAGCAAAGTCCAATAGCCACGTATAGGATGCCACTAGGTACACTGAGTGTTTGCTAGTATAATGGCTTCGTTATAATTAGTTGGAGTGTGCAACGCAGGCAGATGCGCTCTGCAAATGTCTTGGCACTAGTGGGACTATAGCAAAGTCCAATAGCCACGTATAGGATGCCACTAGGTACACTGAGTGTTTGCTAGTATAATGGCTTCGTTATAATTTGTTGTAGTGTGCAACGCAGGCAGATGCGCTCTGCAAATGTCTTGGCACTAGTGGGACTATAGCAAAGTCCAATAGCCACGTATAGGATGCCACTAGGTACACTGAGTGTGTGCTAGTATAATGGCTTCGTTATAATTAGTTGGAGTGTGCAACGCAGGCAGATGCGCTCTGCAAATGTCTTGGCACTAGTGGGACTATAGCAAAGTCCAATAGCCACGTATAGGATGCCACTAGGTACACTGAGTGTTTGCTAGTATAATGGCTTCGTTATAATTAGTTGGAGTGTGCAACGCAGGCAGATGCGCTCTGCAAATGTCTTGGCACTAGTGGGACTATAGCAAAGTCCAATAGCCACGTATAGGATGCCACTAGGTACACTGTGTGTTTGCTAGTATAATGGCTGAGTTTAAAAAACTTGGAGTGTGCAATGCAGGCAGATGTGCTCTGCTAATGTCTTTGCACTAGTGGGACTATAGCAAAGTCCAATAGCCACGTATAGGATGCCACTAGGTACACTGAGTGTTTGCTAGTAAAATTGCTTAGTTTAAAAAACTTGGAGTGTGCAATGCAGGCAGATGTGCTCTGCAAATGTCTTGGCACTAGTGATACTATAGCAAAGTCCAATAGCCACGTATAGGATGCCACTAGGTACACTGAGTGTTTGCTAGTATAATGGCTTCGTTATAATTTGTTGGAGTGTGCAACGCAGGCAGATGCGCTCTGCAAATGTCTTGGCCCTAGTGGGACTATAGCAAAGTCTAATAGCCACGTATAGGATGCCACTAGGTACAGAGTGTTTGCTAGTATAATGGCTGAGTTTAAAAAACTTGGAGTGTGCAATGCAGGCAGATGTGCTCTGCTAATGTCTTTGCACTAGTGGGACTATAGCAAAGTCCAATAGCCACGTATAGGATGCCACTAGGTACACTGAGTGTTTGCTAGTAAAATGGCTTAGTTTAAAAAACTTGGAGTGTGCAATGCAGGCAGATGTGCTCTGCAAATGTCTTTGCACTAGTGGGACTATAGCAAAGTCCAATAGCCACAGATAGGATGCCACTAGGTACACTGAGTGTTTGCTAGTATAATGGCTTAGTTAGAATGAGTTGGAGTGTGCAGAGGACAAGAGGGTACAGTGGCAGGATTGTGGTGCTCTGGGTAGAGGAATGGAAGCCTGCCTTTCTATTCCCTCCTAATGGTGAAATGCAGGGAGGAAATCCCTGACCTGGGCTACACAGACGCTGTTGCTGTTTGCAGGACCTGTCACCTATGGCTCTCTGACCCTGCCGGTACGAGCCCTTAAAAGGACTGCTAGAATGTGCTCTCCCTAAGCTGTCTAACGCTGTGTATGCAGCGCATACAGCTGTATCGGCGATAGGACAAAGGACGGAACTGCGACAGTGATGTCTGACACCAAAGACGCAGAAGGCAGATAATGGCGATCGTGAAGAAAATGTCCGGTTTTATAATGCAGGGACATGTGACATGCAGATCCTATCACACATGCCGTTGCTTCTCTGCCTCAAAGTCCACTTAGGTGTGTGTGTGTCTGTGATTGGCTGACATGCTGGCCAGCCCCACAAGACGCGCGCGCTTAGGGAAGGAAGACAAGAAAAAAAAAAAAAAAATGGCGATCGCCATTATAGAAACAGCAGTGATCTGAAGGCGCTGTTCACGCACACTATACACTGAAATGTGATAATAGTTTGATTCACAGAGTGACTTACACTATTACAGCAGAAACCAAGCTAAGATTTAGCTGTTTTTTGGCTGCTAGAACCGTTCTCGAACGTTTCTAGAACTATCGAGCTTTTGCAAAAAGCTCGAGTTCTAGTTCGATCTAGAACATGCCCCAAAATCACTCGAGCCTAGAACTGGAGAACCACGAACCACGAACCGCGCTCAACTCTACTAATCACTGCCACTATTTATATATCTATATCGCCGTTTGTGCAGGCTGCTTTGTGCTCTGACATCGTCCCTGCAATGCGCTACTATTTTGAGCTCCCTGCCCTCCCGTACTTGCTCCGGCGCCTGCGTCTATGATGTTTGGATGTTGCCATGACTCTCATTTCCGGTTTAGACACACTGCACCTGCGTACACACTTGCGCCCTCTCACACACATGGTCCGGACCGCGCGCCAGCGACAAACACAGCTGATCGTGAGTAACCCTCACCCTTCTCCCTATATATACACCTGTGCCGCAGTGCACTTCATTTTCCCTGACGAAGCCGCAGCGGCGGCGATACGCGTGGGGTGATCCTTGTACCCCTGGTGTGTTCCCCTGCCACATTGTGGATATTCTTTCCATTGGACCCTGCAGTGTTTAATCCTCCTTTTTCCTCCACATTCTTTGCTGCCCCCTTGGGCATGCACAGGCTTCTCTACTACCGATTCCCCCTGCTTGAACCAGGTGAGCCCTCCTCCCTCACTTGGGAATTGGCTACACTCCTGGATTGCCAGGGACCTAGTGGATGGTGTGTCCTTTTTTAGTAGGGCTATGATGCCCTTAGGACTATATAGTGACCCACACTGCGTGTTCTGGGGTGTTACGGCCTTCTTTAGTCTTATATAGAGCCATTAACCTGTTTGGCATTTGGTTATTGACCTCCAGGTATTCATTATTGCCGTTGTTCATGTACTCTTAGCATGTGATTTACCTGGACTATTTGCCTCTACAGGTGTTTTACCAGGCTGCAATTCATTCTTCCCCTGTGGCGGGGTTGTATCATTATTATAATTGTTGAATTATTATGATTATCATAAACTTGTGGGTACAGGATCTTGTTTACATTACATGTTTTAATTGTTTTTAAACTGTATCAAGTGCACTGCTAATAACGGTTGTTTTCATATTGTACTATGGGTTGTGCGTTATATGCAATGTCTTTTCTCCTTTTTTAATCCTTCACGTACTCCATTGCATTATCAGCACCCCTTTGTTTTGATTATTTGGCTATTGTGGTGCATTCTCCTCCCCTTGCCAGCAAGAGTTAACATGACTAAGAAGAAGGCACTGGCCGAAACGTGTCTAGACCACGATATACCTTTTATACATTTTATACCTAGTGTATGCAATTTTAAACAATTTTTTTAAATAAAATGTTTGTTTTAAATCTTTTGCACCAAGTTCGCTGGATTTTTATTTCTCCAAAACTTCCAGTTGACCCGACATCACCGAGGTGAGCCTCAGTCTCCTTGAGTGACTGGGCTGTGTGCGGCATTTCACCACTCATCAAAGCCCAGCATGTCTCCTGCTTGTGGTGCTCTGCAGTGAAGGAGAGATGCTGTAAGTTGACGTGACATCACCGGATCCCAGAGGTCATGGAGCCCGGGGGGATCATGCTATGGTGAAGAGTGGACCGCGATAGTGACGCTCAGAGGTTGAATTGGCAACACAAGGAATTTACAAAAAACCTCCCCTATCAGTTTTACAGAGATGTGGTTGTTGCTACTGCAGAGTAGTGAACCACCTCTTTAAGCTTTTGCCCAGGGCTCCACTTAGTCTACAAACAGCCCTGGTCATATGGCAAAACAGTAGTAAACTAGCCCAGAATGAAGGTATCTTACCCACATGACTGGCATCCAGCTGGAGCATGATTTGTAAAGCTACCACTGTGGACATTATTTAAGCTTGCTAACCCAACACCGCTATGTGCAAAAAGCGAGTAGCCACAAGTAGGTTGCAGGGATGGACTACGGTAAGGTAAGTAACAATATGCAGTCATCTTTTAAAGGTCCCATCAATATCCAGATTCAGGAACTTTGCTGAAATTACCAGGGTGTGCATATTTAAACAATAGGCATTTTTTTACACCAAGATCACACACATTTTTCATTTTCCCATGCAAAGATAAAGGAAAGTTCTGTTTGTTGTGTTACATCCCTTCAAAGCCAATTATATTTTCCTGAGGGCTCACAATACAGGTTGGAGCCTTAAAAGGTTTTTCCTGGCACTCTCCGTCCAGTGGCTTATATATTAATAATAGACACTCTTTTTGATTTATATTGTATACAGCTAGCACTGCAATCCAGCATCTTTTGAGGAGAAAAATCACCTCTGACCCGCTGAATAACTCAAACTTTTACAACATTCGACCAATTATCGACAGAGGAGAACCGTAGGTCTATACAAAGGCACTTTGGATCCTGTAAATCACCTGGAGGACACGAGGGGGGAGTGGTGTCGGCTACTGGGACAGGATTTTGCCTACTATATTATCGCTAAGATAAATGACTAGAGTTGAAACCATCCCAAAGTGAAAAATGGTCTAGATGGAGCAATGTACATAGGTTGTTTGTTAGCAGGAAATATGTCTATATAAAAAAAGTCCAAGGCTAAGTAGAAGGTCATTCCAATTTCCGACTGCTTACACTCAACATTATGAATTTTCTATTATTAACGGGAGTGTACCTAATTATTGCATTAATTAAAATATTTTTATGTTTACATTTTCTATACTTCATCATGTAGGTAGAAAAGGTAATAAACCGGCACACTGGGTAAAGGGTTTGTGCGCGAGGAAAGGACAAAGTCTACAAAAGCAGAAAAGTTCAAACTCAGCACAAAATTAGTTCAATGTTGCTGCGAAAAGTGATGTTTATTCCAATTCGGCACTATAGAAATAATCCAATTCAACGTTTCGACCTAATCATGGTCTTTGTCAAGGATATCTGTGAGTGCAGGGCTCACAGGGTCGATCTACTACAGCCTATGCTGCTCATTCTCTACCCAACGTCATACGCGTGGAATCTTATGCTACCCATATATGTATACACCCCAGCTCCACTTACACAGATATCCTTGACAAAGACTCTTACCCTCTTATAATGCCTATAATTTTACATATATGGCACCCTTTGCCCATTTGGTTTTTTATCTGAAATACAACAAAAGGTTAGGTCTTTACTAAAAAAAAAATATCTTGTAAAATATATTATAAAAAAATGCCCATACTTTATAGGAATCTGTAGTTGTACACAGAATATGACAGAAATCTCTTTAGTTATATAGGTAAGAGCGGACATGTGGATTTTCAGGTTCTCTGGGTTCAGTCGAACGGTAGTTAAAAGTTCGGTACAATACCTGAACTTGATCCGAACTTGACTTCGGACCCAAACCCCATAGAAGTCAATGGGGACCCGAACTTTGGTGGTGTAAAATGGTCATAGTAAGGGCTAGAGGGATGGAAAAAGAAGAAAGCAAAAAAGGAGTAAGAACAGGACAATTGCCCTGCAAACAAATGTCACCATAGCAATCAAGGTTAAATAGGAAATAAATAATAGAAGAAAAAATTTAAAAGTGCCCCCACTGAGCCTGTTTTCAGAGTTCTCACACAGTGCAAAAGTTTTAAGAGTGCCCCCACAGAGATCGTTTTCATAGATCCCCCGCAGATCGAAAAATGTAAAGAGTGCCACCACAGAGTCTGTATTCAGAGTTCCCCCACAGAGCCAACATTTTAAGAGTTCCAAAAGTAGCCAACATTTTAAAAGTGTCCCTACAGAGCCTGTTTTCAGAGTTCCCCCACAGAACCAACATTTTAAGAATGCCGCCACAGAGCCAGTTTACAGACATCCTCCTATAGAGCAAAAAAATTAAAAGGTCCACCACAGAGCAAAAATGTTAAGCATTTCTCCAGAATCAACATTCTAAGAGTGCCACCACAGCACCTGTTTTCAGAGTTCCCCCACAGAGCAAATATTACAGAATTGAAAATAATAATAATAATATTCTTGAACCAGGAGGTGGCGGTCCAAGTGGAGGAGGAGGTGTAGGTGGACATAACGATGTAGGTGGAAGGGGCGGAGGAATAGGTAGCCAGCATTGTTTGTTTTTTAAAAAAACTGGGCAGACCCATTACTCAGCACGTAGATATGTGTGGACACATACTCTTCTCTTCCACCTTGTTGTTGAAATGCTGCCTCCTGGTAATACAGACCGTATCAGATGTGGTGCTGGATGTTGTGGCGTGTTAAGGAAGTTTTTCCATATTTTAACACCAGCTGCGTTGGCACATTCCACCTTCTCCTCTGACTTGTGCATCAAGTGACCCCCGTTGTCAGCTGGCAACACCGTCACTAGTACCTTTGCCAGTGTGTGCTTGTAGTCAGGGCCGGATTATAGGCGGGGCAGGCGGGGCTGGAGCCCAGGGGCCCCCACCAAAAGAGCTTCTAAGGGGGCCCCCACCATACTTGGCACTAGGCACCTGTCAGCATTTTTTTTTTTCACACCCACTCCCCGTCCGTAAAGACAGTCTAATAAATCAGCTGTGTTTTCGGAGGGGGGGGGGGCACCGCTATTTATTTGCATCTGCGTCTTTAAGACGCAAAAACAAACTGCGGGCACAGGACGCTGATTGACCTCGGAAGTACCAGCGGCCGCTTGAACTTCCGGGGTCAGAGGTGTGCTAATGCTCTCTGCTATGTGCTGCGGCCGTACCTAGAAGCAGGGGCACGGTGTGGTGGGCCGCTGTCTGCTGTCCCCGCTGCGCTCCTTACATGCCAGGCACACTAGCAGGAGCAGGAGGCAGCGCGCTGTGCGCCGGCTCTGCTGTGTGCCGGCTCTGCTGTGTGCCGGCTCTGCTGTGTGCCGGCATGTACACTGCAGAGGAGCGCAGCAGAGCCGATGACCGCAGCTTCCTGTTTCCGTTCCTATTCAAATGTATTTGCGTCTTTCAGACGTAAATACATTTGAACAGCGCGCCGGGACTGGGCCCCGCCCCCGACGTGCAGCAACGTGATGAGATCAGCACCTTGCTGACGTCATCACAGTGCTGCCGGCGCCACACTGGGGACATGAGGAAGCGAGCGCTCCATGAAGGAGCTGAAGAGACAGGTGTAATTAATGGGGATGAGTGAGGAGGGGCAGAGGACACAACGGGGAACATTTGTGAAGGAACACAGCTCTGTGACAGGCAGAGGAGGAGTACTGTATTCCGAGGGAGAGGGGGGAGGCAGGAGTGTGTAGGGATGGAGCAGTGTAATTTGTGTGTGTAGGGGGTGATGAGGGCTGTATTGTGTGTGGGGGGAGGGGTAATGGAGGGTGCATTGTATTGTGTGTGGGGGGAGGGGTAATGGAGGGTGCATTGTATTGTGTGTGGAGGGAGGGGTAATGGAGGGTGTATTGTGTGTGGGGGGAGAGGTCATGAGGGGTGCAGTGTTTGTGTGTGGGGAGAGGTAATGAGGGGTGGATTGTATTGTGTGTGTGTCTGTGTGTGTGGGGAGAGGGGTAATGGGGGGTGCATTGTATTGTGTGTGGGGAGAGGGGTAATGGGGGGGTGCATTGTATTGTGTGTGGGGAGAGGGGTAATGGGGGGTGCATTGTATTGTGTGTGGGGAGAGGGGTAATGGGGGTGCATTGTATTGTGTGTGGGGAGAGGGGTAATGGGGGGTGCATTGTATTGTGTGTGGGGAGAGGGGTAATGGGGGGTTCATTGTATTGTGTGTGGGGAGAGGGGTAATGGGGGGTGCATTGTATTGTGTCTGGGGAGAGGGGTAATGGGGGGGTGCATTGTATTGTGTGTGGGGAGAGGGGTAATGGGGGGTGCATTGTATTGTGTGTGGGGAGAGGGGTAATGGGGGATGCATTGTATTGTGTGTGGGAAGAGGGGTAATGGGGGATGCATTGTATTGTGTGTGGGGAGAGGGGTAATGGGGGGTGCATTGTATTGTGTGTGGGGAGAGGGGTAATGGGGGGTGCATTGTATTGTGTGTGGGGAGAGGGGTAATGGGGGGTGCATTGTATTGTGTGTGGGGAGAGGGGTAATGGGGGGTGCATTGTATTGTGTGTGGGGAGAGGGGTAATGGGGGGTGCATTGTATTGTGTGTGGGGAGAGGGGTAATGGGGGGTGCATTGTATTGTGTGTGGGGAGAGGGGTAATGGGGGGTGCATTGTATTGTGTGTGGGGAGAGGGGTAATGGGGGGTGCATTGTATTGTGTGTGGGGAGAGGGGTAATGGGGGGTGCATTGTATTGTGTGTGGGGAGAGGGGTAATGGGGGGTGCATTGTATTGTGTGTGAGGAGAGGGGTAATGGGGGGTGCATTGTATTGTGTGTGAGGAGAGGGGTAATGGGGGGTGCATTGTATTGTGTGTGGGGAGAGGGGTAATGGGGGGTGCATTGTATTGTGTGTGAAGAGAGGGGTAATGGGGGGTGCATTGTATTGTGTGTGGGGAGAGGGGTAATGGGGGGTGCATTGTATTGTGTGGGGAGAGGGGTAATGGGGGGTGCATTGTATTGTGTGTGGGGAGAGGGGTAATGGGGGGTGCATTGTATTGTGTGTGGGGAGAGGGGTAATGGGGGGTGCATTGTATTGTGTGTGGGGAGAGGGGTAATGGGGGGTGCATTGTATTGTGTGTGGGGAGAGGGGTAATGGGGGGTGCATTGTATTGTGTGTGGGGAGAGGGGTAATGGGGGGTGCATTGTATTGTGTGTGGGGAGAGGGGTAATGGGGGGTGCATTGTATTGTGTGTGGGGAGAGGGGTAATGGGGGGTGTATTGTATTGTGTGTGGGGAGAGGGGTAATGGGGGGTGCATTGTATTGTGTGTGGGGAGAGGGGTAATGGGGGGTGCATTGTATTGTGTGTGGGGAGAGGGGTAATGGGGGGTGCATTGTATTGTGTGTGGGGAGAGAGGTAATGGGGGGTGCATTGTATTGTGTGTGGGGAGAGGGGTAATGGGGGGTGCATTGCATTGTGTGTGAGGAGAGGGGTAATGGGGGGTGCATTGTATTGTGTGTGAGGAGAGGGGTAATGGGGGGTGCATTGTATTGTGTGTGGGGAGAGGGGTAATGGGGGGTGCATTGTATTGTGTGTGAGGAGAGGGGTAATGGGGGGTGCATTGTATTGTGTGTGGGGGGGAGGGGTAATGTGTGTGGGGGGAGGGGTAATGGGGGTGCATTGTATTGTGTGTGTGTGTGTAGGGGGAGGGGTAATGGGGGGTGTATTGTATTGTGTGTGTGGGGAGGGGTAATGGGGGGGTGCATTGTATTGTGTAGGGGGAGGGGTAATGGGGGGTGTATTGTATTGTGTGTGTGGGGAGGGGTAATGGGGGGTGCATTGTATTGTGTGTGTGGGGAGGGGTAATGGGGGGTGCATTGTATTGTGTGTGTGTGTGTAGGGGTAATGGGGGGTACATTGTATTGTGTGTGCGTGTGTGTGTAGGGGTAATGGGGGGTGCATTGTATTGTGTGTGCGTAGGGGTAATGGGGGGTGCATTGTATTGTGTGTGGGGAGAGGGGTAATGGGGGGTGGATTGTATTGTGTGTGAGGAGAGGGGTAATGGGGGGTGCATTGTATTGTGTGTGGGGGGAGGGTTAATGTGTGTGGGGGGAGGGGTAATGGGGGTGCATTGTATTGTGTGTGTGTGTGTGTGTAGGGGGAGGGGTAATGGGGGGTGCATTGTATTGTGTGTGTGTGTGGGGAGGGGTAATGGGGGGTGCATTGTATTGTGTGTGGGGAGGGGTAATGGAGGGTGCATTGTATTGTGTGTGGGGAGGGGTAATGGAGGGTGCATTGTATTGTGTGTGGGGAGGGGTAATGGGGGGTGCATTGTATTGTGTGTGGGGAGGGGTAATGGGGGGTGCATTGTATTGTGTGTGTGTGTGTGGGGAGGGGTAATGGGGGGTGCATTGTAGTGTGTGTGTGTGTGTGTGTGTGTGTGTCAGAGATGTGTGTGTAAGAAGCAGTACTGTGTGTGTATATATGAATTAGAGCAGTCTGTGCGCCCCCCCCCAGAACTATATGGGTTCCCCAGAGCGCTGTCACCCATCGCAGTGATGAGTACACCACCAGAGCTGTTTGCCACTCCAGTAACGTCTATGCCCCCTGCCCCTCCTGTAATGTATATATCGTAGCCCCCAGCCCCTCCTGTGATGTATATACAGCAGTGCTGTCAGTGTGCAGTCATGTGTGTTAGTGACAGCCATCGTGAAACAGCCACATGTCCTGAAGGAGCTAGACGGAAACAAGCAGGAGAGGTGAGTGAGGCTGCTGGCGACTTTCCCATATTAATACCTGTAAGGGCTCATGCGCACGTAACTGCTGAATATTCTGCAGCGATTTGACAGCACATGTGCGCGTCAAATCGCTGCAGAAACACTGCATAATGGATGCAGTTTTTCTGTACAAAAAAAGCTGATTTCATGCGCTCTGGCTGCTGCCCCCACCATAGACAGAGCGGGAGCTGCATCCATAGCGCACGGAATAATTGACATGCTCATTTTATGAATGCACGGATTTGGGTCAACATTTTAGCACCCAAATCGCTGCGTTCATAAAAGCAATGGGTGCACGTATCATGCACAATCTACATAGATTGTATAGGGGACGCAGGACGCATGCATTTACACTGCAGTGCTATACGCAGCGTAAATGCATGTAATTACGCAACGTGCGCATGAGCCCTAATGCGTCTGTGTTTGCATGTATGTCAGTGTATATAACTGTGCATATATTTGTCTGTTTATATGTATTTTTCTGAATTTGTCTTCAAATATGTATATACGTATGCCTGTATGTGTGTGTGCGTGTCTGTGTGTGGATGGGGCCCACTGAGACTCACCCGGAGGCCACAAAAACCTGGAGCTGGCCCTGGCTGCCTTAACATTGGGATCAATAAAAAATATGTGACAAAAGCGGGCTTTACACGCTACAATATATCTAACGATGTCTCGGCGGGGTCACGTCGTAAGTGACGCACATCCGGCATCGTTAGTGATATTGTAGTGTGTGACAGCTACGTGCGACCCTGATTGTGCGTTAAAACGTTGATTGCATACACGTCGTTCATTTTCTAAAAATAGAACGTCTCTTTGTTCATCGTTCTTGAGGCAGCACACATCGCTCCGTGTGATACCCCGGGAACAATGAACTGCAGCTTACCTGCGTACTGCCGGCAATGCGGAAGGAAGGAGGTGGGCGGGATGTTTACGTCCCGCTCATCTCCGCCCCTCTGCTTCTATTGGCCGGCCGCTGTGTGACGTCCCTTTCACTTCAGGAAGTGGATGTTCGCCGCCCACAGCGAGGTCATTTGGAAGGTAAGTACATGTGACGGGGGTTAATAGTTTGTGCGACACGGGCAACAAATTGCCTGTTCCACACATACGATGGGGGCGTGTGCGATCGCATACGAGATCGAAATGTGTAAAGCAGCCTTAACTCTACTTTCTGTGTGTAAGTGGACAGCTGTGATTTATCCTGGACTGTGTCTGTATTGTAGTACTGTAAATCTGAATGTGGCAGAACAGGATAAGATAAATGTTCATTGGATTTATATCTAAATGCTACGGTTCGTGCTCTACTGTTATGGCTAAAAATGTTAACGTTATGGGGCCCCCACCAGATTTTCTGCCCAGGGGCCCCCACCAACCTTAATCTGGCCCTGCTTGTAGTCCTGCATTTTCTGATAACGCTCCAGTGTCGGAAGTGAGGATGGCACATTGTTGTTGTAGCGGGGATCCAGCAGGGTGGAGACCCAGTAATCAGCACTGGTAAAAATCCTGGCAACTCGGCGATCGTTGCGCAGGCAATGCAACATGTGTTTGCTCATGTGGGCCAGGTTTTGCAGAGGCAACGACAAGCTTTCCTCAGTGGGAGTGGTATCGTCTGTATCCTCTGAATCCCCCAGCCACACTCCAGTGATGCACATGATTGTTTGTGTTCTGATTATTCATAACAAATCCCAAAGTACTATTCCAGTATTCGTCAAAAATAACAAACCTAATGCAAGTTAAAGGTGAAAACTGTCGGGACGAATACCGGAATATTATTTAGTATTCTTTAAGCTTTATCCGTGTACAAATAATTACTATTTGCCCATCTCTAAGAGCTCTTTGCATAACATCACAGAGCTCCATTGAAAACCAGCCTGTGGCTGGGCTTCAGAGGAGACTGTGATTTTAGCTATATACAGGAAAACAATATTATTGCAGTATATAGTAAAGCCGATCAGTTGATTGCAGGTTCAAGTTCCCTAATGGGACTAAAAATACATTAAAAAGTAGAAAAAAATATGAACAAAAATAAAATATAAAAGTTCAAATCTCTCCTTTTTTCCTCCATTTAAAATAAAGATATATAAAAAAATAAAAAAACAAGTGGGTTCAAGTGGGTGTTATCAGACATTTTCCACTGATGGTGTGTACCTATTCTCCCTGTGTGATGCTGAATATTAATACGCAGGCAGCAACATTCAAAGAAAAGATGAACAATTCCCCAGCATAGCTTAGAGTAGATTTCTCAGCTCCGATCGATCTCCTGGTCTAACCTCCTGCATGAGTCAGTCTGGAGGGAGGGGCAGCACAACTGAGTTTAGCTGTGTCACATTACAAACCCTTCTATCAGCTCTCCTCTTATAGCATTGTCCACTCTGCCTATCCACCCACACTGCCTGTCTGGAGATGTGTCAGTAATCACACTTATGTTTGTTATTCTCCACAATCCATCTGTATTGATTGTAGCAGAGCAGGATGTCATTACATCTCACACATGAGTTCTACTCTCACTGCAGAGTAATTACAAGTTGCTTCACATACATGTCATTGGTGGAACCTGGGCAGCCGAACAGGGGCCCAATAGGTAAGGCGGCCCATTTCCCCTTCCAAATCCTGTGGAATTGTCCATTATAATGAACTATAGACTGCAAAGGCCCCATATACTGTTCTTGCACAGGGACCCTGTTCTGACTGTGTCCGTCACTGATATGTGCAATACTGACACTTTTAGTAGTAATCACAAAATACTATAGAGGGATTGTAATGTGACACAACTAAACTCAGCTGCACTGCCAATGCCCCCACACTGACTCATGCAGGAGTTTAGACCAGTTCATCAGAGCTTACACTGAGAATTTTGCTCTAAGCTATGGTAAAAAAGCCACTATTACATTGTCTGTTCACATTAAATGTTGGTAAAGGGTCTGTTGTGCAGTGTTCTGCATTGCACTCGCAAGGGTGTCATGGCAATGTCTAACTCTGTTCACACTGCAGAGTCCGACAGACTGCCTGGGATTCTTTAGTTGCACAGCCTGTCATCGGCATCAGCTGATTCTGGTTTTACTGCTGTCCAGTACAATCGGAGTTAATTTCCACTGATCTGTGATCAGCTGCTGGGAGCTCAGGCTGCTCATCACCATCTCCAGCCTTTATAAGTTTCTGGATTCTGGGGCTGCTTGCCAGTTATAGCTTTTTGCTTCCTAGTTCCTTAGGTTATCCATTTGTATGGTGATCTTCAAGTTGCGGTTCAGTGTCGTGTATGAGTCTTCCAGTTGTGTATTTATTTTCTACCCCTTTTGTGTTACTCCTCAGTTCACATACTGTCTCTCCTTTGTGTTTGAGTGCTGTGTGCACGAGTTTTCATTTACCCTTTTCTGTAATTATTTGTGGGGTTTTGGTTTCTGGGTTTCTAGCTCGCTTCCTGGGTGGGGGGAAGTAGTATCAGGGCTTGGACAGGAGACAGGGTCACGTTGGAGGCTCGAACCTGTCTACCATCAAGTCTACTTTCAATATAAGGGACAGCACAGGGGCCCCAATCTTAGGGTCAGCCTAGGAGCCCCTGTTCCATCCCTACACCCCCATGACAGGGTCCTCTCATATAAATCTTCAATATGATGATGCATTTAAATTAACATGCAATTAATGCGTTAAGTGCTCTGGGCGTAAGAGAGCACTTCCCGAGCCTCTACCACTTGAAGTTGTTTCCTTGCCAAGCACCAGCCTTTTCAGCTTGATTGACAGCACATTGTCTGATTTCCTTGTGTGATGTCACAGACAGGGAGCTATCAATGAAGCTAAAGAATCTGATTCTGGGCGGGGAAACAACATAGTGAGGCAGAGGCCTGAGAAGTGCTCCGTCACACCCAGAGCACCTAACACCTCATTTGCATATAACTTAAAACACTGATTTCTCAGGAAAGAAGCCACCGGGTATTTTCAGCTTACTACTACTTTTCAACTTATATTTTGCTGTATTCTCTGCCTCAAATCCTGCGGCAGTAGGAAAGGCCCGGATAGCAGTGTTGCTATAACGACAGGTAGCAGTTCTCTAGTTATACTTATTATCATTAAAAAAGTACAGAGAGGTCATTCCTTGGGGAGGATACAGTGTGATGGTGTGGTTCCTTAACAAGTGCTTCACAATTAGGAGAAAAATGCCTTCTGTGTTCTTTGAGGAGACAGAGAGAATAATTTAGCTATCATTGTGGAAAAATAACAATGCTTTGAAGCTAATTAGTACATTGACAATGACCCAGGCAATCATCTGCATTGAAGCTCAGCTTTCTTCTCCCCCGATGCGTTTCTTGGCCATTCTCTTTGTTTAAAATTAATATTTAAAAATTATGACTTTTGGGAAAGTAATAGTTAGACAGTCGATTGGCAGTGGAGGCAGCCCAAGACCTGCACGACCCAGTAGTCAAAGCCGTCATTATGTCACAAGAGATGATGGTGTGAAGGAAATCTATTCAAGGGCTGTCAGCCACCATGCCAGGATTTGTGTTCAGTTCACGGGCAACAATCACAGTATCAGAAGTTTTGTAAAAAAGCAGATGTCACATGAAGTAGGCACTGAGAATTGATAGTAATAAGAGTTGATATTAAATAGTGTAACCACTATATTACTGACCCCTATGAACAAAAAGTGAAAACAATAACAACGCTCCCTACATTTGGAAATATAACTACTGTACTATGGCCATATGTATAGAGAGTACACTGGCAAGCAAAAGGGTAACAATGTTTTGAACTTTTGATTTTCAGGCTCCATATCTCTCCATTCATTACAGCTTTGAGCGTGAGACTACCATCATTTTATAGACAATAATATTGGCTATCTCATACATAAATTTGACTTGAAACTATTTAGGATATGATTAGTTATACAGATTCTTGTTATGTCACTGAATTGTTACTGTTTTGCTCCTAAAAATCTAAATTTTATTATTCAAGTTAAAAAGTGACCGGCACTGCTGCACAATCACTGAGCCAATATAAGTAATGAAGAAAGTAATGAAACGGTGGCACTCACTAATGATGTTCAATCTCTATTTCCTATAATACGAACAAGTGAGTAGGTAAATGTGGAACAAGTATGAATGACAGCTGTTTTGCTTGAAAAAAAGCAGGCAAGACTTGTAGAAGTGCAGTTTCGCGCAAAGCGGACATCATCCGAACATGTCCCACACCTACCCACCCGGTTGTTTTTATTATTTGAAGAAATAAAGATTGAACATCATTGATGAGTGCCACCTCTTCATTACTTTTTTATGAAAGATCTTTTATTATACTCGCCTGCGGGACGGTCCGGTCCAATGGGTGACACTGATCTTGATTCGACACCTCCTCTTTTCTTATGATCGCCATCCTCCTGCCCTGCTATGTGTTGATGATGCTTCCTATGTCATCCACACAGTGTCCTCCATTGTGCTCTTGCACATGAGCACTTCTCTCTGCCTTGCTGAGGGCAGATCAAAGTATGTAAATGTAATGGACAAGCACCAACGTTCTTTGACCTTTCCCCGTGCCTGCACATTACAGTTGTTTGTTATGCGCGCAGCAGAGCAGAGAGAAGTGTGCCTGCGCAGGAGCGTGAGGGGGGACACAGTGTGGATGACGTAGGACACGCTATCCACACAAAGTAGGGAAAGAGGACATCCATCGCAAGCAGAGAGGAGGTTACAAATCAAGACCAGTGACTGCCCCGCAAGTGAGTATAATAAAAGGTCTTTTTTATGTTACAAGAATCAGCTTGAGGACTTACTGTATATACAGTATTCTAGAATGCTGTATATAAGGGCTAAACTGGTGGTGGCCGCAGCCTTTATGAGACAAATCTGGTGACAGGTTTCCGTTAAAAGGAATCTGTTACCAGGTTTTTGGCACCTAATGTGAGAGCAGTAAAACATAGCGGCAGAGTTCCTGATACCAGCCGTGTGTTACTTACTGGGCTGTTTAGTGTAGTTTTGATTAAATCACTGATTAATCAGCAGTAGATTATCATTACAGGACTAATTGGCTGCAGGTAGTCCAGCATATTTATGAGCTCTGTATAACTGCTAGTTCTGCAGCAGAGAAAACATTGATTTTATCAAAATGACAGCAAAGTGACACATCGCTGGAATCAGGGTCTTTGTCTTTTACATTACACTGCTCTCAGATGAGGGAGCAAAGGCCTGGTGGCAGATTCCCTTTAACTCGTTTCACTATGAGCTGTCCCAGTAGTATAACCTATCTTCCGACTAATTTAGTGCTGCAAGGCCAACAAACACACAAAGCAACATATGTGACAAGACAATGCATTCAATTACTGTAGGATCTTCAGGAGTGTCACAGCTTCACCATTTCTTTACAAGTGGAATGGTCTTTTATTCATGTCTGAGGAGATCCCATTAGTATGATCTTTTTTGTGAGGACCACCATTCTTTAGGCCTCATTGCCCCTGCAAACAAAAGCAAAACAAATGAATAGGAGACATGATAACAGTGTCAGACTAGAATGACAAGGCCTACAAGTGGCATTGACTCTGGGCGCCTAATGTTCAAGTACATGGAAATATGATATTACCCTCATTAACAAATGTACCCATTCTTCAATATATACTGGATAGTTTGTTAAATAAGTGAGATGCTGCCTTTGTTTGTACGAATGTATTGTGCCCACTACCACTCATATATGAGAGTAGAGGCCATTCCTGCAGAAGGGCCCACCGGGGAATTTACCTTTTCCCCGGTGGGCCAGTCCCAGGGGCCATGATAAACACAAGCCAGTTGTGGATTGCTTTTACTTCCTAAACTGCATCTATTAACATCGGAAATGTATATGACAACTCCTGCCATGAGGCATAGCGCAGCTCCGAGAGCCTGGGACTTACAATGTGGACAGATGTTCCTGCCAAGATCAGAATAAAATGCAGCGAGGGCAATATATTTTATGTCTATAATTACTGCAAAAAGTTCAGCATGGCATTTTGAAATGCCTTCCTCTTTATGGACAGTGGTGTTTTGACAAGTTCACTTAAAATATAAGGGGGGCAATAACGCTTATTGAATGTGGCCTGTCTCCCACAGCCTTGATAAGTCAGCAGTCTGACTCAGAGCTCCTTAATTGCCCAAAAATTGAAATAATTCCCTATTGTTCCTGTTAGTAGGGTCTTTTCTAAAGGTTATTAATCAGTCAGTGGAAGGTCTCCCTCCGTATTGTGCAGCAGAGAGAGCCAAGTGTCTGCGCTGCCTGAAACTCTTAACGATTTCAATGTGATTGTTCCTTTGTTCCCCTGTTCTCTGTGATTTATTTAATGCCAGCGCTTTGGTTTCACAAAAGGGGTTAAATATTCCAGAACATGTATTTTTCTCACAGCAGAGCAATATTTGACTCTGTTTTGCTCTTTTTAGCTCTGCTTTGTAAAGGTGAGAGATGTCTGGGTACTTGATAAGTCTGAAGATCTTCTACTACCGTAGGTGGGTTGTGTATACTGGTGACTATGTGGTGTTGTATTCACAATGAAATATTCATCAAGTCCAAAAAAATTCATTATAATATTGAAAAAACATGGAAAAAGGTTGGTAATGACCTGCTTTCTTGCCTCCTGTGACACGGTCTCGGCAGCAATCGGTAGATGGCAATAGGGGAACCTAACATTTACAGTTGTATGGAGTATTCCATTTTTTAACTTTTTTCTTCAGTCCATCATACTGTTCTAGATATATGGGGGTTTTATTTGGTGCTATTTTTATGGTTTTTATGGTTTTTATAAATTGTGTGTCTCTCAGCATAATAGTTTACAGAAGCCTAAAGACACACTCCCACATAATCTACGAGACACATCCCTTTCTAAAGACAACAAACATTTGCCTTAAGTAAAAAGGTCCAAATCTCCAGAACTAGAATACTCAGGGGAGCAGCAAGAATAACTAGATAAAAAGTGGTCATTTTTGACCCAGTGACAATTCCTTTTTAAGGACTGCATATTGGCTAATTTAGGTGATTTACATTTTAGCATTAGTATGATGGCTGTAAATCTTGGTCCAACTGAAGGTCTTTTTACAATAGGATAAAGAGTTGCACACAATTCACAATGTATATAGGAATGATGAAAAGCAAAACTGCTATGGGAATACTAGACTGAAAAATACAATGAACTATCTGAAAAAGTTAAAAAAACATGAAAAATGGAATATGCATAACTGCTATGAATAATAGGAATATAAGAGATGTTTAGCCATTGTATTGATCAATGCAAAAGAGCCCCAAAACCAACGCCAAGGTAATCTCTATTTTTGGGGTCCTAGCCTTCACATATATAGCTTGGTTCTTTGCTTCCCATACACAGCAGGTTTTTTAACTGCAGGTGAGGTTACATATAGGCTAGTGACCCCAAAAATAGAGATTACCTTGGCGTTGGTTTGGGGCTATTTTGTATTGATCAATACAATGGCTAAACATCTCTTATATTCCTATTATTCATAGCAGTTATGCATATTCCATGTTTCATGTTTTAACACTTTTTCAGATAGTTCATTGTATTTTTCAGTCTAGTATTCCCATCGCAGTTTTGCTTTTCATCATTCCTATATACATTGTGACTTGTGTGCAACTCTTTATCCTATTGTATAGTTATGGTTTTTGAGTCTTGCACCATGTTCACACCACAGGTGTTCCAGACATACATTCTTTAACTGACGGTCTCTTGACCTCAACTTACAATATAATATATCCCATAGTTACTAAAAATGATGTTGGCAATTTCAGATTGTTTTAGTCCTACCCCAACACCATTCTTGTTAATGGGAACCCCCCACCTTTTGGCCAGTGACATCCCCTAATTTGGTAGGACTGTTTCCAAAACTGTTGACAGGTAACCCTAATCCTAATGTATGCCTATGAAGCTTTAAGTTTGAGTGATTAATCAGTAACCCACAGTAGGGAATACTGGGGAAAAAAAGAAAAACATATTGTAACGTGGTAGGTGATGGTAATCGTGGGGGAATTACTTATCTTCCATACCTCGCCACGCTATATGAAAATAGTGGTCCTGGCTGGGTATGTGTTGTGATTGTTACCAGGGTGATACACCTCTGCAAACTCAATGGTGCCATTGGAGATGCCAGGCCAGGAATGGATGGTTTAGAAGGCATTGAGAGAGACCACAGTCCAAAAATGAACTTTTCTTAACTGAATATTAAATTGATGGTAACTACGTTCATCAGATAGGAGGCACAACACTTCAAACATGGTTCATTTGCAGCATACAGATGTTGAAACTTTCCAATTACAAAAGTATAGCAAACCATTTTCCTTTCTGAGGCCTACACAGGTCAAGGTGTAACGCTATGGCTCCTCACAGCTACTCACAGTTGCCAGCTGAATTGTGAGGATCTTACTGGAGCAAGTTCTTCGGTACTATTCCTCATTGCTACTAACAAGGTCCATTCTTGGAGTGTCAAAGACTCCTGGCTGTAATGCACCCTCAGCTCCCCAAAGGGGGCACTCATGTTCCAAAATAGAGACAAATTTGCTTGTCTCTACCGAGTAGACAAGTGTGGCGCCCCTGAGGCTTCCATCGCCACAGAGACATTGCACCTCAGCCAGAGGTGTGATGTCCCATCCTGGGTAAGGAAAGGGGTAATCGACGGTCCACAGGCAAATTCACACTACACCCATTGTTAGGCATATTTTGGGACCGGAGACAGTGGCAGCTACCCCCCATGCTGCATGCTGGGGGGGCCGTAAGACCCATCCCTTCTCCCTTAGGGTGGGGCCTAGCAACAGGGAAGGTGGGAGGAGCCGACAGAAGGTAGAGTAGATGTAGGAAGGTCAAGTTTAGTCAGTTGTGAGTCGGAGACAGATTGAGTAAGGAGAGCTGAGAGGAGGGAGTGAGAAGTTGGAGAGAGAAGGATAGAGAGGTTGATACCTCAGGAGCAGTGAAGACTGAGTGTGAAGCTTCCTGGTGGAGACACTGGGGCCCAGCTAGGCCCAGGTGACACCACAGCAGTGAACTACAGAAAAGATTCCAGGGCCATTGAAAGGCTTTCAAGCTTGTGGCCTGTTCCACTAAGTCCATCGGGTGGAGGGATCAGGCTGCATACAGGGAACGGTTCCTAGAAACTGGAGGAAGAGAAGTCATTTTCCAAAAGTGAACACCGAGGCCCAGGGTGGTTGCAAGCGCCCAGGGCCACATCCCACTGTAGAACCCCTGGGAAGAGGGCAGAGTTCCTTCCAGGCAAGCCTTCTTGTCCAGAACCTATAGTGGAGGCCAAGACATGTTTATCCAGAAAAGTCAAGGCTTTGAAGACAGCCGAGGGAAGAGACACAACAGAAGGGTGCACCGGCATTTACTCCCAGATCTACCTGGGATCGGCGGAGGTCCCTGACAGGGGATTCCAGCACACCAGTGGGCGACCAGTTCGCGACAGCATGAACCAGTGAGTAAAACCTTGAAACTGCACCCCCTGGTGTTGCCTCCATTATTTCGCCTACACTGCACCATCTACAACACCACCATAGACTTTAATAAGCACCAACAGTTGCTCCGGGGTACCGCTCCACCTGTGGGGAGCAGAACCATCCCAGCTGCTAATCCATCAGCCCCGGAGGTCCCATCCAGCAGAGGCGGCTCCATAGCCGCAATCCACAGGTGACGTCATGAATATATTTCCCATAAACTTTATTATTGATTACCATCCCCACCACTGCCATATTAGTTGACCCCGCCAGGGTCATGGAGTCGGGCCTTGCCACCACTGACTACCCCCCGGACTAGTCCGGTCCGGCACCGGGCGTCCCAAAGCCCTGGGGTGGGTGAGTCACAATCCTTTGCTGAAATCCTGTTCCTTGCAATTCTTTCTGTTGAATTCCCTTTCAGTGGGCCTTCTGCTCCCCCTGAGCAAAGTTCCTTATCGTTTTAATGATTTCCCTGGCTTCACATAGGACCTCATCCTTTCCTGCCATTAGTTAGACCTCATGTCTTTCTCTTTCTAGTGTTCGGCCCTATCTAACTAACTTCATCATGAGCTAGTTCCATCTATTAACCCTGTATGCACCTTACCAAGTGCTTGTAAATAACCAAACAGATAAAACCACATATCAAACAGAGCATTGTACCACATGTTCTTCAATGGAGTGTGTGGGCTGTGCGTCAACTTCGTTACATACTCAGTCTCTCAGTAATCATAGCAAGCAGCCAGAATAGCGTCATTCATCAATTCAGAACAATAAAGGTGATACAATCAGTGGAGCTTGCATTGAGTTTTATTATGGGGCTGCCCGTGTTCTAGACTATCTGACGACTGGTGTACTTGGACTAAGGGGTACTTTACACGCTGCGACATCGCTTGCATCGGCTAGCAATGCCGAGCGTGATAGTACCCGCCCCCGTCGCACATGCAATATGTGGTGATTGCTGCCGTAGCGAACATTATTGCTACGGCAGCTTAACACGCACATACCTGCTTGGCGACGTCGCTGTGACTGCCGAACTATCCCTCCTTCAAGGGGTAGGTGCGTTCGGCGTCACAGCAACGTCACCGCAACGTCACTAATCAGCCGGCCAATAGAAGCGGAGGGGCGGAGATGAGCGTGACGTAACACCCCGCCCACCTTCTCCCTTCCGCATTGCCGTTGTGACGCAGGTAAGGAGATGTTTGTCGCTCCTGCGGGTTTACACACAGCGATGTGTGGAGCTGCAGGAACGACAAACAACATCGTACCTGCGGTCGACCCGACATTATGGAAATATACGACGCTACACAGATCACCGATTTTCGATGCTTTTGCGATCGTTTATCGTCGCACCTAGGATTTATACGTTGCGATGTCGCTACCGGCGCCGGATGTGCGTCACTAACGACGTGACCCTGACAATATTTCGGAAGCAATGTCGCAACGTGTAAAACCCCCCCTTAGTCCATGTGTGCACGTCTGCGCTCTACCAAACAAATATGACAAATATGATAAAAATTCTGCAGCGTTTTGACACTGAATGTGCGTTTCAAAACACAGCCGAAAAGCTGCATTTTGGATGTATTTGGAGTGCAGAATTAATGCGTTCTGGATGCTTGCTCTGCCATAGTCAGAGTGGGAAAAGCATCCAAAACGCACAAAATAAGTGATATGTTGCTTTTTAGAACGCAGCGATTCGGCCGCAAATTTCAGCATGCAAATCGCTGCGTTCTAAAACGCAACATGAGGATGGAATTTGCATAAGTTACATAGACTTAGCTGGGGACGCAGAATGCATGTGTTTACACTGCAGTGATTAACGCTGCGTAAATGCATGCAATACGCAAACGTGCGCACACAGCCTAACTCTACTCACACCAAGAAAATCCCTCTGACACAACAAATGTCTACCCTGCCTGTCTGGCACCAAACACTCCTTTTTATGAGCCCTTCTGCTCCCTCTTCTCAGTTTAGCTGTGCAATACTCAATACTGGACCCTTGTCTGCATTAGGCCCTACATGGGGTAACCACCCCTATCTGTGAGCTGACAGCCAGGATGACGGGCACCCTCTTTTCTGGTGCTCAACGACACTGACAGGGTACATTAATATCATTGTAAACAACAGCGCATCACTCATTAAATAGTTTCAGAAATATAAAAGTGAACATTGGTGATTAAACAGTAACGATAATAAGGAAAACTCAAAATAAGTCAACTACACTGTTATAACAGGAAACGCACAATTACCATAATTTAGGAAACATGAGGGGTTAAAGGGGTGGTTTGCTCCCCATGTGCCGTGTTTGTGGCACATTCCTATTCACCGTGTGTTATACGTAATAACACTCGGAGAACGGAAAGCTCCGCCTTACCTGCATCATCCGGCGCTGTCTGTGGTGCTGAATGACAGCGTCCGGCCAAAGCCACGCCCCGCTGACACTGCTTCCGGCCCCCAGTGAAGAAGATGCGTTGTTCAAATTCACTGAGGGACGGATGCAAGTGACAGCCGCGGCAGAGACTGCAGGGATGGTGGAGGTATGTGTTTTTTTATTTTTTACAATGACACGTGTGTTTCTCCGGCGCGTGTCACGTGCACCCGCATCCACACTACATCTGTGTGGTACGTGTGTGGGCCCGTACTGGAGACACGGACGTATGAAGGGGGCCTTAGGGTGATTCAGGATAGTGAGAGAACATCAGATCTCACAGCTTAGCAACACAGATTGGGAGAAAAAAGCTATAAAACAGTGCAAATTTTACAGACATGTTGTGACGGCACAGCAGTGAAGAATTTAACTTTGACATTACTAATGGGTACAAGTCTGCAGTCACTTTTTCTAAGCAGCGCCAAGATCACCATGAGACTTTGTGTGGATTATGCCTGATCAGCAAAGAGTGTTTTTGCACTTCATAAAGGGGCCAAAGAGGGTGTGTGTATTTTATTTCAAATAAAAGATATTTTTCAGTGTTTTTGTTTTATTTCTGTTCACTTACAGGATTAGTAATGGGGGTCTCACAAACGCCTCCATTACTAATCTAGGGCTTGATGGCAGTTGATAAATCACAGCCATTAATCCCTTATATTACCCCGATTACCACCTCACAATGGCAATCAGGATGAGGCAGGTAAAGCCCGGAATTGTCGCATCTAATAGCTATGAAAATTCTGGACAGCTGTGGGCTCATATTTTTCATTTTTAGGCTGGGAGGGGGTCAATATCCATGACTCCTCCTATCCTGATAATAACAGCCTCACTTGTCTGCTTTACTGTGGCTGGATATAAAAAATGAGGGGGACCCTACGTATTTTTTTCCCCTCTGTTTTAATATCCATCCCCGGTAAAGCTCACAGGTGAGGGCTGTAGCCTGCCCCTGTTGTTTAACCTGTGCTGGCTATTAAAATATGGCGGGAATCTACATCATTTTCTTTACAATTTATTTATTTTTACACTACTATACAGCAAACTGACTGCAACCAATCACAGACGAGGACACAGGGTGGGGTGGTGTATAACAGTCTGCAATTAATCACACACAATGGCACAGATGGTGGGTGGGGGAAGCAGTGAATATTCATGGACCCTAATTAGCGGGCCGGAAAGACAGGCTGACTGCAGCGTGATCCTCCGGGTAACACCGGAAAACATGGTATGTATAATTATCCTGCTCTTTCTACCAGTTAACATCCATCGGTAGCCCACTTCATTTTTTTTACAGTAATTTCCCTGGCTAATCACAGACATGCCAATACTCCGGAAGTGCCCATAGCCTAAAAGCTTACTGATTGGCTGCTCTGCAACCTTCCAGCAAACTTTATTAGTTTGACAAACCCGAACTGGAACCGGACATACAGACAACAGTTTCGGTTTGCTCATCCCTAGTATTAAATAAAGGTTATTTTTTAGTAAATTTTGTTCTGGCAGGTTTTCTCTTCTTGGTTTACTTTATTTATAATATTTTATCTTTTTTTGTGGCAGTGGTTCCTGATTCAGTCTGCTGAGAACACAATTGTAGCTATATAGACAGACATGGAAATGATACCGTTGTAGGTAACACGAGGGGGTTGACACCTGTTGCTGCTTTATAATATGTAAATGTATATATGAGTAATTTAAAAATAAAAAAAACTCTAAAAAAGTTTCAGTATCTCGTCGTGGTCTACCATTGAAGCTTTTTTGTAATAATTATATTGTCTTCTCACATTCATTATTTTATCTGGGTTTTCAGCTGCGGCGTCTCTCCCTTTACCAGAACATTTTCTAGGGAAAAGTATGTGTGTCTTTCATTGTGCACAGAAGGTTTTCTAATAAGTATCAGGCACCCAAAGATGTCATCAGAAAAAGAGACCGACTCTGAGGCAACAAAGGTTGGAGCTCGACAAACTTCACAGTCCTTTATAGAAGATTCCCAGCTTTCATTTACCTTCTACTAGAGATCATATGAAGAAAATTCAGCGTTTTTCTCAGCGCCGCGTGAAAACGATGGCAATTATTTTGAGCAGGATTCGGCAGTGGAGATATATTTGCAGGACATTAAAGGTATTGGCTCAATTAGTTATGTCCTTTCTGTCTCGCTATATTCATAGATGTGGTGGTCATTCTATACATAAACCTCCACGTCTTTGATAAGGGGCATTCTTCTGAATTAATGGTCTCATTTGTGCCATCTGCTAGCGTTGTCTTTGACATACAAGTCCTTCAACAAAATTAACAGTATGTCAAGTTTCAGCACCACTGAACTGTACTTTTGCCTTATTTTTTACCATAGGTCATCTATATGGGAGCCTAACCAAGAAAATGTCAAACTACGTAGAGGCTTTCCCACATATGTCGCATTTATCTGTGTCCTTTTGTCATATTGAGGACCCAAGGGGCCCTAAAAGCCCTGGGATTGGCAGCAGGCTTGGCACAAAGAACAACTTGTGTCTTAATATCCTACTACTGTAGATAGGAACGTTTTGACCTGCACATTTTTTGCAAGGCAAGCAATTCATGCTCTTTTTCCAGGTAGACACAGAAGGTGACATTGGAAGGAAGTCACAAGATGCTAGTATGCATGATAAAATGATTGTGTGGTTCTTTCACATAAATTGGACCTGCATAATTTCTCAGAATAGCATTAGACATAATGACATATGTCATATATTTTCTGTAACTAGGGAGACTAAATAATGTAAAACAATTCTAGTAATACGAACTTCATAATTTATGAAAGCTTACATAACTCTGTTTTAGGAAACTTCTCACTCGGGAGAATGTATCTGACTGTAGAGGGGCTACCGAGAGTGTCTCTCCTACAAGAAGACATTGGGACATCCATGTAATATGCAGAAATGTCATTGATTTCAAAGACAATAGGGTAATTCTTAGGGATGATGGAATACCTCAAATATTCGGCTATGCCCATATTTGACTAATAGGTTCCCACTATTCGACTATTTGCGAATATTCGATGCACAATATAAGTCTATGGGAAACCCGAATAGTTGCCGAATAGCAACTATTCGGGCTTCCCATAGACTTACATTGCGCATCGAAAATTCACATAGCGGCAACCTATTAGTTGAATATTCGCGAAGCCGAATATTGCCGATTATTTGTGATATTTGATCACCCATAGAATTTCTTCATTCTTCTTAAGGTGGCACTTGCTGGGAAATTAAATACTTGCTGTCAGAATGCCCCAACATTGGAATCAGCTTTCCATATACTCAGAAATGGTACATGTAATTCATAGAAGGGATCTGACACTTAGGTTTATCCCTTTGTGACTGAAAACATTAAGGGAATGTGCACACGATCAGGACCCGCTTCATCCTGGATGCAGTGGGTCTCCTGACTTGTGGGGCTGCGAGTCTCCTCCGCAGGAGACTGTAGCTGCTCGTGCCCATGATCCAGGCTCGGGCAGTTGCGGTCTCTCGCTGTGTTCTTCCTGCGGAGAACACTTGCGTTTCCGCAGCAAAGAATTGACATACTGCAGCTCGGGAACATCCGCAGGTCACTTTTCGCTGCAAGAAAAACAAGCACAGTGGGTATGGGATTTCTAGAAATCTCATCTACTGTGTTTGTACTGTACGATGTTGCGTTTTGAATGCAGCTGACATACAGTACATCCAAAACACTGTTAACCCTGATCATGGGCACACAAAATAAGAGTTATACTATTAATAAGAATTGTTGATTTCAAGTGCTGATCCTTAGTGATTTATGAGGCTGGACCTTTTTTTGGCGACTTTGCTTAAAAAGGGGTTGGCAAGGTAAATAGACACTTCTAAAGGTAACTTTCTTTTTGCCATGTCATTAACTCAAATTTCAGATGCATACAGGAGTGTAGCCATGGGAGGGGCATGGGCGGAGTTCAGATTTTTAAGAACAGGCTACCTGTTTGCGTCGGAAAAACCATGCCCCTTTTCAGACCACTCCCCTTTCTTCAAACCATGCAGAGATGCTGGGAGTTGTTGTTAGCAGTCATCATCAGGCTGCAGACCATAGGGGAACCAGAGTACTGATTAGACACAGAATTATAAACATTTAGATCCAGGTACCTTATAGATAATATCTTCCCAATTGGAGTCATTATCTTTCTTTTCTTCTCAATCTGGTCCAGATGCCATGTTGTCTTTTCACATCCAAAGCTCGTATCTGCAGACATCTCTCTTCTCCAACCTCCTGCAGAACATCATGACAGTGTTATAAAAAAAGATAACAGTTTCCTTATGAAGCCCCCAAATATACCCAATGCTGTGCCTCTCACTGTGTTTCCTGCATAAAATATGACCCCCACATTGTATTATTATGATACATGGTCTCCACACTTCCCCCACTAACGAACTGTGACCACCACACAGAAAGCCATGGAACCCATAGGGTGTAGGGGCGACATGACAGCCTGGAGGGTAGGGAGTTGATGGGGTTAAACAGTGTTGGTTCGTTTAGGAATGAGGAAAAGAAGGTGATTGGTTAGGGGGTGGAGTGTGGTGGAAGGAAAGGAGGGAGCTTCATGGTGTATATAATAGGAGGTGGGGGCCAGTTACCTCCTCTTGCACTTCCTGGATGACAGCTTGGATGGGCTGGGGAACCTCCATCATGACATCCAGCCTGATGGATCCGAACATTGCAGATCTGCAGCTTGGACGGGCTGGGGAACCTCCATCATGATGTCCTGAGGAATCCTCGGATCTGGTCAGCATGGCGGTGCAGGGCGCCCAGGCAGTGCAGTCCCACACCCAGGCTGCCTGGGTGTCTCCTCGGCACCTTCCCCTCCCCCCCCCCCTCTTTGCTGCAGTGCTGGCATTTTCAGGACTCGCCGGGGTCTTTTGGGGAAGGTGGGGGTGAGGAGGACAACGTGAGAGCCCCCACTCCCGTGGGGACCCTCCGCAGCTGGGCGGGCGGCGGTAGCTTGCTGTGCCCGCTCTGGCTGTCGGGAGGAATCTCCTGCAGGGCCGCGACGGCCGAAAAGGGGGCGTGTCCAGCCCGGGGGCCTACTTCCGGTGTGAGGCCTCAGCCTGGATTTTTGAGCGATGCGCCCAGCGGCAGTGGATGGACAACACCCCCCCCCTCCCTCCGCGGGGGGGCCGGAGGACGGCTGCCTGCAGGGTCACCTCACCTGTGTGGCTGGATTATCGAAACCGGAGGACTGGGCGCAGCAGGCGGCGGCGAGGAGGAGACAGGAGGCGCCTGCAGGGTCACCTCACCTGTGTGGCTGGATTATCGGGACCGGAGGACTGGACGCAGCAGGTGGCGTTGAGGAGGAGACATGAGGCCTGCTGTCTATACTGGAGCAGGCATTGGGACAAGGGTGCAGCTCTCATCAGTAGCGGCTTCCCCCAGGAGGGGAGTGCCCAGCATTGTGGAGGCGACAATCGGCCCAAACAGGGCATGTGGACACGGTGCTCCTGGCGTCAGGGGGCGAACCCGGCGGGCATTCGGTGGCTGCAGCTTGAGGGACTGTCCCGGGATCAGCGACGGACGACTGGCGAAAAGGATGGTGACGGCTGATCTGAGGGCGTCCTCTGGAGGCAGCCTGGCGCGGTAATCAATTTAAGTTTCAGCCTTTTTGTAGTGGTGGGGGGACAGTCGCTATAGTGGAGTAGTGTCTGGAGATATGGGTAGCAGCTGGGGGGGTTTGGAGCATGTGGTTAGTTCATAGGTCGGTTAGTGCCGTGGTCCCTGGGGGGTGTGGGTTCATGTTCTGGAGGCCAGGGGCAGAGTTACGGACGGGGTGGTCTCATGGCAGCGGGGCCGTGAGGGTGCAGGTGGCGTCAGGTCCGGTGGTTACAGTTTCAGGTTGGGGATGGCGAGGTTTGGCGTTTGCCGCAGTTTAGGTCTTGTGAGACTTGGTTAAGGGTGCTGATGATTGCGGCACATGTGAGCGGGTGAGACGGTGCAGTTATTGAAGGTTTGCTGGGGTGTGTCATTATTAATCTTCTGATGCATGGTGGTTCTTATTGGATGAATTATGGTGGGTAAGGTAAAGGGGCGAGGGGTCCCGCAGTACGGTGTGTGCGGGGAGTTTTCAGGGGGTTTTTGTGAGTGATGTGTAGGTGCGGGGCCCCGGTATAGCGCGAGGGTTGCTGTGGATAAGGGAATAAAGGTGAGCGGAAATGTAGGAGAAGGTGAGGTGTTGGTTGCTGTAATGGGTTTGTAGGTTTGCAACCGCATCAATGGTAACATGGGGTTAATTTGTGGCTAGTCAGCATGTTATCCCATTGTGGAGGTTTGTGCTGGGAGGAATGTTGAGTCCAGCATGACTGAATTGGTGTTAATGTAGGTGCTGGGCAGCTTTGGGATGCTGTGGGTGAACTCTGTTAATCAGCAATGGTGGGCTGCGGATGGAATAATGGAGTTCTTCGGACAGCCGTGATTACGGGTGGGGACTATGCGAGTTATGGTTTGGACTAGAGGATTGGGTACTTGTGGTGCATAGAGTGTAAGTCGGATAGCTTAGGGCCATCTGGTATTATTTGGTGTTTTGCATGGGTGGACCCCTGGCATCTGTGGGCTGGTGGAGTCTATTTTATATTCATATACAATTTAAAAAAAAAAAAAGGAATTCTTTGCCCGGTGGTAGGTATGGGCATCTGGGTAAGGGTTTGCTTAGGGAGTCGTGGTGCTCCGGTCTCACGGCATGAAGGTATTTGGTTTGAAGGTGCAGTTGTGCGTTACGGGAAAATAGTGGTACGCCCCTCGGTGGTCGGCTTTGAGCGGATACTATGGTGTGGCCAAGGTTTTCATTTATCTTGTGGTGTAATATGAGAGCTCAAAGGGGGTTGCGTGTCACAAGGTTTTTCCTTGAGATCGAAAGGCCCGGACATGGTGTTTGGTAAAGTTGTGTCTCCTGATGCCCATAGTTGCATATGGAGTCAATCGGGCCAGTGGTGTGGCTGCAATTTTCCGGTGGGCATTGTAGTACAGGGAGCTTGTCGTGGTCCGGTTTGCGGAGGCAAGCGGACTATGCATTATGGCTGGAGGTGTTGTTGGGGACCTTGGGATCGAAGGTAATGCTTCAATATCTTCTCCTCAGTAAGGGGTACAGGGCGATGATTGCGGTTGTTTTGTTTTTTGAGGCCGTATTAATTTTGGGGTAGAGCATAGTTCCGTTAGGCCGTGTGGGCCTCGTTGAAATTAAGTGGGCCTGATTTCGGATGAAGAAGGTCCATTAGTGTGGTAGTTGAAAATGTGGGAAGATTTTGGGATTTTCTGGGGAAGACAGCTCGAGCCTCTGTTGTTGTCAGAGGGTGTGATGGCGGAATAAATTGGTCAGGGGAGACCGGTAGTGATATTTGGCTCTGGGAAAGCTGCAAGGTCAGCTGTAGGGGAAATTTCAAGGCTATAGATTGCAGTCGTTTTACAGCGGGGTTTCACTTTAGCAGTTTCCTGGGAGGAATAGGTTTGGGGTGCGAAGTGACCCAGTAGCATAAGCAGTGTGAGTGTCATCCTGTTGTTGTATCTCAACCCCAGTGGTGGTTTAATTCAGCTGGAGACAGGAGGAGGACTGACTGTACAGGGTGACTGTACAGTGGTTCTTTGGTCGGTACTGGGGAGGACGATGGTACAGTCGGTACTGCATTTAATTGGTTATAATAAGGCCAGCGCGGCATGGTGTGGATTCCAGTATAGTTTGGGAGCTTGTGGCATGGTGGGCTTGAGTGGTATTACCTATTGTTAAATGTTGGGGACGCCCGTTGGACGGCGCCCCCTTGTGTTAGTGTGTAAACAATAGGCAATAAAGGGCTGCTGTGGCCATATTTTACCAAGTCGCAAGCAGTGTCCGTGTATTATTGATACCGGGTAAGGGTAATTTGGCAATAATATAGGAATCAACGACCGGAAAATCCCTCCTGGAAATGTCATGTCCTTCTTTAAGAACTATGACTGCCACACTGCCCTCCCTTATGAACCATGGCCTCTACCCTGCCTTTATTATAAAAGTTATCCATAATGTCCTAGTCACCATTGTCCCCTCCTATTGTACTCTCCTCTCTACTTTGTCCCCCCAACAAAACTGCCTCCTTCATTTTAGCCCTTCTCCATATAGAACGTTAAATAGCAGTATATTTTGAACAATCTTCTGTTCGTATAAGCGGTGCTCACCTTTGCCGCTGTCCTCATTGGTTCTACTCCCTAGGTCCCTGCAGCACAACTCCAACTGCGTGATGACATAACTTCATTATGCTACTTCAACACATGTGAAGTTACATTACATTGGGATATGGAGCAGCCTAGTAGCTTCAGCCTACACATATCTTCATAATTCAATCCTGGAACTGGATCAGGTCATTAGACTTTCCTGGGGCAAACTGACCAAATCTCACCTCTGCATCACTTCTCCTATGTATATTCCTCTCCGCACTTCCCCTTACACAGCCCCATTCTTAACTATATTGCTATTCTTAGCCTCTTCTATTCACAACTGTGGCGCCCTGGACTAGCCAGGTAGCCACAGATAAAACACACACACACCCCCACCCCCCAGACAGTTACATTAGTCAGACAAAAACCCTTGTTGCCTCCCTCCAGGGTCTGATGTCCACACCAGGTGGTTGGCCCCACCCACCGAGGAGTTCACAGGCCTGGAGGCGGGAAAAGCAGTAGTTCAGTTCAGGAGGTGAAAGCGAGAGGTCACAAAACTGCAAGTGTCTGGGTCGGAGACCAGGCACTGACAGCAAGGTTGGCAGACGGTGGTGGCCGTCTGCAGGAGTTGGTGGAACTCCGCAGAGCCGTAAGGACCGGGGCTGGGCGGTGGCCCACCGGTACCGGACCGGGGAACGGAGTGAAGCTAAGCACACAGGCAGGGCCATCAGACCCCGACCAGGCTTGGAGCCGCCGTCAATAGTCAAATCCGAATGTGACAGGAACCCCCGGGGTTCCCTAACAACCAAGTCCCGATTGAAGGCAACCACTCACACCGTGAGGATATACAGCCACCGCCACCGGCTAGAAACCCAAGGGCCAGCGCCTGCGGGCAAAAAGGGCTCTTCCGGTATCTATACACCGGGGAGCGGACTACCGTTGGGAAGCCATTGGAGTCAACACAGTACACAAAGGTGCAGGGAAAGACAGCCACCATCATCTGTCCGGGGAGAGACCCTGCAGCCGGCTGCGGGACCCGTCCATCCAGCCGTTTGGTTTACTGGAGACTTTGTGCATCTATTGCTGAGTGAGTACACCCGTGCCATCCGGCACCGCGCCGCGCTGTCCCTGCAACCCTGCACCTCACCAACCCTGCTTCCCCGTCACACCACCGGGCCCCGGGACCACCGATCCCTACCCACGGAGGGGGAAAACAACATCCCAGCTGCTCCCTACCATCGCTCCCGGGATCCCCGTCACCAGCAGCGGTGGTGCCCATCTTCACCACAACCCGAGGGTGGCGTCACGGACTAAATCCCCAAACAAACCACCCCCTTTTCACTCACGGGCGAGGAGCACCGCTCGAGTCCCCGGATCCGGCCCACTGCTCGAGCCACTGAGCAACAGCAGCAGCGCCGGACCCGAGCGTTAGCGAGCGCAGCGCCCCACCGCCCGCGACACAACCCCATCCTCCCATCAGCCTGCTCTATACAAGCTCCTCCAGCAGAACATCACTCTTCTCTGCCCCCAATGTATAGCTCAGGCCTGCAGTACCGTGCTCCTCTCAGCCTCTGTATTGACCAACATCCTGTAAGACATCACTGCTCACTCCCTATATACAGCCTCAACCTGCAGAAAATTGCTCATGCTACCTGTACACACTCATATTGCTGTTCGTGCTCTGAGCTCTGCTGTAAAGCTCTGTTCTTCGCTGTCTGGCTGGCATGATTCCACCTGTTCGTTGTGATGATGAAGAACGGCCCTCACATCAAATTCTGTCTTTGCTTTGTATTTTTATTTGATAATTCCATTAGTAGCAGTGACAAATGTTCACTGAGAAGACACCGTAGAGAAACGAAGCAGTATCCTTACTGAATATTGAAGGGGATCTCCGAGAATTGTTATAAAATAAATAATACACATTTAAATATTAAAAAAATTCTAAATACCTTTATTTAGCAAAACAGTATTCTTTATCTCATGCACTGTGACTGGATTTTAAAGCTGGCAACTCCCATAAATCAATGTGCACCCGTCCTAGATTTCAGGGGAACAGCAGCAGAATGGGCTGCGTGAGGATCATCTGCTTGAGACAGACGTCAGGTCAGAGCATCGTCAACTCACAATCTGCTGTTCCGTCAACCTAACAGGACACTGAAGGACTAAAGAAGAAGATAATCTCCTTTTTTAGCTGACTTAAGGGTGCTTTACATCACTACTGATATATCGTCGGGGTCACATCGTTAGTGACGCACATCCGGCGCCGTTAGCGACATCGCAGCGTGTGACACCAAGGAGCGACGATCAACGATCGCAAAAATGTCAAAAATCATTCATCGTTGACATGTCGCTCCTTTTCATAATATCGTTGATGGTGCAGGTACGATATTGTTCGGCGTTCCTGCGGCAGCACACATCGCTACGTGTGACACCGCAGGAACGACGAACATCTCCTACCTGTGTCCACCGGAAAAGAAGGAAGGAAGGAGGTGGGTGGGATCTTCCGCCCGCTCATCTCTGCCCCTCCGTTTCTATTGGACGGCTGCTGTGTAACGTTGCTGTGATGGCGCACGAACCGCCCCCTTATAAAGAAGGCGGTTCGCCGGCCAGAGCGACATCACAGGGAAGGTAAGTCCGTGTGACGGGTGTAAGCGATGTTGTACGCCACGGGCAGCGATTTGCCCGTGTCGCACAACCGACGGGGGCGGGTATGCTCGCTAGTGTGACGCCCTGGAACCAGGGGTCACAGGTCACTACACAACATCATACACCCCCTTCCCTGGACAGGTCATACCAGTCACACATTAAACCCTTGTTGCCACCCTCCAGGGTTGATGTCCACACCAGGTGGGGGGGAGCCAGGCGGTTGGCCCTGCCCATCGAGGAGTTCACAGGCCTGGAGGCGGGAAAACACAGTAGTCAGTCCAGTTGTGGGCAGTAGTGAGTGAGGAGTGAAAACTGTTGGTGTCTGGGTTGGAGCCCAGGCACTTCCAGCAAGGTCGGCAGACGGTGGTGGCCGTCTACAGGAGTTGGTGAAGGTCAGCGGAACCGTAGGACCGGGGTCGGGTGGTGGCCCGCCGGTACTGAACCGGGGAGCCAATTGGAGCCAAGCACCAGGCAGGGTACTCAGACCCTGAATAGGGTTAAAGCCAACCTTTAGTCAAATTTTCAGATTGCGGTCTGGACCTCAGGGGTTCATTCCCACCCAAGTCCCGATTGAAGGCAACAGCCCAACCGTTCCGGATAAGTGCCACCGTCAAGGGCCAGAGATCCAAGGGGCCAGCGTCTGTGGGCAAAAGGGCTCCTCTGGCACGTATATGTGGTGCCCTGGACTAGCCAGGTAGCCACAAACATAACATCACACACACACCCTCCCCTGGATAGTCTACATCAGCCAAAAAAAAACCCTTGTTGCCTCCATCAAGGGTCTGATGTCCACACCAGGTGGGGCGGAGTCAGGCGGTTGGCCCCACCCAAAGAGGAGTTCACAGGCCTGGAGGCGAGAAAAGCAGTCAGTGTAGTTTTGGAGTTCAGTGGAGTGAGGAGTTGAGAAACTGCTAGTGTCTGGGTAGGAGCTCAGGCACTGTCAGCAAGGTCGGCAGACGGTGGTGGCCGTCTGCAGGAGGTGGTGCAAGTCAGCAAATCCGTAGGACCGGGGACGGGCGGTGGCCCGCCGGTACCGAGCCGGGAGCAGATTTGCATCAAGCACAAAGGCAGGGCCATCGGACCCCGACTAGGCTTGGAGTCGCCGACAACGGTCAAATCCAAGAGTGACCGGAACCCCAGGGGTTTCCTAACACCCAAGACCTGACAGAAGGCAACAGTCCACACCGTGAGGATACACAGCTACCACCATAGGCTAGAGATCCAAGGGCCAGCGCCTGCGGGCAAAACGGGCTCCTCTGGTACATACACGCCGGGGAGCGGACTACCGTTGGGAAACCATCAGAGTCAACACATTCTACACAGGTGCAGGGAAAGACAGCCACCATCAACCTGTCCGGGGAGAGCAAAGACACTGCAGCCGGCTGCGGGACCCGTTCATCCAGCCATTTGGTTTACCAGAGACTCTGTGAATTTGTGCCTGAGTGAGTACCACAGTGCCATCCGGCACCACGCCGCGCTGCCCCTGCAACCCTGCACCCCAGCTACCCTGCCTCCCCGTACCACCACCGGGCCCTGGAATCACCAACCCCTACCCACGGAGGGGACAACATCCTAGCTGCTAGCTACCATCGCTCCCGGGATCCCCGTCACCAGCAGCGGTGGTGCCCTTTATCACCACGACCCGTGGGTGGCGTCACGAACTATCTCCCAAAACAAACCACCCCCTTTTCACTCGTGGGCAAGGAGCGCTGCTCGAGTCCCCTGGTCCGGCCCGCCGCTCGAGCCACCGAGCAGCAGCAGCAGCCGCGAACCCGAGCGTAGCGAGCGCGGCCCCTCCGCCCGCGACATATACGTTGGGGAGCGGACTCCTGGTGCTCAGGTATTGGAGTCAAGACACAAAACACAGGTGCAGGGAAATGATAGCCACCATCAACCCATCCGGGGAGAACACCGCAGCCAGCTGCGGGCCCCGTCCATCCAGCCGTTTGGTTTACCAGAGACTCTATCTATCTGTGTCTGAGTGAGTACACCAGTGCCATCCAGCACCACACTGCGCTGCACCGCAATCCTGTGTCACGGGCGGGGAGGATGCCGTCGCTGCTGCGCTCTCGCTAACGCTCGGGTCCGGCGCTGCTGCTGCTGCTCGGTGGCTCAAGCGGTAGGCCAGATCCGGGGACTCGAGCGGTGCTCCTCGCCCGTGAGTGAAAGGGGTGGTTGGTTTGGGGGATTTAGTCCGTGACGCCACCCACGGGTCGTGGTGAAGATAGGCACCACCGCTGCTGATGACGGGGATCCCGGGAGCGATGGTAAGGAGCAGCTGGGATGTTGTTTTCCCCGTCCGTGGGTAGGGGTCGGTGGTCCCGGAGCCCGGTGATGTTGTGACGGGGAGGCAGGGCTGGTGAGGTTCAGGGTTGCAGGGACAGCGCGGCACGGTGCCGGATGGCACGGGTGTACTCACTCAGCAAGAAAGGTACAAAGTCCTCGGTAAACCAAACGGCTGGATGGACGGGTCCCACAGCTGGCTGCAGTGTCTCTCCCTGGACAGGTGATGGCGGCTGTCTTTCGCTGCACCTTGATGTTCTCCTTCTGACTACTATGGATTCCCAACGGTAGTCCGCTCCCCGGTGTATGGGTACCGGAGGAGCCCGTTTGCCCGCAGGCGCTGGCCCTTGGGTCTCTAGCGTTGGGCGGTAGCTGTATACCCTCACGGTGTGGGCTGTTGCCTTCAATCGGGACTTTTGCTGTTGTGAAACCCCTGGGGTTCCAGTCACATTTGGATCTGACTATTGTCGGCGGCTCCAAGCCTGGTCGGGGTCCGATGGCCCTGCCTGTGTGTGCTGGCTTCACTTTGCTCCCCGGTCAGTACCGGTGGGCCGTCGCCCAACCCCGGTCCTACGGTTCCGCGTTGCTCCACCACTCCTG
Organism: Anomaloglossus baeobatrachus; assembly: GCF_048569485.1. Lineage (NCBI taxonomy): Eukaryota > Metazoa > Chordata > Amphibia > Anura > Aromobatidae > Anomaloglossus > Anomaloglossus baeobatrachus. The sequence goes on along the minus strand of NC_134357.1, from coordinate 434,460,771 downwards.
CAGACGGCCACCACCGTCTGCCAACCTTGCTGTCAGTGCCTGGGCCACAAACCCAGACACCCAAGTGTTTACTCCTCTCACTTCAAACTCCTAAACTGTTCTCTGACACTTTTTCCCGCCTCCAGGCCTGTGTACTCCTCAGTGGGTGGGGCTAACCACTTGGCTCCGCCCCACCTGGTGTGGACAACAGACCCTGGAGGGAGCCAACAAGGGTTTTTGTTTGGCTGGTGTCCCTGTCTAATGAGGGTGGGGGTGTTTGTTTGTTATCTGTGACGACCTGGCTAGGCCAGGGCGCCACACCTGCACCCTGCGAACTCCATCCTACGGGAATCCCAAACCTCCTACCGGGCCACGGGACCAACAGCCCCTACCCACAGAGGGGTCAACATCTAGCTGCTCCACCATCGCTCCCGGGAACCTCTTCACCAGCAGCAGTGGTGCCCACGATCACCACAACCCGCGGGTGGCGTCACGAACTCTATCTATCCCAAAAAGTCCAATTCCACCCCCCTTTTCACTCGAGGGCGAGGAGCGCTGCTCGAGCCCCGGGTCCAGCCCGCTCGAGCCACCGAGGAGGAGGCACCGGATCCAAGCGCGATCTCCCCGAGCAGCCCCCGTGACGGGGAAGCTGGCCCCCACCCCTGACAACTAGCGATATCGATACCGATATCGCAGTGTGTAAAGTGCCCTTTAGAGTCCTTAGTGCTTGCCACCTTTTATGGCTAACAGAAAAGATGCTAATAAATAACAAGCTTTCCAGACTACTCATGTCTAAGGGAAACAGGACAAATGCTTAGAACAATTATGAATTCTTATCGCCACACAATTAAAGAAAAAAGAATATATCTACCTGTGGTCCAACATTTTTGTAGCCCTGATCACAGCATCATGGACATGAAATGATTGGAATTCAAAGGTAACTTCATATGTCTTCAAATGTTTCACCAATACTCTGGAACACACTACCAAGAACGATTCGATTAATTCCCAATATCCACATCTTTAGGCGGGCCCTAAAAACACAATTCTTTAGACTAGCCTATCACCTAACCTCGCTCATTTAACTATTCCCATTCTGCCCTTCATAAAATTTACTTCCAATTCTTGTCCTCTGTATCTTCTGGTTCCTTCCTCTTCATGTACTTTTTTACATTCTAGCTGACGACTGATCGATGCAGCTGGTTTTGAATCACCTATTAAATCAATGGCTCGACCATCTATGACAAGCTTTTCTCCCCCCCCCATTCACCTTTTGTGCCTCCCCTATTTCCTCATAGACTGTAAGCTTGTGAGCAGGGCCCTCACTCCTCCTGGCATCTTAATTTTATTTTGTATTGTCTCATATTGTCTGTACTTCTCCCCTCTGAATTCTAAAGAGCTGCGGAATATGTTGGTGCTATATAAATAAAAAATATTATAAATGTCCAAGAGACAGAAGAGTCTGGTAGTACAGACTCATGAAAACCTTTTGTCACATTCAGAGAATAATGAATGTGTGATGCCCTGGCCTATCAGGTCGTCACAAGGGTGCCGTGCAATCTGCCCTTCTGCATGGTACCCGGTCCTCCTTGGTTACGGGTCCTGTCAATTGGTGTTGCTACCAACAGGTGTACATACATCCTGAGGAACACTCTGCACCACACCCACCAAACACCCATTGGGCAGCCTGCGGGGAATAGGGCCACCCAGATGGAGGGATGGAAGAGGGAGGGCAGAGATGAGCAGTGAGACAGAGGTGACAGGACAGGTCACGCTCTGGAGGTGGGCTCCTGTACTCGTCCTAGGTGCCAGACGTTGGCCTGGCCAGAAGGAGCTGGAACCCTGGTCGCAGGGGGTAGTGACAGGGGGTACGGTGCTGCTACAGAGAACAGGCTGGCTGCCTTGTGCTACAACTGGGCAGGGGACAGGGCAGGACGGGGTACACGACGGGAACGGAGTCTTCAAGAACCGTTCCCCACCCGCTCCGGAATCGGGGTACTAGCACAACGAGGGGAATAGGACTTCCCACAACCGTCCAGAAAATCCCAAGCGTGAACCCTGAGAGCAAGCTCACCCTGCTAGCCACGCAAGTGAGTGGGACCCAAGTAATTCCAAGTGAAAGGGATCCATACGAGAGACACACAGTGCCAAGGGACAAGGCTTCAGACCAACCAGCAACACCAAAGGGGCACGGACCCAGCGTTCTCAACCAACAGAAACAGAGCATTCAGCAGTTTGGTTTACCTTGTGTCAGCGTCAGTGACTTTGGACTGTGTGGGTACCCGACATCCCTTCACCCCCGACGGGTTCCCCACTCCATCCATCACCGAGTCGCGGGGCACCACTCCCCTTGCCCACGGAGGGGTTAACATCTCGAGCTGCCACACCATCATCCCCGGGCTCTCCCCCCAAACGGCAGCGGTGGTCCCTCACGTTACCGTAACACACCGTGGGTGGCGTCACGAACATTATCCCATTCACCACCCAAAACAAATCCCCCTTTTATTTCCGAGGTAGCCGCTCGACCCCGCCTTGGATCCGGAGACCCCTCGAGCCACTGTTGATCCATGTCCGAGCAGCCCATCAGCTGTCGCGAGAGCGGCACACCTTAGGAAAACTTGGCGTCACGAACAGGATGCGAGCAGGACTCACTAACCTGGGTGATGTGCGCCTTGAGAAGTGAAAATCGCAATCCAAAATACCATTTCCTGCGACGTCCGCCATTTTTCCGCTATTTTTGCGCCAAAAACACCATCTTCTTGGAAAGGGCGCGAAGCTGAAGCCCCGCCCTTCGTCTTCAGCCTGAAATAGGAACTGGAAGTTCCCAGAGGGCTACAGTGCGCAAAAGAGTGCTGGGAGAAAACCAAGGGGACGTGCGAAGATGTTGGCTCTGGATGGCGGGAGTATGGGGACGTTGCCTCCACCCGATCAGGGTAACGCTGATGCCGCTGGTGCCGCTCCGGCCGCAGGAGCAGTGACGCAGGCACCTGATGTTGTAGCGCCAATCATGCCCATAGCACTGCCCTATGTGCCGGGTGCAGCCTGGCTTCCCCAGTATGACGGCCGGCCAGACGCGCTGCAAGGATTTAAGCGGAAGATTAGCAATGTGCTTGAAATTTATGCCCTGAATGGATGGCAGCGGGAATCGGTAGTACTCGGGCAGCTAACCGGCGCGGCAGAGCTGGTAGTGGAGACCTGGACGGAGGCAGATCGGATCTCCATAGCCACCATTTTCCAAAGGCTGGGAGCTGCGTTTGAGACCTGTACGGAGGCCGAGCTGTGGATGAGGTTCTACAGCTGTAAGCAGTGGCCCAAAGATAGCATCAGAGACTATGCCCTAAAGCTACAGGCAGCGTTGTGGACCCTAAGGCTGACTAATAACATCGGTGAGCCAGAGGGAAACAGAATGCTGGTGGAGCAATTTATGCAAGGCTTTGACTCCGTGGAGGACCGCAAACAGTTGCGGCTGTTGGCCTTTGAACATCCCGCTTTAGACTTTGCTACATTGAAAGAACGAGCGATTAAGGCCCTGCAGCCCCTAGAGGCGCCTGACTCCCCCCTCCCGGCGCGGCAAGTGGAGGCATCACCGCTGCAGGTGAGGGCACCCGCATTGACCCTGCCAGCACCGTCCCTGCCAACCGTGTCCGGGCCCAAGGCCAGTGACCTGTTTTCACAGGTGCAGCAACTGACCAGAGACGTTGCCCAGATCCTGGAAGCTATGCAGCTCAAGACTAAGACCACCTCGTCAAAGGAGATTCAACTGGCTGACTGCCCTGAGGATGTCACTTTGTATGGAAGAAGCTGGAGATGCTACTAAGTAGTCGCTTTTATTGGATTGGGATGAGAGATTCCATCGAGACCTGTTGCAGGAATTGCAGCCCCTGCACCTTGAGGAGGCAAGATGGCACCAGTCAGCGAGCACCACTTAAACCGATCATCACCCGGCAGCCCTTGGAGATTGTGGCTCTGGACCATGTTAAGCTAACTCCTAGTCGCAATGAATACATCTATGCACTCACCATGGTCGATCACTATTCACGGTTCCTGGTGGTAGTACCTGTCAAGGACTTGACAGCCAGCACCGCAGCCAAGGCGTTCCAGGCCCATTTCTGCAGACCGCATGGGTATCCTAAATGAGTCTTGACGGATCAAGGCCCCACTTTTGAAGCCGAAATCTTCCAGGAGTTCTGTAGTCTATATGGGTGCAAGAAGATTCGCACTACCCCTTACCATGCTCAAACAAATGGAATGTGTGAGAAGATGAATCACCTGGTAATTAACCTGCTGAACACCCTTCCCTTGCAAGAGCGGAATCTGTGGCCTGAGAAGCTACCAGACTTGGTGGATATTTACAACCATATTCCAGTCGGATCCACGAAGTGCACCCCGGCGTACCTGATGAGGGCTAGGCCCAGCAGACTCCCAATAGATTTGGAGATGGGGATTGAACTACCAGAGACATATGCACCTGGGGAAGATCGGGACACCCGTCGTCAGGCCCAGTACAAGCAAATCCAGCGGTGTGTTGAAGAGAATTTGAATCACTCCCGGGAGCGGCAAGAAAGGAACTTCAATAAACAAGCCAGAGAAGCTCTCTTTACTCCGGGCGAAGTAGTGCTAAAAAGAAAATGGAAGCAGCACAAGTTAGATGACCAATGGGAAAAAGAGCCGTATGTGATACAGCCGTCCAACTTTGATAACCACAAAACCTATTTGATCAGCAAGGATCATGGAAGGACTATGGCCACGGTGTCCCAGGACCATCTAAAGAAGTGCCCAGAACCACTCAGGCTAACAGAAGAGCCTCAACCCCAACCTCCAGTGGTGGAAAGAAGGAAGAAGGTGATTCGAACCATTCTAGGTGACTTTCCAGAAGACTGGCCTATGCAGAATGGAGCAGTAAAGCCTGCTTTACACGAGTCGATCTATTTGCGATAGCACGAGCGATCGTACCCGCCCCCGTCGTTTTTGCGTCATGGGTCAAATCGCTGCGTCAAATTGCGTCAAATCGCTGCCCGTGGCGCACAAACTCGTTTAACCCCCGTCACACGCACTTACCTTCCAGACGACCTCGCTATGGGCGACGAATGTCCACTTCCTGAAGTGGGAGGGACGTTCGGCATCACAGCGACATCACACGGCAGCCGGCCAATAGAAGCGGAGGGACAGAGATGAGCGGAATGTAAACATCCCGCCCACCTCCTTCCTTCCATTAAGCCGGCGGGTGCCTTGGGACGCAGGTAAGCTGTGTTTATCATTCCCGTGGTGTCACACGGAGCAACGTGTGATGCCACAGAAACGATGAACAACCTGCACTCATGAAAATAAACGATATTATGAAAGTTAACGATGAGTACACGACTCACGATTTGTGAGCGATACTGTGTCACTCAGAGGTGTCACACGAGACGACGTCTGGCGCTATGCCGGATGTGCGTCACGAAAACCGTAACCCCGACGACATATCGCACGATATATCGTCTTGTGTAAAGCCCGCATAATAGTCCCTGTGTTACCATTCCCACAACCCGTGGAAGAAACAGAACAGGAAGGGCTTACTGACACTGCATCCACTCCAACACCTAGGGTAACACCTATTCCCTTGCCACGCACACGTAGGGTCTTGCCTGCAACATCCAATGCAGGAAGTGAGGAAGTTGTAGGGGAAGTAGCTGTAGAAGGGGATGAAAATCCAGAGTTAAGAAGGTCCACCCGTGTTAACTTTGGCCAGCCTCCATGGAGGTACAGAGAAGAATGTTAACATAGTAAAAATGTGATACCGTAAAACTGTTAGGTATCTGTGTTTTCCGTTTGTTATTTTCCACAGTTTGTTATTTTCCATATAGAAAATGTTAGAAAATGACAGAATTAATGAAAACCTAATTGCATGGGAAAGTAACCTGATTTTCTCCTAGATTGACAGCAGTTGTACTACGGTACAGGGACTCTTGACATGTTTAACAAGGACTTTCGTGTTTTTTATAGTTAATTAAAAATGGACTGCGGTCACAGGACTGGCGTGACCAACACAAACTTGTGTCTTGTAAAAATACTGCACCTGTCGTGCCTACCAGAGCCGTCTGACCTTCCCCCGGGACCTTAACCCGGCCCAAGGATCCATCTAGGTCTTCAGGGGAACCAGGTTGTTAGGATAGGGGGTTATTGGGATCCGGGACGTTGCGACTGGACTGTCGCATGGAGGGACTGCAACGTGGAAGGTTGGGTCCCCGCTGCCACTAAAACTGGTGGCATCCCCTGTGGCAGATGAACTCTAAAGTTAGCGACGGTTTAAGAAAATGCCTCCCCTGTGTGGGATGAACCTGTTTAAATAAATGTTCATGTTAACCCCTTTTTTCTTCCTTACAAAAAAAAAAATAACTGCTTGGTGTTCTGTAGCTCGCGGACGAGCTACGTTTAACCAAGTGGGAATGTGACGCCCTGGCCTATCAGGTCGTCACAAGGGTGCCGTGCAATCTGCCCTTCTACATAGTACCCGGTCCTCCTTGGTTACGGGTCCTGTCAATTTGGTGTTGCTACCAACAGGTGTACATAAATCCTGAGGAACACTCTACACCACACCCACCAAACACCCATTGGACAGCCGGAGGGGAATAGGGCCACCCAGATGGAGGGATGGAAGAGGGAGGGCAGAGATGTCAGTAGTTGAGTAGTAGTTGAGCAGTGTGACAGCGGTGACAGGAAAAGTCACACTGTGGAGCTGGGCTCCTGTACTAGTAGCAGGTGCCAAACGTTGGCCTGGCCAGAAGGAGCTGGAACCCCGGTCGCAGGGGGTAGTGACAGGGGGTACGGTGCTGCTACAGAGAGCAGGCCGGCTGCCTTGTGCTACAACCGGGCAGGGTCCAGGGTACGACGGGGTACGCGGACCCTAGGCTGAGAAGAAGCTTCTCGCAGCCCAGTAATTCACCCGACGGGAACGGAGTCTTCAAGAGCCATTCCCCACTCGCTCCAAAATCGGAGTACTAGCGCAATGAAAGGGATAGGACTTCCCACAACCGTCCAGAAGATCCCAAGCGTGAACCCTGAGAGCAAGCTCACCCTGCTAGCCACGCAGGTGAGTGGGACCCGAGTAATTCCAAGTGAAAGGGATCCATATGAGAGACACACAGTGCCAAGGGACAAGGTTTCAGACCAACCTGCAACACCAAAGGGGCACGGACCCAGCATGCTCAACCAACAGTAACAGAGCATTCAGGAGTTTGGTTTACCTGGTGTCAGCGTCAGTGACTTTGGACTGTGTGAGTACCCGACATCCCTTCACCCCCAACGGGTTACCCATGCCATCCATCACTGAGTCCTAGGTCACCACTCCCCCTGCCCACGGTTAACATCTCGAGCTGCCACACCATTGTCCCCGGGCTCTCCCCCCAAACAGCAGCGGTGGTCCCTCAGATTACCACACACCGTGGGTGGCATCACGAACATTATCCCATTCACCACCCAAAACAAATCTCCCTTTTATTTCCGAGGTAGCCGCGTGACCCCTGCTCGGATCCGGAGACCCCTCGAGCCACTGTGGATCCGGGTCTGAGCAGCCTGTCGGCTGTCGTGGGAGCGGCACAAATGTGTCACATGAATCTTTGTCTTTTTACATCTATTAAGGAATATGCTCTTTACACCATTTAAAGGCTTCTAAACCCTGGACCATACCTCAAACAGAAGACAATAAAAGTTTCCCACTCCTTATCTATAAACTGCTCCAATATTTACTGCCACAACTGGTCCTCTCCTTCCTGCTTCATGTCACTTCTCACATTTACTGCACTATTCCTGTGTTCTGTTAAGTATAAATACGTGACCTTTCAGATTTTGTGTTATACTATGCCTAATGAAGAGACCTGAATAGTCTTGAAAGTTGCTATTTATTACAATCTTTTCAATTAGCCATTAAAAGGTATCAACCCCCGAGGTTCCAAAAATTTAAATAGTTTTCTATCTAATGGCTAATACAGTACAAAAATATTTTTTTTCCCTTCCCATGACAGCACTGTAAATGAGAAAGTGTATCCTCCAGGAACAGGAAACCTTTCTGTAAATAAAAGGGGCTGCACCTCTCCATAGCCCCAGTGTGGTTTCCTGTTCCTGGCAGAGGATACCGAAGGTTACCTGGAAAAGTTTCTCTAGAGGATTGGGTCTTGGCAGGCCAGGAGGTCTCCGAGATGAAGATGTCATGGTGTCCTCAGTAGATGGAGTTAGGGTAACTGTCTGTGCCTGTGCCCTTTCAAATTACAGCAGACGAGTGTTATGGCTAAAAAGCTGGTGATCGAAGATTAGATTATGTGCAGTACCATGCCAGGGGGACTATGTATTTGGGTCTGCAGTAGGCGAGATCCTGGAAAAGGCGACAGACAAAAAGAAACATTTTCCCCTGCCCTCTGGATCAAGTTTAGAGGTTCATTTCGATCCTCAGAGGGAAGGGGGAAGAAAGGGCCAGAAAGAAACCATTTTCAAAGGGCACCCTTGGGGAAGAGAGAAAGTTGAGTCTAAGAGTTTTTTATTCAATAGACCTTCTCAAAGAGGAGCCTCTATAAGGCAATGATGCCAGGCCTCGAGTTAGGGGAAGGCTAAAACAATTTTATCACCAGTTGGCCGCCCTCCTGTTCTCCGACTGGATATTAAAAACCATCTCCCTTGGTCTCAGGATCAATTTCTCTTTCCTCTCTCTACAATGCATAATAAGTTCTCAGGTGGGCCCAAAGAACCTGGGGGTTCTGGAACAGGAAGTCCTCTCATTAATAGGGAAGAACATATTGGTCAGGGTTCCAGTAGCAGAAGAGGGTACCATGTACTACAACAACCTTTGCTTAGTAAAAAACCTGATGGGTTCTTCAGGACCATTTTCAATCTAAGATCTCTGAATCGTTACTTAAAAGTTGAAAAATTCACGATGGAGACCCTGAAATCAACAGTATGATTACTATTCCCCTTCTGCTACATGGAGGTAAAAGACTTGACGGATGCTTATTACCATGCTCCTATCCACAAAGACCACCAAAAATACCTCAGGATGGCAGTAATGATCAAAGGGAAGCTGACTCACCTTCAGTTTCAGGGTCTTCCATTTTGCATTGCAGTAGCCGTGAGGATGTTCTTCAAAATGGCAGACATGACGACTTATATAAGAATAAAAGACGCCTTAATGGTCCCTTTTGATAGTGGAAAAATCAAAAAGTGATTGTTCAGCAGCCGTCAGCCAGGTCACCTTAAGGGGGCTTTAGCGATATCGCTGGTGAAAGCACCCGCCCCTGTCGTTTGTGCGTCACGAGCAAATCGCTGCATGTGGCGCACAATATCGTTAGGAGCCGTCACACGTACTTACCTGCCTAGCGACATCGCTGTGGCCGGCGAACCGCCTCCTTTCTAAGGGGGTGGTTCGTGTGGTGTCACAACGGCGTAACTAAGCGGCTGCCCAATAGAAGCGGAGGGGAGGAGATGAGCGGCCGTAACATCCCGTCCACCTCCTTCCTTCCGCATTGCCGGCGGCCGCATGTAAGCTGTAGTTCGTCGTTCCCGAGGTGTCACATGTAGCGATGTGTGCTGCCTCGGGAACGACAAACAACCTGCGTCCTCAACAATCAACGATTTTTATAAAATGAACGATGTGTCAATGATGGACGATTTGGTGAGTATTTTCCATCGGTAATGGTCACTCGTACGTGTCACACGCAACGACGTCGCTAACGATGCCGGATGTGCGTCACGGAATCTGTGACTCCAGAGATATATCATTAGATACGTCTTTAGTCCTCTCAGAGTTGGGATGGTTGGTGAACGAGAGAAAGTAAAGGAAAGACCCGGTTCAAAATCAGATATTTTTGAGCAGCAATCTAGATTCTGTATGGCAGTACTGTTTCCTTCCACCAGGAATAAAACAGAAAGTCTTATCAGTTCAGATGAAGCCTAGAATTTCACTGAGGGGGGGGCTATGTCTTTATTAGGGTCCCTGATGTTTACAATCCCCACGGTACAGTGGGCTCAACTTCACACAAGAAATAGATCTCAAACACACAGTCCAGCTATGAAGAGAGGTCCTAAGATCACTGGATTGGTGGCAGGACGAAGAAAAGCTCACGAGAGGAGTTCCCTGGAACACAGAAGAGTTGGTGGTTATCACTACAGACACCAGTCCAGTGGAGGGGGGAGCCCATCTAGGGGAAGATCGCTGGGGAGAACGTGGTAATCTTCTCAGACAACAGTATGGTAGTGGCTTACCTAAATCACCAGGGAGGAACCAGGTAAAAAGATCTGATGGAAGAAACAGAAAAAATCTTCAATATAGCGGAAAGAAGATTGTAGTCACTCACGGCGCGCCACCTGAAAGGCTCAGACAACATCATAGCCAACTACATCAGTCACCATACTTTACAACAAATTGAGTGGACTTTAAACCAGGAGGTGTTCAAACAAATCTGTCTAGGTTGGGGGGAACTAGTACTAGATTTTTTTTGCAAATCAGGAAAATCAACAATTGGACAGATTCTTTTCCCTAGATCCCAGAGGAGGACTGGAGGGAGTAGACACACTCCTACAGAGATAAGACTTCCAGCTTGCATACGCATTTACACCTTTCAAACTACTCCCATTAGCTCTGAAGAAAATCTAGAAAGAGAAGGACAGAGTCATCATGATAGCCCCCTTCTGGCCAAGGAGAGCATGGTTCACGTGGCTGAGAATTTTGTCTATATTGGACCCCTGGATTCTACCAGACAAACCCGATCTACCTTTTCAGGGAACTGTCCTTTATCCTCAAGTACAGGGGTTACACTTCACAGCCTGGAACTTGAGAGGAACCTCAAGGGTAAGGGGGTTTTCTACAAACTTAATTTTCACCCTCCGTAGTAGGAAGGAAGTTACTTCCACCAAGTATGCAGCAGTATTGGGAAAATTCATGGAGTTCTCAGGGCGCTGGATAACTGAACAAGAACAACAGGAGCCGATAGCAGAAGTTTTAGAATTTCTGCAGAGGCATCTAAAAAGGGGCCTATCTACCAGTACATTAAAAGTACAGGTATCAGCTCTGGGCGCATGCTTTGATCGGAAGATTGCGGACCATCCGTGGGTGCATAGGTTCATTAGGGCGTCATTTACTTCAAGGCCTCTAGCAGGGCCTAGAATAGCCCCCTGGGACCTCAACCTAGTATTAACTGCCCTCACAAAACATTTTTCTGAGCCCATCTCCTCGGTTTCCACTAAGGCTCT